>NW_012121043.1:5276412-5283438 GCF_000951035.1 Colobus angolensis palliatus | reverse complement strand
CCTCAGCTCACTGCAACCTCCACCTCCCAGGTTCAAGCGATTCTCCTGCCTCAGCCTCTCAAGTAGCTGGGATTACAGATGCTCACCACCGCACCCAGCTAATTTTTGTATTTTTAGTACAGATGGGGTTTCACCATGTTGGCCAGGCTGGTCTCGAACTCCTGACCTCGGGTGATCTGCCCTCCTGGGCCTCCCAAAGTGCTGGGATTACAGGCATGATCCACCATGCCCGACCGATATATTGCTTTTCAACTGATAACAGGCACCAGTCTTCATCTTGTAGGGGAACTAAAACTCCAGTAGAAAACCTACAATCTTTCTAGCTTGAAGAACCTGAGGACAGAGTTTGGGTCAACCATAGTCGCTGAATAATGTCAGATAAGATCCTGGAAATAAGAGAACCTGTAAGGGAGGGTCTTGAATTCTATGCATAAACTAACAGTTTTCTGGCTGACCTGAACAACATATATGTGGTGCAGACTCCTAGAAGCACATCTCACGCTAAAGGAGTGAACTGAGATTTGGGCTGCCACCATTGCAAAGAAGGTAGTTTGAACTTTAAACTGGCTATGGTAGGCCAAATAATAGCCTCCCAAACTGTCCATGTTCTAATACCCAGAAACTGTGAATATGTTAAATTACATGAAAAAATGGAATTAAGAAAGCAGAGGGAATTCAGGTTGCTAATCATTTAACCCAGAAAAAGGGACATTTTTCTGGATTACATGAGTGAGCCCAATGTAATCACAAGGGTCTTTAAATGTGGAAGATACAGGCAGGAAGTATCAGTTACAGAGTGATGCAATATGAGAAAGAATAGACTAGCCATTGTCAGCTTTGAAGATGGAAGGTGGCATGAGTCAAGGAATGTGGGCAGCTTTTAGACATTGAAAAAGACAAAAAAAATATATATTCTGGGTTGGGGGTCTTCAGAAAAGAATGCAGTGTTGCTAATGCATTGGCTTTAGCCCGGTGAGAACCATTGCAAACTTCTGATGTCCAGAACTGTAAGATAAATATGCATTATTTTAATTCACTTGATTTTCAGTAATTTGTTACAAAACCCACAGAAAAGAATAAAGATTTTTATACTGGAAGTTGGATACTACTGTTACAAACACCTAAAAGTGTAGAATTGGCCTTGGAATTGTGCAATAAAAGCTGGAAGAATTTTAAGGAGCATTATAGAAAAATTGATTTCCTTGAAAAGGCTGTTAGTAAAAATATGGATGTTAATAACTGCTAGGGAAAACTCAGAAGGAAATAAGGAACATGTTATTGGAAACTGGAAAAAAATAAATCCCTGATATATAGTGGCAGAAAATCTAGCAAAATTGTATTCTGCAGGTATATGGAAAGCAGAATTTGTAAGTAATGAATTTGGATATTTAGCTGAGGCTATCTCATCCAAGCAAATGTCAAAACTGGACTCTGATTTCTTTTTGCTTCTTTTTTTTTTTTTTTTTTTTTTTTTTTTTTTTTTTTTTTTTTTGAGACGGAGTCTTGCTCTGTCGCCCGGGCTGGAGTGCAGTGGCCGGATCTCAGCTCACTGCTGCAAGCTCCACCTCCCGGGTTTACACCATTCTCCTGCCTCAGCCTCCGGAGTAGCTGGGACTACAGGCGCCCGCCACCTCGCCCGGCTAGTTTTTTGTATTTTTAGTAGAGACGGGGTTTCACCGTGTTAGCCAGGATGGTCTCGATCTCCTGACCTCGTGATCCGCCCGTCTCGGCCTCCCAAAGTGCTGGGATTACAGGCTTGAGCCACCGCGCCCGGCTTCTTTTTGCTTCTTACAGTAAATTGTGAGTGGAAGGAAATTAAATGCTTGAAAAATCATTAAACAAAAAGGACTAGGATTTGATCACTTTGGAAATTCTCAGCCTATGCAGATTGCAAAAGACACTGAAAGATTAACTGTCAGGAAAATGTACTCTGGAAACAAACCAATAAAACCACCCCCAAACTCAAAGCAAGTGAGAGTATGGTTGGATGACCTTTTGCTAATCCTTCAGAAGGATTATTAGGTCATAAAATTCATTCATATAAAAGACTCTTTGAAAAAAAGTAAGTATGTGGCCAGGCACAGTGGCTTATATATGTAATCCCAACACTTGGGGAGGCCAAGGCGGGTGGATCACTTGAGGTCAGGAGTTTGAGACCAGCCTGGACAAAATGGTGAAACCCCACCTCTACTAAAATTCAAAAATTAGCTGGTGGTGGTGGCACATGTCTATAATCCCAGCTACTCTGGAGGCTGAAGCAGGAGAATCGGTTGAATCTAGGAGGCAGAGGTTGCAGTGAGCTGAGATCCTACCACTGCACTCTAGTCTGGGTGACAGAGTAACTGTGTCTCAAAGAGAAAAGAAAAAAAATTAAAAGAGTAAGGATATGAGTCAGATTAGCCTTTTCAACAGAAGTCAAAAATAGAGAAATTAAAGAAAAATGATGCATTTTATAGAGAAAAACACACAATTTCAATGATTGCAGACTTTTCATTAGAGACAGTGGAAGTCAGGAGAAAGTAGACCATAAAGTGCTGGTTTCTAGAGAAGATCCATGGAAGAGGCACTCGTCTAATGGAGTAAATGTGTGTGACATATATTAGATATCCATGCATTGGTCTTGAAAATTTTGTATCAGCAGAAGCACTGCCAGTTTGAGTTAAAAAGTACAGAAAGAGTACAAAATAAAGGAATGCTGTTTGTCTCCCAAGATTCTATATGTAAGATACAAGATGGTAAAACTACTCAGCTTCCAACACATATTATCTTTCACAATAGGGAAGGATTGTTCATGAGGGTTCGGTGATCCCAGAAGGCAGATTGTTAAATTATAGAAAACTGTTTTCAGATGTTAAAAACAAATGACCTTTACTTGGTTGGATTTCAAAATTGCTTGAGATTGGTAACTTATCAACCAAGAATTCTATATCCATTGAAAAAGTTCTTAAAGAGTGAAGGTAAATTAAAGACATTTTCAGGTAAATGAAAGCCAGTACATTTGCATTACAAAAAAATGCAAAAGAACATTATTCTGGAAGATGGCAATTGATACCAGATGATTCTTCAGGAAGGGATAAAACACATTGGAGATGGTAAATATGTGGTTAAATATAAGAGGTTATTTTTCCTCCTTATAATTTGTTTAAAATATCATTAATTGCTTACAGAAAAATTATAACATTTGATTGTGGGATTTATAACATATTTAAATGTGATATACCTGAATGGAATAAAGGATAAAGAAATAAATGGACCTATATGGCTATATGGTTTTGATATTTTATGTGCAGTGGTATAATATTAATTGTAACTAGAATGTGGAAAGTTAGGAATCCCTAGAGCACTTGTCTAGCAATATTTCAAAGAATTATTCCTAAAAATAATAAATGAAAGTTAATATCAGCAAAAGCTTAGAAAAACACAAATTGATGTAAATAGAAGAGCTATGGAAAGGAATTGGCCATCTAATTTTCACCATGCAATGGAAAAGAGCTATTTATGTGTTTTCTAAAGTATTTATGAGCTCCGAGGCCTCAAACTTTAGCAAGAGAAATTTAAACCTTATATAATAAGAACTGTAAGGCATGTTAAATATTGTTATTCTGTACAAGCACAGAAAATGGCGTGTGTGTCTATGCTGGTAAAAGTCAATAATAATTGCTAGTATCATATATTTATGGAAATACAGTCCTTGGAAAAGTATAAAATGAATGTGGCAATAATTTTGATTTTTTTCTAATTGAAGATTAAGGAAAATTATCATTTTCAAGGAGGTAAAGCTCTTCATCCTTACTTGTGGGGCCTCATTTTCTAATGTAATTATTTAGACTGTATTCAAAATAGATTTAGTATTCACAGTGATAGGAAGAGTGAACAAAACGTTCTTAGTGAGTAAATTTAATTCCTAGTAAAACAAGTAGAATCACCATCTCAACTTTTTACTGATGAACAAAATCCAAAATTGCAAACTTTCTTAGATATAATCATTTCTTAATTGATAATAATATTTTATTTTCTTTGAGATGAGATCTCACTCTGTGGCCCAGGCTGGAGTGCAGTGGTGTGATCTTGGCTCACAGCAAACTCTACCTTCTGAGATCAATCAATTCTCATGGCTTAGCTTCCCGAGTAGCTGGGACTACAGGCGCCCGCCACCACACCTGGCTAATTTTTGTATTTTTAGTAGAGATGGTGTTTTGCCATATTGGCCAGGCTAGTCTTGGACTCATGGCCTCAAGTGACCTGCCCATCTTGCTTCCCAAGGTGCTGGGATTACAGGTATGAGCCACAGCAACTGGCCTGATGTTAATATTTCATATGTAAGTCAAAGTAAGTCACTTTGACATTCTCTTATGCAGTTACTTATTTGACTTCTCACTTACTAACAGTGAGTCTAAGGATTTCTGAACACAAAATTTAAATATTCTAGTCATTGTGCCATGTCCTTATGCAAGCAAATGAATGCTGAACTATGATTCAGAAGAATTCAATATACTTTTCTGATTCTTAGCCTCAACCTTAATAAAATAGAAAAAAATGGATATCTCACTACGTGTATTACTTCACTGATGACGAGAGGGAAAAATTTAATATAAAATTCAATATACACGTTAGTTTTTCAAAGCAACTAAGAATGGCTTTGAATTTAGAAAATAATAACAATTCACAGGGAAAAAATGTGAGTGCCAAAGGAAGCATGTCTGAATAAAGATGTGGCCTGATGTCAGAGTTCTATTGAGAAAGGACAGTGAAATAATTCCCAACCCAACATAATGTTCTCTGCAAAAATACAATCCAGTGTATGTTATGCCTCAATTAAATAGCAACAAAAACTATAACCCAGTGTGTCATGGCACAATGTATTTACGTATTATAGAAGCACCCTTGTATTTATCAATTGCTATAGTAAGTTTTAAAGTATGGTTATTGCTTTCAATATAGAAAAGAGAGTTATTTTATAGTGACTTAATTTCATTTAAAACTTTCAATTTTCCACTTTAAAACTGCATATGCTACCTAGAATGTTATTAATGTAAAATGGTATATGCAGATTATTATGATACAGATTTCTCAGCAAAATTCTATATCTATGCAGAATATTTTGAAATTTTCTAAGTTACCTTCAATGCCAGTGTGTATATTTTTCATAACTGGCCACTTCTGAAAGATTACATCCGTAGGAACCACATTTGTAGTGAAAATTAAATGTTCATATTTCTCCCTTTTTGTTATTATTGTTGTTTTTATTTTTGTTTTGGAGTCTATTGGATTTCTAATAAGATATCAATTTAGGTCAAGGCATAAATATTCATGATTTTGATCTCTGGATGAAAATGTAGAGTGAAATATCTAATTCTTTCCCCAGCTTTATTGAGGACTAGACTTGCAACCTGAAAGGAGATTGAGCTTGTCTCAGTTATGATTCAGAATTTGTTGGCTTTTATCAAGATATGGCCTAGGCTGAATGAATTAAGTTAAAACGTAGTGGTGTGTGTCTGTGTGAATGCAGCAAGATGGAGGCGGAGCCACTGTGGAGAGCACACAGGCTCTGCCTAGGAAACCTGGTGCTTCTTGTGTGCTTGCCACACCAGATGTTGCACTGTCAGCAGCTTTTTAAGTTCATTGAGCATTGCTGAATCACAAGCAGTAGGCCAGGCCGCTCCAAGGACACGCAGGTAATATAAGCTCATTTCCTGAAATGATTACAATTTTGTTAATATGCTTTCATTGTGTGATTGTTCCTACAAAATTTGATTTGGTAAATCTTAAGTGCCTTATTAAGGGGCAAAGAATGCTGAAGTACTTAGCTTCCAAACCAATGAGAACTGTTATTCAAGTTAGTATTAAAGCACTATCCACAGCAAAATTTTAAAATCAGGATAAATTTACATGCAAGACAACCTCAATCACCTAATCAATGATATGTAAAATATTACTTTTGGTGCTACCAGCAGATACAGATGAAATCAGTAGAAACAACAGAACAGTATGTGATTTACTTGCAAAATTAATTGTGCAGAAAATAATTATCAGAATTTATAAAAAGAAACACCTATTAAGCTGGGTAGGTATAAAACAAAGACAAGAAAAGAAAGGTCTGGCTTCTCTGGTAGAATTACATACATGACAAAACTACTCTCTAGAGCGGTGCTTGTCAAATTCTAATGTGTTGAATGAATCTTCTGGGGATATTTTAAAACACAGATATCAGATTCAGATTGGGACAAGGTTCGGAAAGCTTTGTAAGCTCCTAGGTAATGCCAATGTTATCTAATAAGTTCCTAAGTAACATCAATGTGTCAGAGACCACACTTTAGAGTAATTGACGTAACAGCTTTTCTCCAACATATCCCCTTCCTCAGAAATTAGATTTATATTGCTATCTGGCATATTGATAGTGACATTGTTTTAGGCAAGAACTTAATCCTTAGGAATAAATATCAAAGTAGTAGATAACACAATTCCTTAGCTAAAGGAGAAAGAATGTTCCTTTAATTTATGGCTTCAGTGTTTCCTTAGGATTTTGTCTAGAAAAAACAATCAATATCATATGGCTCTACAGATGACATTGATTTGTGGTTCTACTGTAGAAGCAGCATTCTTTTAGTACCTCATTCCTGTTGTTGTCTGTAGAGCAGCACACTACATATCAATAAACCAGCTGGTCTTCTTGTCCTACCCCCAGAACCCTGAGTTGGGGCAATTTAGAAGTATGAAGTATTTTTTTAGACTGAGTGACTGTTTACTTGAGACTAATACACTATAGTGATGGACAGCAACAATAAATTCCTGTGCCAAAATTTCTCTTTTTTAGTTTAACTTTTTTTTTTTGACATGGAGTTTCACTCTTGTTGCCGAGACATGATGTTGGCTTACTGCAACCTCCACCTCCTGGGTTCAAGCAATTCTCCTGCCTCAGCCTCCCAAGTAGGCTGGAATTACAGGCACCCGCCACCAAGTCTGGCTAATTTTTTGTATTTTTAGTAGAGACAGGGTTTCATCATGTTTGTCAGGCTGGTCTCGAAC
>NW_012121043.1:5206788-5276362 GCF_000951035.1 Colobus angolensis palliatus | reverse complement strand
CAAGTCTGGCTAATTTTTTGTATTTTTAGTAGAGACAGGGTTTCATCATGTTTGTCAGGCTGGTCTCGAACTCCTGACCTCAGGTGATCCACCCTCCTTGGCCTCCCAAAGTGCTGGGATTACAGGCATGAGCCAGCATGCCTGGCCCAAATTTTCTTAAACTCAACAAAGGAAATGCACTGGTGAAAAAGAAGACTGTTTGTCTCAGATCTGTAATTTCTGCAGCCGGATTTGTAAAGCAACTAGAAATAATGTGACGCATTACAGAGAATGTACTAACTTTTATGGTAAAGTATTTCTTTATCATTCTTAGTAAAGGTATCACACTTTCTTTTACGCAAAAAGGCGGCTATAAATGAAGGTTACACAAAAGATTCCATGGTAAAAAAAAAAAAAAAAAAAAAAAACTCGGAATATCCATTTATTTCAGATAAAATTAATTTTACAAACAACTACAGGTGCTTGCAAGAATTGAATCAACCACATCCATAAATATAGTACTTTAGTCCCCCAAAATATAGGTACTGATTCTCAAGAAAGAGTTCATGTTAGACACGGGATTAGGATGAATCTGTAAAAAGTAAACCATGGAGAGGAAAAAGGCTGAACTGATGTGAAGGGCATGCCACGTCGACAGACAAGCTCACAAGAACGGATCTGTCTTCTTGGGCAAAACAATGTAACATGATGGCTGAGGGTGAAGTTTTTCTTGACCCAGTCCTAACATAGGCTTCTGCAGACATTCACAGAGAATCACAGGCCATGATGACATAGAACTATTCAGTCTTGGGCACATTTTGTACCCGTTGAGGTACACAAAATTTTACAGTGCTCTATACATGCCTTTGCTCAGTAAAATTGTAGACTTGCACTCAACAGATCGGGTGTATTTATCAAGCCATAAACTCCTTTGTCTACAACAAATCATTTAAGATTTACTGAAAATAATTAGAACAGAGCCCGAGTTTGTGGGACTAGGGTAGAGAATAGATTACAATTCGTTTTCTACTTTTACTATTGTAACCCCTTCCAGAGGACTGATAGAGTAATAATACACTTTACCATTTTTTTATTATTATGATTTTTTAACTTTACAACATAAGAATACTGAAGCAATTCAATTGAATAATAAAAACAGTAGTGATATTACCATATCTTGTGGTAGGCAGAGTAATAACCCCCCAAAAAGTTCCATACTCCAATCCCCAGAGCCTGTGAATATGTTACCTTACATGGCGAAAGGGAATTTGCAGATATGCCTTAATCCATAGAATGTACAACATCAAGAGTGAACCCTAATGTAAACTATGGACTCTGGGCAGTGATGTGTCAATGTAAGTTCATCAGTTGTAACAAATGTCCCACTGTGGTGGGGAATGTTGCTAATGGGGGAGGCTATGCATATTTGGGGAAATATGGGAAATCTCTGTACCTTCCTTTTATTTTTTCTGTGAACCTAAAATTACTCTGAAAAAAGAGTCTTTATAACACTTGGGATAGAGATCATGGACATTTACAAGACATACTAAAACGTCTTCTTTAAAATGAGCTATTTCCTGTTTTTCTATTTTGGGTCTATTTATTCGGGAAAAATATCACTAGAATTATTCTTTCTTTTGGAAGGTATTTGTCATATGTCATAAATCTGCATGACTGGCTTTAGGTGGAAATATTAATTTTAAAAACATGAATTACATATTTTATATTCTTCCTATTCAGTTTTCTCTCTACTTGGAATGCAAATTGTAATGATTTAGTAATCTGTATTCTATTTTTTTTTTTTTTTACCATAACGAGATGTTTGGTAAGAATTTTTTCTGTTTATTGGAAAATATTTTAATTTACTCCAACATAAAAGTATTTGTCAAGTTGTAATTCTGAGAAACCTGAGACGGTTTTCTCTGCTTGCCTCCATTCTGCCTGATGCTCATTGTGCTCTTCAAGCAGAAAAATAAAATAATAATAAATAATAAAATAATTTCTTGGTTTCACAGAACAGTCCTAGGTAGAGCCATATCATAAAGAAATACAGCAAGAAATAAAAACACTAATAAGTCTGGGGAAATAACAGGATAACAGAAGCTGTAACTCTGTGAAAACATTGGCAGGATCAGTGGCAGCTGGTACACATCATTTTTGCTAATAATGCCCAAGGACTGTGTTTTAAGATCTTCAGAGGGTAAAAATTTAATGTGGGGCTATACAGATTGGATTATATAAAAACAGGTTATATACCTTTTATTTCTTTCTTAGAGGTACAGATACAGGTTGTGCCATTTTCTATAATACTATACTACGAGATTTGTCTGAATGCACATATTTACATGGGCACACATTTAGGAAAAAAAGTGGTTAGTGGCATATTCTGGAAAATTTTTAAACATTTTATCTTTTTGGTTTAATAATTTTGCATTAGCGACTAACTGAAGGTTTGTCTTTCTCTGTAATGTTGGAAGACATTCTTTACAAAAAGCAGTTTTGTTTTGTGCATGCCACAAAGAACAAGTAGGTATAAATGTCAAGTCGATATTATATAAGACAAGTAAGTAAAAGCTATTCATGGGACACTTTAAACTTTCAAATTATGTTCAAATATATTTACTTCTATGTTCCTCATTTTTTAAAAGAAATAGACCATTTTTAGAGCAGTTTTGAGTTCATTGTAAAATTGAGTGTAAGGTGCGGAAATTTCCCATGTGCTCTCTGGTAGTGAGTATACCTGATTTTAACATGTTACTTTATTCTGATTACACAATAAGGATTCTGTCCTCTCTTACCCATGGGGGATACATTCCAATGCTCCCAATGGATTCCTGAAACTCTGGATAGTACTAAACCCTAAAAATACTAATGTTTTCTATAAATAAATATTTATAATAAAGTCCTTGATTTATAAATTAGGGCCAGTGAGAGATTAATAGTAACTAATAATAAAATTAAAAAATTATAAAAAGATATTGTAATAAAGGTTAGGTGAATGCATTTTCTCTCTCAAAATATCTTTTTACTGTAGATCTTAGCAACCTCGAAATACAGTTCTTTTTCTTAAATCAAGGACTTTCGCCTTTTCACTTAAAGGAAGCACTTCCTGGCTTCTCTTTGGTGTATCCCAATTACCAGCATCATTAATGTTGTGCTTCAGGGCCATTATAAAGAAAAATAAGTGTTACTTGAACACAAGCACTGTGATACTGCGAGAGTTAACCTAATACTGAGAGGGCTGAGTCACTAATAGGCAGAAAGTGTGGACAGTGTGGATACGCTGGACAAAAGGATGATTCACATTCCTGAGAGGGACACAGCAGGATGAAGAGAGATTTTATCGTGCCACTCACAATGACGTACAACTTAAATCTTATGAATTGTTTGTTTCTGGAATTTTCCACTTAATATTTTCAGACCATGGTAGGTTATGGGTAATTGACACCAGGTACAACAGAACAGATAAGACAGAACAACTGTATAAGTAATACAATGGACAGAGAAAAAAAGATTCTAAAAGTGTGGCCCCCTAATGTATCCCACTTTTCTCCCACTGTCAATATCAAATCAAATTCATTCTCTTTGCTGAATCTACCATTCAGACTTGCTGGGGGAGTTACAGAAAAAGCGATTGGAGGATTTCCCGCTCTGTTTTGGAGAAAGGCATGGAAAGCAGCCTTGGAGGCCTCTGGGGTAAAGATCTGAACAAAACTTTTTCTAGGAAGAACTTGATCCATGAGGATCTCTGGATTATCAGGAAAAGGAAAAGATTAATAAAAGTTCCTCAGATCTCCATGTTCTGTCTTTAGCAGGCCAAAGAGTAATTAAACAGGTGAGAACTAAATTCTATCCCCACTTAAGGCTTCAAGAGCACAAGGGAACAGAGGAGCAGAGAGTCACCTCCAGATGCTTTGGGAGACTGACAAGCTGATGCTAATGCTAATGTACCACTGCATACAAGAGCAGTTGCTATAGCACCATCCATTACTGACTGGGCAAGTGGAGCAGAAGCCATTGCATATATGAAGAAATGTATAACATGACTAAGTGGGGAGAAGATAACAATGAGAGAGAGAGAGAGAGAGAACATACAACTAGGAAAGATGCTCTAATGAATAGATCTGCTTGAGGAGACATAAAGCAACTTGACCAAAAAACAGCAACATCAACAAATATCTGAAACATTCAGGAACAAAACAATAACATTTCTAGAATTACAAACATAATTTTTGAACAAAAAGTTAATAGATATGAATGTCAAGACAAGTCTTAAATTAGTGGGCTGAAATTTCAAGAGGAAGAATGTCTCAAACCACAGAACAAAAATGCAAAAAGAGTATACCGGTAGGTTCAATTTCATCTGTTGCAAAGAAATTTTTATTTTTTCTGACTATAATCAGTAATAATGAAAATACATAATAAAACTGTGTTTTTCCAAATATTTTACTACATAGAATTTAAGAAGAAAGAAGAAGGATATCAAAACCGGCATTACATTTTTAAGGAATTAAACACTTAAACTTTCACATCAGAATGAATGGAAAGCAACAAAAATTGTACTCAGAAACAAATATATAGCCATGCTTACCCAAAATATTAAAGAAGTCAGACTAAGAAATAATAAATATTAGGAGTAAAGATAGATAAAAAGGAATCAATGAAGATAAAAACTCAATCAATTATTTAGAAAAAATCTTGGAAATTAAAAACAAGTCTCAAATCTGATTCTTATAACTCAAAACAACTAATGAGGTAGATAAGACACAAATAAATACATTCAAGAAAATAGAAGATCACAAATATAAAAAAAGAGAAAGGAGTCCTAAAACTATAATTCTTTTAAATAGAAACGCTAAAATAATTTTCAGGGAATGCTACATGTAATATATTGGAAATGTGGTTTAAATTCTACATAAATGATTTTCTATAAAAATATAAATTACTAAGATGAGCATAAGAAGAAACGAACAAAGTGAACAATTACTGTAGAAATAAATGTAAAGATATTAAAATGATGACATTAAAAAGGTACCAGGATAACATAGAGTTATAGCCAAATTTTACTGGCTTTTAAAAAGCAGTCATTCATGCATCTGACAAAGGTCTAATGTCCAGCATCTAAAAGTAACAAACAATTTTACAAGAAAAAAATAAATAGCCCTATTAAAAAGTGGACAAAGGACATGAACAGACGCTTTTCAAAAGAAGCATACATGTGGCCCACAACCTTTGAGAAAAAGCTCAGTATCCCCAATCACTAGAGAAATGCAAATCAAACCTCCAGTGAGATACCATCTCACACCAGTCAGAAAGGCTATTATTAAAGAGTCAAAAAATAATAGATGCTGGCAAGGTTCCAGGGAAAAAGCAACGCTTATACACTGTTGGTGGGAGTGTAAATTAGTTCAACCATTGTGGAAAGCAAAGACTTCAAAGACCTAAAAACAGAAATACCATTCGAATCAGCAATCCCGTGACTGGGTATAAACCTAAAGGAATATAAATTGTTCTACTATGAAGACACATGCAGGCAAATGTTCTTTGCAGCACTATTAACAATAACAATGACATGGAATCAACCTAAATGCCAGTCAGTGATAGACTGGATAAAGAAAATATGGTACATATACACCATGGAATACTATGCAGCCATAAAATGAAAAGATCATGTCCTTTGCAGGAACACGGATGAAACTGTTATCCTTAGTAAACTAATGTAGGAACAGAAAACCAAATACTGCGTGTTCTCACTTATAAGTGGGAGCTAAATGATGAGAACACATGGACAAATAGAGAGGAACAACACACACTGGAGCCTACTTGAGGGTGGAGGGTGGGAGTGGGGAGAGGATCAGGAAAAATAACTAATGTGTACTAGGCTTAATACCTGTGTGACAAAATAATCTGTACAACACACTCGCATGACACGAGTTTACCTCTATAACAAAGAAACTAACAGAGTGGGAGTCTATAGAGTGAGAATCTGAAGTCGAAGCACATATTATAAAATCTATTGAGTGGAATTGATCTGAATATTTAAAAAGTCTAATGAAAGGCTACTCGGGAGGCTCAGGCAGAGAATTGCTTAAACCCGGGAGGCGGGGGATGCAGTGAGCCGAGGTTGCGACACTGCACTTCAGCCTGGGCAACAGACTGAAACTCCGTCTCAAAAAGAAAAACAAAGCAAAACAAAACAAAACAAAAAACAAATCTATTGTTTTGAGTTGCTGAATTGCTAATGTTCAGAGATTTTTCATTTTACAGAAGAATGAATATACAATGTAACCTTAATGGGAATGAAGAAATTCTTTTCCAATCTAATCAACTTTTAATTTCGGGAAGAGAGGGGAAAAACGTTACTAGGAGTGAAGTCTAAGCAGAAGCTCTTGGGAAATCTTCAAAAGATGAAATTTATGTTAGTTTAGTTTTTTTTTTTTTTTTTTTGAGATGGAGTCTTGCTCTTGTTGCCCAGGCCGAGTGGAGTGGCATGATCTCAGCTCACTGCAGTCTCTGCCTCCAGGGTTGAAGCGATTATCCTGCCTCAGCCTCCTGAGTAGCTGGGATTACAGGAGCGTGCCACCATATCTGGCTAATTTTTGTATTTTTAGTAGAGACAGGGTTTCACCAGGTTGGCCAGACTGGTCTCGAACTCGTGACCCCAGGTCATCTGCCTGTCTTGGCCTCCCAAAATGCTGGGATTACAGACGTGAGCCACCACACCCAGTCCTATGTTAGTTTAGTTTTTAAGGTAGTTGAGCTTCACAGAAATCTAGAATTTCAAATACCATATAGAGGATGCATTTTCTTTAAACTAGTTGCTCCACTGACAGAGTTCCCAACTCCCTTACACTTTCATATATCTGTTAATACAATTAGTGGGAGAATGGATTAATATTTTAGTTCCTGTTAAACATATAATGCAATTTTAAGTAGAAAAGAATATTCGCTGCCAAATTTGATTAAAAGAATTGATTAATAATGGGAATTTCAGGGACTAAGAAAATCCAAGAGAAGTTTTGCTTTAATGTTTACAAGAGGCTCTATTTTTTATTAATTAAATTTTTAAAAGTTTTATTTTTAATTGACAAATAATTTTGTCATATAATTTTATTAATAATTGACAAATAACAATTGACAAATAATTATATATTTATGGGGTACAATGTAATGTTTTGCTATGAGTGTACAATGTAGAATGATTAAATCAGGTTAATAAGCATATGTATGATCTCAAATATTTATCATTTCTCTGTGCCAAGAATATTTAAAATCTTCTCTTTAAAATAAATAATACATAATTATTAATTATATTTTCTTTGCTGTGCAGTGAAACACCAGAACTGTGTCTCTTATCTAGCTGCAGCTTTGTACCCACTGACCAACATCTCCCCTTTTCCCATCCACATTCTCTTCAGAGCCACTGGTAACTATCTTTCTGTTTTCTACTTCTATGAGTTCAATGTTTTTAGATTCCACATACAAGTGAGATAAGACAATATTTGTCTCTCTGTACCTGGTGAATTTAACTTAACACAATACCCTCTAGGCTCAGCCATGTTGTTGCAAATGACAGAATTTTCTGTGTTTTTAAAGCTGAATAATATTTTATTGCACATATACACCACATGTTAAAAATATTCATCTAATGATGAGCAATATTGAGTTATTGAGAATAATGCTGCAGTAAATATGGGGGTATAGATATCTTTTCAGCGTATTAATTTCAAGTACTTTGGGTATACTCCAGTAGTGGGATTGCTGGATCATATGTTAATGTTATTATTATTATTGTGGGAAGCTCTGTACTGTTTTCTAGAATGGCTGTGCTAATTTACAATACTACCAACCCTGTATAAGTGTTCCCTTTTCTCTACAATATAAAGCTTCCCTTTTCTCCACATTCTCACCAACATTTATTTTCATGTTTTTCATAATAGCCAATCTTACAGATGTGAGGTGATGTCTCATTATATTTTTAATTTGCATTTCTCTGATAATTACAGTTGAGTATTTTTCCATATATCTGTCAGCCATTTATATGACTGCTATAGAAAATATTCACAAACTATGCATCTGACAAAGGTCTAATATCCAGCATCTATAAGGATCTTAAACAAGTCAACAAGCAAAAAACAAATAACCCTATTAAAAAGTGGACAAAGGACATGAACAAACACTTCTGAAAAGAAGACTCAGCAATCCTGTTACTGGGTACACACTCAAAGGGAAATATATCATTCTACCAAACAGATACATGCACCCATTTGTTTATCACAGTGCTAATCACAACAGTGAAGAAATGGAATCAACCTAGGTGTCCATCTATCTGTCTATCAGTGGTGGATTAGATAAAGAAAACATGGTAGATACAGACTGTGGAATACTATGCAGCCATGAAAAAGAATGAAATAATGTCCTTTGCAGCAACATGGATGCAGCTGGAAACCTATCCTAAGCAAAGTAATGCAGAAATAGAAAACCAAATTCTGCATGTTTTCACTTACAACTGGGAGCTAAACATTGGGCACACATGGTCATAAAAATAGGAACAATAGACACTGGAAAATACAAGATGGGGGAGGGTTGAAAAAAAACTACCTATTGGTTACTATGCTAACTACTTGGGTGACAGATTCATTTATACTCCAAACCTCAGCGTCACAAAATATACCTTTGTAACAACCCTGTACATGTACTCCCTGATTCTAAAGTAAAAGTTAAAAGTGAACAAAACACACAAAAAATTCCAATGACTTTTTTTTAAAGAAAAATATCCTACAATTTGCTTACAATCACAAAAAACCCCAAATCATCAAAGTAATCCTGAGTGACAAGAGCGAAGCAGGAAGCATCACACTATCCAACATCAAAAAATATTACAGGACTCTAATGATCAAAACAGCATGGTACAGGCATAAAAACAGACACACAGAACAATAGGACAGAATACAGAACTCAGGTGTAAATCTATACATTTTTTATAAAGTTGCCAAGAATACAAACTGAGGAAAGGGAAATCTTTTCAGTAGATGGTGTTGGTAAAACTGGACATCTACATGCAGATGAATGAAATTAGACCCCTATCTTACGCTATCTACAATGAGCAACTCAAAATGAATTAGTGACTTAAACAGAAAACCTAAATTGTAAAACTATTGGAAAAACACACACAAAACATACAAAAAAGCTCCATGACATTGATCTAGGCAATGATTTTTTTGAGTATGAACCCAAATGCACAAGCAACCAAAGCACAAGCAAAAGAAAAAAAAAAAAAAAAAGGCTTCTACACAGCAAAAAAAAAAAAAAAAAAAAATCAAAAAGAACAATTAATAGAATAAAGAGACAATTCTTGGATTGGGAGAAAATATTTGCAAATTATGCAGCAGATAAGCAATTAATATCAAAAGTATACAAGAAACTCAAACTACTCAACAACAAGGAAACAGCCTTTCTTAAAAATGGGCAAAAAATTTGAGAACTTTTTTTTTAGGAAGGAAGTTTTCAGACTCATATTATGGCATTAAGGAAGTTGTTCATTCCTTCTAGATTTTGCCATTAGATTTGAAGAAAGTGGAGTTATTCCAATTGTGTTTTCTTATCTACTGTTTTCATAATGCATGTGCACAGTTCAATTGGTTTTCATTTCAGTCCATTATTGAGAGGATATTGCAATAATTTAAATGTAAAACTCTTCACCTACAATGCAACAAAAGGTAATCACAGCAATCAAGGAAAAATTATCGCTATATACAATAACTTAGATGGATCACAAGGGTATTACGTTAAGTAAAATTTTTTTAAAAAGCCAATCTGAAATTTCACATACTATATTATTCGAATCATATAGCTTCTCAAAGTGACAAAATTATAGAGATGGAAAACAGACTAGTGATTATGAGCAGAAAAGAAAGAATTATGAAGGGAGGTTGAAGATAGATGGGGGCAGGGCATAGTTGGTAGATTAGGGTCCCTGAAGTGGCTGGCAGGGATGGAATACAGAACAAAGAGAAAATGTTTATCCTGACAGTGGTAGGGTCCCTATACCATTGACAGGAGATAGACCATTGTAGGAGTGGTGTTTTGACTAGTAGCCACTTCCTCCAGCAATTACTCCAGATAATCAGCCCTTAACATCTTTCTTCCCTAACGGTCAATTTCTATTAGCAATTATTATATCATTAAGATTCTTTTTCTTTATTATTTAATGAATGTACCTTTATTGAAGTTTGACTCTGGTTTCTCTCAAGAGATCTTAAAGTAAATAAGCATTTTATGTTCTGAAATAAATTGTTCCATAATCTCAGTTATTATTTCCATATGGTATCCACAAGGATAAAATAAATTCTAAAAACATTTGAGAAAGAAATAAGAAATTCTAAAAATATAAGAAAAAGGAAACGAAACATATTGATTATGGATAAGAGATAAAATATTTTTCAATAATAGCTATACTGTAACAATAATATTTTATTGTCTAAAGTCAAGGAAGAGCTGTAGTACACTCAATGCCACTTAATGCCAGAAAATGGGCTAAGTACCTTCCACTTAAAATATATGTGATATTTCCAATAGAAAATATGAGGTGAAAAATTAGAAAATTATCACACATTATATAGTATGCCTTTAATAATAATAAATTAATAACAAATTATCCAATGTATTTAGAATCCTTTATATTCATGTATTTCTACTGTTAAACTGTGGAGGACATTTTTTGTTTTCCTCTGTGGAGAATCCAGTTTCCTCTCTCTGAGTAATGGTGCCTTTATTTTCCTGAGGGAAATATTCCTCTCTATTTTTTCCCCTTGTGGTTTGTGTGATGTTGGACACATACTCAGCTTCCAGATTGTAAACTTGCCTCAGGTTGGCTTATCAAATAATTACAATGATGCTCAATTTCAGATTTTTGCTGGAACTGTAAGGAAAGAGGTCCCCTGTTCTGTTGGCACTGTTAAACTAGTAAGATGTAATCCTGGAGTTGCTGACAACTGCCTTATTTCTATAAAATAATTCATAATAAAGTGAACATAGAGGAAAGCAGAAGTGAGAATATGGAGGAAGAATTATGACACTGTGAGATTCTGATTCCTTGGCCTGTTCAGTTATGTAAGCTAAATTCCTTTTCTTCTTTATTAATGGAATATTGTTTAACTGGTTTGCTAATAATTGCAACTAAAAAAAGTCTATTTAATAGTAGTGAAAATGAATATCCATGAAATTTAGGAAATTAATATTGACTAGTAAACCATGTTAAGGAAAAAAGTTCTTCTGAATTCTTTGGAAACATAATAAATCTGTGAAAAAATGTGATGTTTCTTATCATAAAAAACTAACAATATATCATTGACATGAAATGTTCTTCCTGTAATCTACAAAGTATCATTTTATTTTAATGATACTATATTAATAGCTTAAAGATAAAAGTTACCATAATTAATTTTTAATTGTGGAACTAAGGATAGGAATAAGTAGATACTGAAGTACAAAAGGAAAAAATGGGCTCCAAGATTTTGTCTTGTTTTTCATTTTTCTCTAATGTTTCACCCAAACTCTCTGACCCTTAGTTTTAGAAGATGTAGGAGAGAATTGGTACATACATTTAAAACTTTTTCCTCAGAGAAGTATCTGGAAGATCATTGAATTTCTTCTCGTCAGTGCTGTGAACTTTTCTGAGATTGGGACATTCTGAATATAACTTGGAGTTATAATTCGACGGGAGATGTCAACATTCCAAGAAATACCAGTCTTTAATAAATTTCAAACTAATGAAATTTAAAACGTTAAGAAATTCTGTAGCTTCACCTTTATTCAACACTTACTGGATGAATCTATTATTCATAACAAATTGAAAAACCACTTATGGATATTAAAATTATTTTCTAAATAAAATTGAGTGACTCAATGTGAAACAAAAATAAAATCTTCTGAGAAATTGTTTACTAGGACACATTATTTTGTGACTCTTAGCAAAAAATAAAAAGCTAAAAGAAAAAAATACCCTTTTTCATATCAAAAAACAGAACATCTCAATGAATGAGAGTATTCTCTTGCTAATAGTAATTTTATGAGTACATTAAGTTTACTGACAACCTCAGATCTCTAAGATAACAGAATAGAATTATTGCCTTTCCTAAAACAGTGAATTGGTTGACTAGAATTACAAAGATTCCCTAAAGGAAGCTGAACACTAGCATGGAATCCATCTGGCGAAGGGCATACATGTTCACCACTTTGCAGATAATAAAAGAAATGAATGATATCGTGATATCTCCTTTTCTGCTGGGTAGAATCCTGGAGAATAATACCTAGAATTATTATAGGTTTAGTGTAGTTTTAGTGTTGGTTCGGTGTAGGCTTAGTTCTTGTGACCATAAAATTATCAAGTTAGGATCCTTTGCACTGGCACACTACAGCTAATGCAAGGGTGCGGGGAAAAGAAAGAGAGATCAGACTGTTACCCCTTGAGTCACCACAGCACATGTCTCTTGCAAGGACAAGGTTGGGGGTAGGGTCGTAGATTAACAGCATCTCAAATACAGAACAAAATGGAGTCTCTTAAGTCTTCTTCTTTCTATATAGACACAGTAACAGTCTGATCTCTCTTTCTTTTCCCCACACAAGGGTCTGAAAATGCCCCAAGGAATGTTCCTCATTTGCTTTATAATGTGCAGACCCAGAGGGTACAGACAGCTGATAATTGCCCAGGGAAAGCCTTATTCACAAAGAACAAAAATGGCTCTAAATAGTGGCTCAGTTTATCTGTAATTTGGATGTCTCTTTAGGATAATGTATGATCCAACCATTGATGAAGTTCATGCTAAAAAGGAATTTGGTCTCAAGAATAGGGAAATGACATTTAGTCTTTTATGACAGGAATGCTACTTCTTGATTTAATACTAGAAGGAAGTAGAGGAAATTGAAAAATAATCAGCCAAGAACATTGCTAAGTGCTTTTTATGCATGGTCTATTGTGACTTCCAAAGTTTTTGAGACAGATATTATCAACTACATGGCATCACTATGAAAATAGGGGTTCAGATAGATTCTTTAACTTGTGACGGTATCATATTTCATTATGTTGTAATCTGGCTTCACGGAAGTCTAACCAGTGTGACCAGGCTCAGAAAAGTCCCACACTTGGGGTTTAATGCTCTGTGGTTGCTATCTTGAGATTCTTAGTCATTTTGTTTTGGAATTTATATGCCATCTCCATATTTCGCTCCTGTCTGCCCTGGAGGTGGGGTTGGGTTTGGAGGGGGCTCTTGGGGGTAAGGGTCCTTTGCCATTGCCAGACATTTTCCTTTTGCCTTGAGCCCCACAAGTTATGTAGCCAGTCCTGAGCAGAGTCACGATTTAAATCCAGTTCTGCCTAACACCAAGAACCTTTGGAGCAGGAACCAAGATGTATGGTCCAGAACGAAAGTCCATTTTCTAGGCTTAGAGAAATACGGAGAAAATGGCATTGAATTCGGAGTTCAAACACCTAGCGATGATTCCAGATACATAATTTACATTTTTGTAGCCCTCTGGGCAAGACAATCTTTCTAAACTGAGGCATCCGTAGACTTTCTGTAAAGGGTCAGATATTAAATATTTTCAGCTTTGCAGGCCATATGGTCTCTGTTGCAGCTACTTAACTCTATCATTGCAGCACAAAAGCAGCCATACAAAATACTTAAACAAATGAGCATGGCTGTTTTCTAGTAAAACCTTATTCATGGATACTGAAATTTGAATTTCCTATAATTTTTATGTGTCATAAAATCTTACCAACCTTTTGATTTTTAAAGCAATTTTGAAATGTAAAAACCCTTCCTAGTACCAGGGATGTAAAAATAGGCAGCAGGCTGGATTTGGTCCTGCAGGTTATACTTTTCAGACTTCTGGTCTGCGCTATTGGTTTTCATTCATTCATATGTCCATTCATCACTGTTCAAAGTGTGTTTATAACGGGATTAGGCATTAGGGATCAAAAGACATGGATTTGTATGATGTAGACCTTGAAGTTCTTAAGCGCCACCTCATGTTGACTTTCCCAGGCCTAAACAAACAAATGAAAACAAACTAATGGGAAATAGCTTGGGGAAAAAAGAGAACTAAATCTTTCCTAAAATAGCATCTGCTTTTTAAGTCCCAAATTGTTTTCATTTTTAATATATGTATATATTCACATTTATATGAATATTTGTGTGCATATATATACATATATACACTTACATATATACGCACATATACATGTATTATTCATACCTTACGTGTACATGTACATATATGAATACACACACAGTATTTTACAATTCTGAATTAGAAATTCAATCACATTGCATGTACAGTATAGTGATTAGAGGAATCCAACTTGGGTTTTATATCCAAATATATCATCCCAGTCCTAGAAATAACAACCACTGCAATAAATTACAAACAGTACTATCAGATAGTTTGTAACAATTAGGAATACTCATCCTATTAAGTAGTTTCTTGCCATATGTAATACAAAATGTGCACCTGAGTTGAGCAGCCAATCCATATATTCTTTGAAGATACAAGATAATTTTTCTTTAAAGACAATCAGAAGTGAACATGTAAGCTCTGGTTACACAGTTATTGAAAATGGAAGTCAATACTTTTTCAGAGAAAAAAGCTTAGAATCTTTGTGCAAATATCTATTACAGACAAATATAAGAAGGACTTAAAAAAAAAAAGTGCTTTAGGCCAGGCGTGGTGGCTCACGTCTGTAATCCCAGAACTTTGGGAGGCCGAGGCGGGCAGATCATGAGATCAGGAGATCGAGACCATCCTGGCGAACACGGTGAAACCCTGTCTCTACTAAAAATACAAAAAAATTAGCTGGGTGTGGTGGGGCGCCTGTAGTCCCAGCCGCTCAGGAGGCTGAGGCAGGAGAATGGCGTGAGCCCGGGAGGCGGAGGTTACAGTGAGCTGAGATTGCGCCACTGCACTGCAGCCTAGGTGACAGAACCAGACTCTGTCTCAAACAAGCAAACAAACAAAAAGTGCTTTATAGGCCAGGTACGTGGTGGATTATGCCTGTAATCCCAGCAGTTTGGGAGGCCAAGGTAGGAAGACTGCTTGAGGGTGGGAGGAGGACTGCTTGAGGCCGGGAGTTTGAGACCAGCCTAGGCAATATAGTCAAACTCTAGCTCTACATAAAATAAAAAAAAAAAAAAAAAAATTAGGTGTGGTAGCTACTTGGGAGGCTGAGTCAGGAGGATCCCTTGAGCCCAGGAATTCGAGGCTGCAGTTAGCTACAATCATGCCACTACACTCCAGCTGGGCAATACAGCAAGACACTGTCCCTATTTTTTTTTTAAGTGCTTTATAAATACAATGTGGGGTCAACTGAGTTTCTTATTGAAACAGTATACTGTTTCCCTGGTTCCAGCTCAGAGGTTCTGACCCAAAAGGTCAGGAATGAGGCCAAGAAATCTACATTTTTTTTAAACAAGTAGATTAAGATATTTTAATATAGCAAGCTCAGGTGGGAAATGGCTTTAAAAGAAAAATAGTTAAGGTTTTCATTTTTTATATTTCCCTAGTTCCAGTTTGGCGACATTCTGGATACTTAAGGGAAGCAGAAGTCTCTTCACCCTATATGCCTTTATCTAGAAACACCTCCTAAAGGAAGCAGAGTCTGCTAGTGGAAACAATGACAATAATGGAAGCAGAATTGGGGCCAGAAGAAAACACTGCTGAGAAGAACAGAGTGTTTTCCTTTGCAGCTTAAATATTCTAAGCAAGAGGCAAAAATCTCTCAAATGCAGCTTTTCCTTGACAGCTGGAGAAAGGTGTTGTTAAGACCCTCACACCTTAAAGAACCTTTGAGTAAGGAAACTGTGATTTCAAGACACTTAAGCCCTGTTACAAGAATCTGAATACAAAAGCAAACAAAACAACAGACAGAATAAAACTTGGCAAATATTTTCTCTATTAATCTACTCATTATACAGAGGCTTTTCATTCCTGGAACTCTTGATAACAGTTTCAAGTAACTCAAATATAAGTTTCAAATAACCAAAATATAACTTTCAAACATTATTTTGTTACTAATATGTAATCTTGATAATGGCAAATGTGAAAGAAACTCTGGCTATTTGACCATGACGCATGCAGCTTAATTCTCCCAAAGAGGCAAAAGTTTTTGTCTATATTCACGAATTCATTTGTGAACTAGTTACTGTGTTGAGCAATTCTTACAAGAAGGGGTATTCTGGTCGGACGTGGTGGCTCATGCCTGTAATCTCAGCACTTTGGGAGGCTGAGGCAGGCAGATTGCCTGAGCTCAGGAGTTCATGACCAGCCTGGGCAACATGGTGAAACCCCGTCTCTACTAAAATACAAAAAATTAGCCGGGTGTGGTGGCGTGCACCTGTAGTCCCAGCTACTCAGGAGACTGAGGCAAGAGAACTGCTTGAACCCGGGAGGTGGAGGTTGCAGTAAGCTGAGATGGCGCCACTGCACCCTATCCTGGGCAACAGAGCAAGACTCCGTCTCAAAAAAAAGAAAAGAAAAGAAAAAAAAGAAGGGGAATTCTTCTGTGTGTGTTTGTGTGTATAATATATATTATATATCTACATTACCTATAATTAATTATTTCTCCTATCACATTAATTTAGTGAAGAATACTTTTATAAATTATCCTTGCCTTTGACAATGCTTTTAAGACACATGGAAGATATGGATTTTAGCTTTAGTTATTGGATACAAGTTCTCTTTTAGCTTCTAGGAAGGTGGCACAGTATAGTGGTTATGAACACAGGCTCTTGGCATTAGAGAGCTTGAAATTCTTACCACCTGTGTGACAAGTCATTTAATCTTACTAATTCTGTTCCCTTATGGGGATGAAACTAGTACCTATCATACTGTTAACAGTAATAATAGTGCATGGCGATGATTTTAGTACCTACTTCATGCAGTTGTGAAGATTACAATAATCCATTAAGTTTCAAAAAGTTAGCAATGTGGCTCATGAAAATATAAAATAAACGTGTCAAAGATATTATTCCATTTCTTAATTAATGAATAAACCAATCAGATGGCAAGGCTGATTCAAAGAGCATTTTGAAGATCAGAATATTTATAGGCCTTTTGAGAAAATATTAGTATAAGATTTCGGCGTGTGAGTCAAAGCTGGTTAATGATGCCCTATGGGATAATAATCTATAGCACTGAAGTTTGTTTTTCTTCTGGATAGAAATAATTTGTAGCTGTGTTGGGAAAAAAAATCTACAAGTAGACATGGAACTTCACGAAGTCTGAAATTTTCCTCAGTAGCAAACAGTGAATTTAACAAATTGTATCTCCTAGATGATGAAATAATTTGGAGTGGGTCTGTTAGATACTGAAAGTGCACCCCTTCTCTTGTTTACATGTCTTGAATAATTTTTCCGCCGAGCATGGTGGCTCACGCCTGTAATCCCAGCACTTTGGGAGGCTGAGGCAGGCGGATCACGAGGTCAGGAGATCGAGACCATCCTGGCTAACATGGTGAAACCCCGTCTCCACTAAAAATACAAAAAATTAGGGGCGTGGTGGCAGGCGCCTGTAGTCCCAGCTACTCCGGAGGCTGAGGCAGGAGAATGGTGTGAACCCGGGAGGCGGAGCTTGCAGTGAGTGAGATCCGGCCACTGTACTCCAGCCTGGGCGACAGAGTGAGACTCTGTCGCAAAAAAAAAATTCTTGATATGTTTTAAAGTACAAAGACCCTACTAAAGTTAGTTACTAATATTTGCATTGTTATTTATTTTGTAGACCAAAATATTTTGTTCACTTTGATTAGATTATTACTGCATTGGAGCATGATCTTTGTCCATCATATTAGCAAATTCTTCTCATATATATAAGAATATTTAAAGAGTTATTTAGGGTATACTGAGACCGTGCACTACCAGGAGCCAGAAAAATAGCTATGAATTTACCATCTCCATGGATTGATTCATTGATTAATTTTCCATGTATCAACTATTAATTCAGTGTCAGACTCGGAGGATATGACACTGAATAGGACACAGTCCCTTCTTTCATGGAACTCCATGTGATATGATTTATATGTAGTAGTTACTTAAAACTAATTTCTACTTCAAATATCAATACATGTGCCATAAACATTGCTTAGAGAAAGAACTCATTGTAAAATATTTTTCAGTAATATTGATTTTTCACCCGGGAACTTCTTTACTTGACTTTAAATCTCTGGTCCAAGTCCATCTGTCTCTTAATGCAAGATACAGGTGGCGATACGGTGTTGGTGTTCACAGTTAGAGCTCTCTAATGCTACACATTATTTTTCTAAAATATCCAAAATGTTTTTCTGTGTAAAAATATAAAGTAACCAAGATTCAGTGAGATGTTGCTAAATGCACTTTAATGAGATCTTCTCAAATCTATTTTGCTGCCACTAATTTCAAGATACTTATTTTTTCAATAAAGGATTATTTCCGTAGATTGCATGAGAAATCATGAGAAATGAATGCCTTCATGTTGATAAACCAGAGCATAGGAAAATGAGATAGTGAATAATAAAGTTATATCATTATAATACATAGTTTTATGACATGACAAAGAATATTCCTATTCTGAAAATATATTGATGTGCATATGCTGATGGACTTATCACTACTTCGTGTGCTTTAGTGAGTCCATACACATGCATATTTTTTCAGTATTAAAAAACATACTGCCTGGAGGAATTTACACATAATTGAATAGATTTCATTTTATGTCATGGTTCTGAGGAAAACTGTTCTACCTTTTACACCAGAATGATATAATACCAGGACACGCATATTTTTGCACACAATTTCAAGGAACTTATAGACTCTCTAGAATTATTTCCAGGTGAAACAAATATGTCACAAAAAGACTATGTGAACATTAAATATTTAACTACCCAAGATTTTGTTTTTATGTTCTACCAAATATTTTCAAAATAAAAATTCATTTTCAAATGAAGTAATAGGACTCAATTTATTTTGTACATAAGACTAAAAAATGCTTAAATTAGGGAAATACTATTGTATATATCAGACTAAAGATTATTTTAGGATAAAAAATTTTAAACAAGGAAAAGTGATTAGTCAGTTTTTAAAGATCATAGTTATGCTTCCGTTGCAAATATTAATTACTGACTTTGAGCATATCAGTAATCTATGATGTACTTACAAATTGTATATACCTTTGATTAAATAATGGTAAATTACAAGGATAAATGATGTTATTTATTTTATTAAGTACATCATTATTTTTGCACATTTCCTTTTCTAAAGGAAGACCTATATCTTATCTCCATGAGCATAAAAGTGTGTTTTGAATGAGTGACTGGTTCACTTGAAGCAAAAAAGAGTAGTTAATAAATGTTTGGTGAGTGGAGCACGAGTGTGCAAACATAGATGAATAGCTCCTTAAGTCCCTCAGAACGGTGTGAATGTGCAAATGCAATCGGAGAGAACCCCAGAGTAATGACCGTGAAGGCTAGTGGTCCGACTGCCTTCTCCTGAATGGGGGGGCTTTCTCCTCGGCCGAATTTGGAGGACTTGGATTTCAGTGTTTTAAGGAAGATCACAGCTTTTTAGGCACATTCTGACATATGCTTCATTTGACAGTCTCAGTACTGGATTTCAGATTCTGCTTGTTACATACAAATGTAGACTATTACTTATCTTTAAATGATAATAAATGGAACTAATTTTTTTTGTTTGTTTGAGACGGAGTCTCGCTCTGTGGCCCAGGCTGGAGTGAGTGGCGTGATCTCAGCTCACTGCAAGCTCCGCCTCCCCGGTTCCCACCATTCTCCCGCCTCAGCCTCCCGAGTAGCTGGGACTACAGTCGCCGCCACCATGCCCAGCTAATTTTTTGTGTTTTTAGTAGCGACGGGGTTTCACCCGTGTTAGCCAGGATGGTCTCCATTTCCTGACCTCGTGATCTGCCCTCCTTGGCCTCCCAAAGTGCTGGGATTATAGGCGTGAGCCACCGCCCCAGGCCCAGTGAAACTGATTTTTAAAAGAAATTGGTGGATAATTTTCATGAAGGTAACCAACAATAATACCAGAGTTTGGAGACCAAACTGAGGTGCAGCAAACAGGCAGAAGGACGTGTCTTTGATTCTTTTCTCTTTGAAAAGGCTCATCGCTCAACCAGGAGGTAAAACAAAGATAATCCAACACAGCAACAGCCACAGAAGTCTCCTTCACAGCCTCACAAATACAGCATAGGACAGATCCTTTTTTTTTTTTTAATTTTTTTTTTTTTGTATGCTGACTTTGCCACAATACATTTTAAAAAATTACTTGTCCACCCTAGAAATGAACCACATGTCAGCAAGTGGTTTTCTGTTGATGAAAAGCACCTGAAGAATCCAGGAAGAAAAGGGAAACATTTATTTGTTTTGTTATTGGGAAGGGATGGATTTGGTAAAGTATGACATAGTTCTAGCACTCTTTCATCCAGAAGGTTGAATTACATATATTAATCTATATTTTCAAGTAAAAATAGAACAGGAGATCTTTTTCAGAAAACCCACACACTCAAAAAATGTTTTGTATTTAGTTCTGTCTTAGAACATCTATTGCTATTATAAAACTAAAATGAAGATATACTTCATTTAAAATGTTCAAGGGTTAGATATAAAATTTGTGGTTGGTTCAAGTGCTCAGCGTTCTGATTTCCCTCTTTCTGGCTGCTCTATTCAGTGCCTAATTTACTGCTGATCAGCATTTCTTCTTTGGATGAGGTGTCAAATAAAAGGTGATAAAATCCACACAAATTAATTCTTAGCTCTAAGCAATGCTAAGAGCTCATTGGGAACAAAGGTTTAATGTGCTCTTTAAAATAAAATTTTGAAATATCTGTAAATTCCAATTTTCCATTCCCTGTTGTTGTGGATAATTAAAAGTTGTATTTATACTTAAACCGAATTTGTTAGAAAATTCCTTTTAAAGTACGAGAAAGAGGCTAAAAACATAACTAATCGACCTTGAATGACACTCCCAGTTTATGTTATGCCAGAAAATATATGTTCCTCATTTTGTCGGTTATTTTACAAAGTGGGTTTTTGAAAGTTCTCATCTACCAACTGAAGAATGCAGAATGCAGAGACATGCTACAAATTACCAGACCTTTTGAGAAATGGAACAGGATTTATAAAATGATCTTATACTAAAGTAAATAATATAAACACATCACAGATATGGAAGAGAACAGTACAATTACCCTCCTCTACCCAGATGGAACTACAGAACTCTTCAAACCTAGTACAGATCTACCATAGAGTAGGCTTGCTTGCTACATATTTAAATGCTCAGCTCTCTCTGGCCCTTACCTGAGTGATGAAGATCCTGTACAGGTAGCCACAGAAGTTCATTAAGTTACCCCAGGAGAGAAGGGTACAGTTCCTGTGAATGTGTGGTTCCTTTTTTCCTAGTTGTACTGAAACTATGATACAACAGCTGAATGCGAGTTATTCCTAGATCACCTCACCCTTTTCCAAGCAAGGAAATTTTCTCTCAGGACCGTCATGACAGGGCTATGTTTTCTGGCACCAACTTGCAATATAAAAGAACTTAGGAATAGAATGTGAGTGGGTATTTTGAAGGTTGTTAAATTATGTTTCATTGCTTTCCAATTCATTTATTTAAAAAACTGGAAAAATATGATTAATTTTTCTAAGGATTTTTTAAACAAAGGCTTTAGAATTTCTCAACTTGAAATCTCAATTATGCAATGCTATTTTCATGCAAATGAGAGAAGCATACATACTGCAGTTTTCTTCTAGGTTTTAAAGTCTTGGTGTTTAGAATTATATAAAAATAGTTCTTGCATAAAAATTACACTTGTTTATGACACAGGATACAAAATGATAGCACAGTTTGACAAAGAAAATTCAGCTAAAAATGTGACTGCCTGGGAAAGGAAAAAAAATTAACTTGATAAGGGCAATGAAAATAGTGATAGTGTAAGTGGGAGTTGAGCAATGAGAACACAGGGACCCAGGGAGGGGAACAACACATACCAGGGCCTGTTGGGGGTTGGGGGGAGAGGGGAGGAAACTTAGAGGACGGGTCAATAGGTTCAGCAAACCACCACGGCACACATATACCTATGTAATGAAGTTGCTTGTTCTGCATATGTATCTTGGAACTTAAAGGAAAAAAAAAAATAAAGAAAGAAAATAATGATAGCAGTGGCTCAAACATGTAATTCCCACACTTTAGGAGGCTGAGGCTGGCAGATGACTTGAGCTCAGGCGTTTGAGACCAGCCTGGGCAACATGGCAAAAACTTGTCTCTACAAAAAATATACAAATTAGCCAGGCATGGTGGCCCATGCATGTAGTCCCAGCTACTTGGGAGGCTGAGGTGAGAGGATCTATTGAGACCAGGAGGCAGAGGTTGCGGTGATCCAAAAGCACACCACTGCACTCTAGCCTGGGTGAGAGAGCGAGACTGTGTCTCCAAAATAATAACAATGATAGCAACACCTTCCATTATCTACTGCTTGTGGACTTTCAAGTACATTCTAGATGCTGTGGTACTGTTATCCATTCAAGGAATTTACACGGTAGTGGGTAAGACAAACAGTACCAATATGGCAAGATACAGGCTTAAAGAGATGTATCAAAGTGCACTGCAGGGATAGGAACACTAAGCTGGAAAACACCTACTTTCTGAGATAAAGCAAAGATTGGCAATGCTTTGTAGAGGACTTGATCTGAGAATAATGGGCGTTTACAGCACATTTAAGCAGGGAAAAGCATTCTAATTGGAGATGCTGACTGTGGAAAGTACCGAGGATTAAAAGAACATGGACTTTATGAGAAAGCCAAGCAGGCAAAAAGAATGACTAGCAGAGGTGATTTCATAAAAATATGCAAGGGTAGAGTAGAAAAAGCTATGAAATATTTATTTTTGCTTGTAACCTAGGGGAAATCAATCACTGATGTATGAGGAAGAAAATGGCATGAAGAGAAACAGTTTCCAGCTATTAGAGAAAGAGGATTTGCAGAAGCATTGATCAAACAGGTTCCCTGAGACAGAATACGGTGTCACCCAGGTTCTCTAATACTGTTTGAGAAATAAAGAATATCCTTGGTCGCTAAATGATGGCAGGACAGGAGAACTAGGAAAGCAGGCAGAGTTTCTGCAGACGGGTTCTGGTACCATTGATGGTGCCTAGAAGTGGTAGGAGAATGCAAGAAGGAAATTATCCTCTAGTGAGCATTCAATACATTACAGCAAATATTTTTTAATACACATGATCTCATTTAGTCTTCACAACAATCCTATGAAATATGAATTATTATCTCAAAGTAAAACATAGTTAAACTAAGTTCCAGAGAGACAAACGTATCCAATACTACACCACTGATAGAGGTGGTGGTATGCCCCTAAAATGGGATCTAAAACCCTGCCTGTCTGTCTGGTATCACAACTTACACTCTTTCTGTAGAATCTCCTATCTCAAATGGTACCTCTATCGTTGGGTATACAGCAACAAGACAACCATTTTGCTTTCAGGGAGAAGGCTTTGTGACATGATTCTAAGCTAATTCCTCTCTGATTTTATGGGAAAGTGGTGGCAGTGTTAGAAGCCAGGTGAGTGCACCTGTGTGAGACTAAAATGGGTTAGTTTTTAAAGGCAGCCATGGTACTAATGAAAAGAGCATAAATCCCAGAACCATTTCGTATGATGAATTGAGAAGATAAAGTAACCAACTGGATATATGAAATGAAGGAGAGCCAGGCATTAAGGAACGTCTCTTCTGGCATGAGAGACTGGAGAAAGAACCATCAAACAGCATACAGAATACAGAAGGGGAAACAAGCACCAGGTAAATGTGACATGAAAGCAACAATACATATTTTAGTGATTATTAGATTCAGGAGAGAGAAGTCAGGGATTTTACAACCGCACATTTCATATATTTCTGGTAATTAATGTATTTCAGGCCCAGGCAAACTACAATATAAAGGGCTATAAAACTCATTATCAGTGAGATCAGGACAGCTCTGAGGACGATTATTTGGGATCATTTAAATATACCATACACAACTGTAAGTTCTGAAACAGACACTACTCTTGTGATGGGAGAGATGCAAATCACGCTTGAGAGTCCATTTATTATAGCTGTTGTCTGAAAGGTTGTTAGGGCAAATAAGGCATTACAAAGAGTAGGAAAACAGATTTATTGCCATGACATATTTTTATGTGCTTTAACTATTGCACAATTTGAAATAATTGGCATAATAATACTTCTTATAATCACTATTATCAAGTCTGAACATCATTTTTACTTATGGGAAGAAAGACACAAAATCTGTTCATCAGTGTAAAAATTCAGAAGCTAGAGAGGGGTGGCTGGAAACATGAAAAATTCAAAATAGAATCAAAAACAGTTTCTTTTGCCTTGTTTTGGGAGCTTTCATACTTATAGAATTATCTTGAGTTGAAAACAGAATTTTATTATTTATTTGAAATAATTTGACATTTTTGACTCTGAAGTCAAAAAGTAATGCCAAGAATGTATTTCGTAAAGAAATAATGTGCATAGGAAAACACACCTATACACATGTCCCCGTCCAGGACGCTGATGGTCATGTGCAGCTGTCAATCTCATTCCCATCAATTCTAGGCCTGTTTCATTCAGGGATTCGTATTACGGCTATCAACTCATCCATTCATTCACAAGGTTTATTGAGTGCTTACCATAATTGTGCTAGGCACTATTCCAGTTCACTATACTGACTTAAGAATAAAACTGAAAAAGATATTTTCCTATTAGAGAGAGAAATGTAAATTAACAGAGAAATATAATTTCTAGGAGGGATAATGTGCTATGAAGAGTGATTAGTAAAAAGGCCTGTTTTATGTAAACAAGCTTGAAATACTGGCCAGGGATCCAATCATGTAGCATTTTAAAGGGCATCATTAGGACTTGCTGATGGGTTGGACATAGGTAAGACCCCCAAATTTTTGGTCTAAGCAACCAATGGTAAAGTAGGACTATAATAGGAAAGATTTGGGGAGGAACAAGTTTAGATGGAATATCAAAAAGTTAATTTAGTAGATATCTATTTTGAAACATTAAGTAGACATACAAGGAGAGATTTATAGCTCTTTGATATCTAAGTAAGAAATCATAGGGAATTCAGGGCTGGATAAATATCTGGGAGACTTTTGCATATGTTAGCTTTTTTTTTATTATTATTATTTTTTATTTTGGAGACAGAGTCTCACGCTGTCGCCAGACTGGAGTGCTGTGGCACGATCTTGGCTCACTGCAACCTCTGCCTCCCGGGATCAAGTGATTCTCCTGCCTCAGCCTCCCGAGTAGCTGGGACTACAGGTGTGCCACCACGCCCAGCTAATTTTTGCATTTTTAGTAAAGACAGGGTTTCACCATGTTAGCCAGGATGATCTCCATCTCTTGACCTTGTGATCCACCCATATCGGCCTCCCAAAAGTGCTGAGATTACAGGTGTAATGTCACCGTGCTTGGCCTGTTATTTTTATTATTATTATTATTATTATTATTATTTTTAAACCTGTAATCCCAGCACTTTGGGAGACTGAGGGGGATGGATCATTAGAGCTCAGGAGTTCGAGACCAGCCTTGGCTGGGCATAGCGGTACACACCTGATGCCTGTAGTCTCAGCTACTAGGGAGGCTAAGGTGGGAGAATAACTTGATCATGGGAGGTGGAAGCTACGGTGAGCTGTGACTGTGCCACTGCACCCCAGCCTGGGTGAAAGCAAGAGATCATGTCTCAAAAAAAAAAAAAAAAAAAATACATGGGACCCATTGAGAAAACCTGAGTGGAGATATGGATAAAGAAGGGAAGAGGGCTGAAGATGTATTCCTAAAGTGTTCCAACATCTAGAGGTCTTGAAAAGGAAGATGGGCTACAAAGTAGACTTTGCAGGGGCAAGCGGGTCTTGAATCAGTAACTGTTGATATTCTCCATCATAATTGAGAATCAGTGTACTTGAAAAATAAAAACTTTTAAAAAAGAATACTAAGGAGAATGGGTACCATTGAGATTTTCAAAATCTAATGTGTAGAATTATAAATTACTATAAACTTACAACATTTGCAATAGACAGTACATTACTGTCAACCATTTAATTAAAAAATCATTTATTAAATATATACTTTTAGCTTTGTGACAGTAGCTTACATGACATATGTCATGCTGTCTCTTAAAAATATTAAAATCCATATATGTGACAAGTGACTATCCTATGGTTGCATTAATCTTCTAAATAATAATGTGCATTTATATAAAACTTAAAATTTTACAAAACATTCTTTGACTAACCCAGAAAACTGTGTAAGATTGGGAAGGTAAATATTATTGTCACCATTTCCCTAACAAGCACTCTGTATTCAGAGAGGCTAATTGATATGAATAGTATTATCCAGCTAGGAGCTAGCAGATCTGTGACCTGAATGAAGATATTAGGGCTCCTAATCCATTGCTGTTCCCAAGAGTAACATTTATTATGTTGTTTCATTTCTTATGTACACATATAATTGGAGGCAACACGTATGGGTTGTGCAGGTTGTGCATCACGTGGATAAGCTATGAATGGTCCCATCACACTTGCCAGTAAGCAACCTGAGCAAAATAAGCAGTAGCTGTTCTTAAAAATCATACTTTGCCTCAAATAAACTCTGAAACGTGGAGATGTAAGAGTTAAAACCAGTCTGTCATCTCACTGAGGATAATTATCACCCTGCCAAATCATATAAAAGAAAACATTAAATTTTCAAAATCATTATTATAATTGAGAAGATGGCTAAATATAAAATCTGCAGGTTTTTATCTGATTTAGTATTTTATGTCTACCTTTCATTTTCTATAAGCATTTTTCTTATTTCATTTTTTCTTTGATTTATGTTCACTTGCCCAAATATTCTCTTAACACCATTTCCAAGTCTCCACCCTATTTTCTTCCTATAGGTTCCCGGACCCATCCTTCCTTTCACCTTGAAACACTATTGGCCATTAGTGAACCAATGATCAGTGACACTGACCTTTCCTGGAAGCAGGACCCATATGGACTTTCATCCCTCCAGAGTCCATTTTGCATTACGTTCTTTGATTTACCACGTTTTTTTTTTCACTAATTGTCAACTTATTTTTCTTCATGGTTTAGAGCTGGGAATGCTTACCATATTGTGGTAGACTGAATTGTGGGTTTGCATCACCATTTTGCCTCCTCATGTTCCTGTTCTTTTGAGAAGTTCATGAAAGGCTCACAGTCCAATTCATTCTCCCCTAAACTCCTCCTTAAAAAAGAAAAGAGTGAAACAAATAATTTCTTTTCTATTCTCCTGAAATTTTCCCAGCCATAATATACCCTGACTGATCTACTGAAACAATTGTTACCTTTCTTTTCCCCTCTCTGACCACTAACCACTTTTGAAATAAAATAATCAGGTTTAGAAGTCAAGAAAAGAAAAAAAAAAAGTCTTTTTTGGGGGGAGATGAAGATCAGCTGTAATAGCTGCATTATAAAATGCAAACTAAATGAGAACATTTGGCTTGTTCCTTTTGTAATTAACGTTTATTACTATCTATTATTTGATTAGAGAATAAATTAGATAATTGGAATTAAACTTAACCATGACATTTGGGACAATGGTTTCGCTCCTTGTGGCACTATCATCCTCGACACAGGGGAGCAGGAACAGTGTTATCAAATAACTACAAAGTCAATCGCTAATATTTTGGGATTTGAGGGATGATGGAAATATATCTAGAAAGTAAGGGACATCACAATATCAATATCATGAACATTTTAATATAAAATAAGCTAATGGCATGCTACATTCTATGCTTTGTGGGATTCAAAGTAGGGTATCATAAATGAAGACTGGATATGTAAGATAGGCTCAGTTTCTCATGAGAAGGCAAAAACAAACAGATGACGCTGGCCTTTTCTATTTCATAGAGTAGACATGAGTATCATTGCAGGTAAGGTACTTGGAAGTACTTTGGAAAAGAAAAGATTCAAACAAAAATGTAACTTATGGGTTTCTGGAATTCTTTACAGGGGCTTTCAATTAAAAAACAGTGCAGAAAGCTTAAGGATCTTAGAATCTAAACAATGTATTTCATATAATTTAATTTAAACAATCTCTGTGCACCAAAAATATACATCATTCATTCTTTAGTATTTTTAGGTAGAAGTAAAATCTTGAATAAAGCACAACTGGTATGAAATATCAAATATTACCGAAGGGTTGGTTTATTCATTGGGAATTCTATTATTTGTTGTCTAAATCAGTTTGAAAAGTCAATTATTACCTTCAGTTGAAAGACAATTAGTTGATTTGACATATTCAAGAATGCTTACTGACTGACTTTTGATTTAATCATATTTAGTACCACTCAAGATAAATTTTAATTTGATTTAGCTGTTAATAGTCATGCAGAACTTTACAAAACATAATAGGGTTATAAATACCATTGTTATGTGAATCTGTAAATCTTAGCCACTTTATTTTATGTTCATTCCTTCCCAATTAAGAAAGAAAACTGGTAATGCTAATTATAATAAATTTATTAAATTGGTTTTAATAAAGTATACTGATATTGTCTACTTTCAAGTATTTGAGAGCATACCAACTCTCAAATTTAGTAAAACTTACCTTTTAAATTTTAAAAATGTGAAGATATTTTATGAAGTACTATTGAATAATTATTCTAAAACTTTTTAGCATATATCCAAATGACTAATTACATCTTTGATGGTATTTAACTATCTTGTTTCATGTTTCCTGATATCTTGATGACATACATATTTGGGCATAAATCATGTTAAAATGGGTCATGATTCCAGGAAACCAAGTTATTGGAATTTTTACTCATATCTGTTCTTTTATCTTTGATCATCAATTTTTAGGATTTGGACTTGTTCATTATTATTATCTTTTGAAGTTGGGTTAAAGTGTTTCTATTCCTCCAAAAGAAATTCACATATCTACACAGAAATATAAAAAAGCAGAATATTAAAATTAAGAATTAAATTTATATATAGCATTGTAATAACCTTGAAAACAGGTGCAATGATTTTAAGAGTTAAATTGTTCACATTTACTATTTAACTTTTTTCTCATTGTACTTAAATCGGTAGTTTGTCAACAGTAATAATAAATTTTTGGTTGAATAATTAATATTGAGTCTCACTTTGGGAAATTTATAATATATGAAAATATTTTTGCTCCCATTAGCTAATATTCTTTTATCTTATATGCATTTTAAAACTTTATAACCTTATATATTGGCATGATGGAGATACTGGTCAGTTATAAAGTTTGTTCATTAATAAATAATTCACATATTCCAATTTTAATTCTTTATAAAACTTGCTGAATTTCAGCATAGGTATGAATGTGGAAAATACACAGAAAAATTATTTTTAACAAAGGAATAGCATAATGATGATATCCAAAGACTTTTTTTAAAAAAGGCAAGAGAGAAAACAAAACTGAGAATTTAGTTAACATGAGGTAATTTGCTAGTATCCGTTCAGGATCCCAGAATATTCAAACATACAAACTAGATGAAAAATAAAACTGCCCTCTAGAAATAAGTCGAAAGATGAAACAACCAGCATAAACATGTAAAATATTCCACAGTTAAGAAAAAAAAAAATCTTATTGTATAACAATGGGATTTGTATACCAAAAACACGAATACCTATATGTGTGTCTGGTTGTGGGGAAATGAAAACAACCATGCAAGTTCATAGTGACAACTGGTAAAATTATTTTAAATAGAGCCTTGGCAGTGTCCAATGCATCCTCCCAAATTACTGATAGATTATTGCTGATAATCTTATTGCTGATACTAAACATGCAGAGATAATTTAAATGAAGTCAAACAGTGTGCACATGAGATAAGTCACTGAACTGTGTTTCACAGTGAAAAACTGGGAGTAAGTTCTCTCTGTTGTTCTGTATGTAACAGGATATTGCAGGATATTTTTTCTGTTTCCTGGAATTGTAGGCCAAAGCTGAAGACGGAGGGGAACGAGTATGCAATATGTGTTTATTAAACCAGCAATGAGGTGTTAGTTGTTGAGGCTGGTCAAATTCCTGCAGAGCTTAAGGAGTAGATTCTAAGTTACCCAGCTATACCATGCTCTACCTCTAACACCTGGGACTCTGGTGACGCAAATGAGGGGTCTAGGGTGCGAAGTTAAAGAAGCTCTTGCCCAACCCTGGTGAGTGCCTTCATAAATTTTGTGCTCTAGGCTTCTTTCCCATTGGACAAGGGTTTGGCCTGTAGACTTGATAAGATATGCCTGTAGATGGGTAAACAAGGGAAAGCATAATTTCAGAGAAGCAGGGCTAAGGAAATAGAGGACAGGGGTCTGAGAAAAGAGGGGTAGTGGAGGAGCCTGTCCGCCTACTGTTTGGCATGGCAGGACTGCAGTTCTCTTGTGGATCAAGTGCACACCTAGGATGACGTTTAGGTTTGAGCCATCATCTTCCACCATTCCTACTGCTCCCCAGATTTTTCTGCTGCTGGAGAAGCCTCACTTTGCAAGTAGCTTTCTTGGTGCAGTACTTGGCAGGATGGCTTAAATAGAGGTATGTTTTAGGTTCTTCAATTGACATAGGAAATATGCAACCCTGCTGTGCCAAACAGTGGGCCTGAAGCTGCTCCGTTGTCACCCTTCCTTTATGCCCATTCGCTTGTACATCTGTTGTGTTTAAAACTCTCTGGTCTGTATGTTGATTTGTATCGATAATGTAAATGCTAGAAAAAAACTTGAAGCTTTTGTCATAGATATGAATGTATTTAGTACAGCTCTTTGCAGATGGTGTGATTCATTCAGAGGGCTGCTTTACATCTTAGCCAAAGTCTCTTTGCTGAGAGCTTCTTCAACAAGATGCAAATAGTATGTGCAGAATCCCCAAAGTTAAACTGTTTGTGTAATTCATTAAAACAGCCAAGGATAAATTACAATAACTCTTGTTTTTCTGAAAACCTAAAATTGTAGAGTGCCATTTCTGAAGGTTATCAGTTTCCACACAATTTGTACTTGTCAATTCCATCTTTGATGAAACATTTTTCTACTAACTCTCTCGAATTTGATAGAGCTGTGCTTTATATAGCATAACTTCGTCAATAACATGAGCAATAGTAGTACTGAGGTGGCATCAGGAAACCAATAAATGATGAAAACTTTGCCATACATTTACATCATCTCAGTAGTCTTACCATTTGTCTACTTTAACTTTTTAAATTTAAACTTTCTTTATGTCACTTGGAGTAAAGGCATCTACAAGATTGCTCACAACAGCAGCAAAGTCACATTTAAGCTATGTGTCTCATTTGTAAAATTTAAGTTTGCAGTGTTGCCAAAAGTGTTGGTTAGTTCATATTCAAAACGACAACAAAATGTCAGAGCACTCAGTAATGCAACAAGTGTAGTATTCCCAACTGGTACGGTTTCAAGGACTGGTAAATAATGTTTTGCTAGCTAAAATGCATACCATTCTGTGTAGGAATTTTGCAGTGGGGATGGTAAGAACTGTTGCCTGACTTTTCTAATTGAATATCAACTTTGTATTGCTTCTGATCATGTCTATTACCATTCAGAAAGTTATCCTCACTATCAAAGACACTTGGTATTGACTGTTTTTGTATAATGATATATTGCACACTATACAGAGATGTACTTATCGTCTTTCAAGAATTTAAAATATAAGATAACAATAATAATGTAGGTTAATATGATTTAAAACACATTGTCAAATGGAATAACTGTGTCCCCCATGATGGCATTCAAGTATGGGGGTACCAAATCAGCAAAGTTGATAATTTTTCCACACATTGATACATATAAGAATTAATAAAGATAGGAAATCCAGCAATATTTCATTTTATTTGTGGGATATCTTGTGTGTGCACTCACATGTGCATGTGTGGCTATCTGAAACTTTAGTAAAGCTAGAAGCTCCTAACATTCAAATTGGTCTGTTTTTCTACACATAATACCTTACATTTATAAATATCTTTGTAACCAATATTGTTATTTTGATACCAAAATATTATGAGATTTTAAAGGGGGGGCATAATTATTATATCCATTTTTCAGGTAAGTAAATGAAAACACAAAAAAGTTTAGAGACTTGACCAAGATGGTATTACTAATAAGAAAATCAGGTAGTATTAGTTCATTGAACTTTCATTTTCTAATTAAACATGCATTTGCTGATTCTGTTAACCTTATTTTAGTCACCAGTCACTATGTACAGAAGGATTAAAGGCATGTTCTTTGCTCATTCAGACTGAGGATGGGGGAGATATTTTTTAGACATAAAACTATACATACATATAGTAAGTTCAATTATATATTTATATAAATAACAGCTGTAGAATCCCAGTAAATTAACTAGCAATTTCTGCAGACACTCTAGGTAGATTTTATGGAGAATATGATTGTTAAGTACTTCTGAGTTGAGAAAATCAAAATGGTAAAATTAATCTGGTCTAGAGGTAAAGTTGGAAATGCACATGGGGCCAGATTGTAAAGGATGTTTACATCAGGTTAAGAATATTTGATTTTTTACTCTTTTACCCATTTGCTTTTTGCCACTTCCTGTTCACCCCCAAGTACTACCAAAACAAAAAACAAACAAACTAACAAATTCTATAAAATGTGGAAAGAATGTTTAAAATGTAAAAAAAGTCAGGAGAGCATTGCTATAGAAACTAATTAAAAATATTTCCAGAAATAGTTTCTGTAAGTCATGGTCAAATGCTGCCAAATGATAAGACAGGATGAGGGCTGAAGATTGTTTTGGGCATTTATCAATTTGGAGGTTACTGAAGATTTCAGTGAGAACACTCAGAAGAGAGTGGTATTTCCATAGCCACTCAATTAAGTCCCTCTTCTTGCATAGAATTGTGTTTGGAAACTTAGTTCTTTCCTTAATCACATTTTCCTGTCATGTTTCAAATTTGCTCAAGGTTCACTTCTCTGCAAATGAAACTGAAAAATGAATCTAAACTAGTGCATTTCATGAGAGTAGATGGATTAACTTATTCTTCAATGAAAACTTGCATTTAATAATTGCCTAGATAACTTTTGTTTTATATACCAGAAAAGGCAAAAGCCCCTTTGCTGATATGCTGCAATGAGGGAGGTGAGTGAAATGCTGGGGGCTGGGTGTCACTCTTGTTTTTAGAAGGAATGCTACTAAGACATTACCATATGCTATATGAAGAATAAGCCATTGGCATCTATGGTAATCAATAGCTTCTAAATTTGCCTTCATTGTAAAGTAAGGCAAGAATTTTAATTTGAGAATGTCAAATAACTGCAGGAACTTACACTTTCCGTCATGTTACTTCCCTTGTCAAAAACTTCCAATGTTTCTGGAGTGATAAATTGTATAACCTTAGATCATCAATGTAAACTGGTCATCAGTTCCCTCTTCTATACAAATGGCATGATGCTTTCTTTTTAGTATCATTTGGGATTAATAAAACATAAATAAAGCAGTTAATACAGTGTATGCATCTTCAAATATGATCATTACATAGGAAATAAAAGACAAATCCATAGGCTCGTTTGCTAACCTAGTACCAAGCTAGTACACTTCCTGATACTACCCTAAGCTTACTTTGCATTTGGAATATATTAAGTGACTTACCTTTTAAATAAAAATTAATCTTTTCTACTTCTGTATCAGTTTATATATATATATATTTTTTGATTCACCCACAATGTTCTAAATCTGACTATCTTCATTCATTAAAACACTGCAGACACTATTTTTAATGTCAGGTTTTTAAATCACCCCTGTTTATTATAGCCAAAAGTTATTTTCTTTCATGAATTCCCATGACACATCATTCCTACCTTTTACAGAATTGCATTTTTGTGGCAAATACCATAGGTTGGTCCACTCAATACCCCTTCCACATTCCTTGATTTCCTTTTCCTGAATCATAGAGGCCACAAAATAATAAGTAACAAAATCGGGTCATGAAGATTATCCATGTGTCATTGCCCGTACCTTTTTAAATTTTGTCAAAGATGGAAAGGAAAATGAATTTTGGTACTGAATTCCTCCTTTGGTGCCTGCATTTTTCATGAACTCTCCCTCCTATATAAGAGTAATTTTCAAGTAGCTACGTAGGTATATTAACAACTAGAGTCATATCATTCCCTTGCTAATTATAATTCATATTCTGACTTCAATTTATATTTTCTATTGAGTAAGGACAGCTAGAAGGAAACAAGTAGTATAGAAGCTGGAAGAAAAATAATAATTCCTATTTATATACCAGATACATACATGTTTATTGTCTTTATTGTGTCTTTTAATCATTTTAAGATGTTTGCTAAATAGTTCCAATCTTGCAGTATTTTACAGATGGATAATTGAAGCCTTAATATTTGGAATCTAAAAAGATTGAACTCAAAGAAACAGAATAGAATGGTGGTTACCAGGGGCTGGAGAATGACAGTTGGTCATAGATTACAAAAATATGAGTTAGATAAGAGGAATAAGTTCAAGAGCTCTATTGTATAACATGGTGACAATAGTTAATAACAATGTATTCTATACTTGAGAATTGCTAAGAGAGATTTTAAGAGTTCTTAACACAAATGAATAATATATGAGGTAATACATATGTGAATTAGTTTGATGTAGCCATTTCATAATGCATACATATTTCATGTTGCACACCATAAATATATACAGTTTTTGTCGATTAAAAATAAATGAAATAAATTAAGACAGATAAAGTAGGTAATTTTGTTAAAATCACACACTAGGTTACGATGCTGGGATTCAAATCTGTGAGTTTTTGATTTTATGATCTCAATCATTTTCAATTTAACACATTGCCTCATTCGTTACTTTAAATGTGAAATTGTGTACCACTAGGCACAAGACACCTTTTACCTTTACCAATTAGATCTTATCTAGCCTAGTAACCACTTTTTAAAATGCTGTAAAGATTATCCCAGTGGTTTTCTGTTGTGTTAGTCTGTTTAGCACTGCTGTAAAAATCTGCACAAGACTGGATAATTTGTTAAAAAGAAAAAAAAAAAGAGGTTTAATTGAATCACAGTTCCACATGGCTGGAGAGGCCTCAGGAAACTTAAAATCATGGCAGAAGGGGAAGCAGGCATATCCTATATGGTGACAGGAGAGAGAGCATATGAAGGAGGAACTGTCAAACATGTATAAAACCATCAGATCTGATGAGAACTCACTATCATGAGAATAGCATGGGGGGACCACCCCCATAATCGAATCACTTTCCTCTCTCCACATGTGAGTATTACTGGTCCTTCTCTTGGCACGTGGGGATTACAATTTGAGATGAGATTTGGGTGGGGGCACAGAGCCAAACAATATCATTCTGCCCCTGGCCCCTCCCAAATCTCATGCCTTTTCACATTTCAAAATCAATCATGCCTTCCTAACAGTCCCCCAAAGTCTTAACTCATTTCAGCATTAACTCAAAAGTCCACAGTCCAAAGTCTCATCTGAGACAAGGCAAGTCCCTTCTACCTATGAACCCGTAAAATCAAAAGCAAGTTAGTTACTTTCAAGATGTAATGGGGATACAGGCATTGGATAAATGCTTCCATTCCAAATGGTAGAAATTGGCCAAAACAAAGGGCCTACAGGCCTCATACAAGTCCGAAATCCAGTAGGGCAGTCATTAAATCTTAAAGCTCCAAAATAATGTTTTTTGACTCCATGTCTCAAATCCAGGGCATGTTGATGCAGGGGATGGGCTTCCACAGCCTTAGGCAGCTCCTTCACAGGCTGATATTGAATGCCTGTGACTCTTCCAGGCACACAGTGCAAGCTGTTAGTGGATCTACCATTTTGGGGTCTGAAGGATGGTGACCCTCTTCTCACAACCTCACTAGGCAGTGACCAATGGAGACTCTGTGTGGGGGCTCTGACCCCACATTTCCCTTCCACATTGCCCTAGCAAAGGTTCTCCAGGAGGGCCCTACCCCTGCAGCAGACTTCTGCCTGGACAACCAGGCATTGCTATACATTTTCTGAAATGTAGGTGGAGGTTCCCAAACTTCAATTCTTAACTTCTGTGCACACGTAGTCCCAATACCATGTAGAAGCCACCAAGGCTTGGGGCTTGCACCCTCTGAAGCAACTGCCTAAGCTGTACTTTTGTCCCTTTTAGCCACAGCTGGAGCTGGGGCAGCTGGGACACAGGGCGCCAAGTCCTGAGTCTGCAAAGAGCAGAGTGGCCCTGGACCAGGCCCAAGAAACCATTTTTTCCTCCTAGGTCTCTGGGCCTGTGATTGTAGGGGCTGCCACCAAGATCTCTGACATGCCCTGGAGATATTTTCCCCATTGTCTTGGTGATTAACATTCAGCTCCTCATTATTCATGCAAATTTCTGCAGCAGGTTGAATTTATTCTCAGAAAATGGGTTTTTCTTTTTATTGCATCACCAGGCTGCAAATTTTCCAAACGTTTATGCTCTGCTTCCCTTTAAAACCTAAGTTCCTATTTCAGATCATCTCTCTCAAGTTCAAAGGTCCACAGATCCCTAGGGCAGGGGCAAAATTCCACCAGTTCCTTTGCTAAAGCATAGCAAGAGTGGCCTTTGCTCCACTTCCCAAGAAGTTCCTCATCTCCACCCGAGCCCACCTCAGCCTGGACTTCATGGTCCATATCACTATCAGCATTTTGGTCAAAACCATTAAATAATCCTAGGAAGATCCAAATTTTCCCACATCTTCCTGTCTTCTGAGCCCTCCAAACTCTACCAACCTCTGCCCATTACTGAGTTCCAAAGTTGCTTCCACGTTTTCTGTATCTTTATAGCAGTACCCCACTCTTTGTACCAATTAACTATATTAGTCCATTTTCACATTGCTACAAAGGACTGCCCAAGACTGGGTAATTTGTAGGTTTAATTGACTCACAGTTCTGCATGGCTGGGGAGGCCTCAGGAAGTGTAAAATCACGACAGAAGAGGAAGCAAGCATTTCTTACATGGTGGCAGGCGAGAGTGCATATGAAAGAAAAGCTATCAAACACTTATAAAACCATCAGATCTCATCAGAACTCACTCACTATCGTGAGAAAACATGGGGGAAATTACTCCCATGATCCAAACACCTCCCTCTCTCGACACATGGGGATTACAATTCAAGATGAGATTTGGGTAGGGCCACAGAGCCACGCCATATCATTTGGAGATTACTTTCACTGGCTCATGAGAATCACTGGGCACATTTCTTCCTGACTCTGTGTTCAGTGACTTCATGCTGATAGCTTGAAATTGATCATGTTGGGAATATTTACACTATGGAAATTGGCAAACTTCATGAATCAGGGCTTTTCCTCTTTCTCCCCAAGTTTTGTTTTTAAACATTTCCCAGAACATCACTAGTCAAACTACTCTCATTTGGAATACATCTTTTCATAATTTTAATATTAACACTTTTCTTTTGCTATTATATACAATTCAGGACTGTTTCATCCGTTGACATTTGAGAAATCATTGTCATGTCCTTTATGTTTCAAAGACGTCCCACTATTAAAAAAAAGCCCAGTAATTTCAATTTTTCCCTATTTACTCCTAGATCTTCTTTGCTCTTTTTTAAAATTGCAATTTCAATGTGCAGTCCTGCCAAGAACTATCACATTGAAGTAGTTTGAGTGTTTGTCTGTAGGGAGGCTTTTTTTATTACAATAGAATTCCATTGAATAACCTGGAAAGAAATGAACTGCAAGGGTAGATCTATGGTAAATCATTCAGAGAAACCAGTGAGCCAGAGTACTGGATAATCTCCAATTTTGCCACTATGGTTCATATATAATTTTAAGTATTTAATATATGATAATCCAAGAAATATGAAATGAGGAACATTTCTGAACTAAGGGAAAAAACAAATTAATAAATTATCTGAAATCAGGATTACTTTCTAATACCTACTATATGGCCTATTGACACATAAAAACTTGACAAAAAGTCAAGTTATCTGGGAATAGCAAGAGAAAGTTTTAATATTCTAAGCTTGTAAGAGCTGATAGAAGATCTATCTCAGATGAGTTCCATGTCAGTGTATACACATACTAGTCAAATGCTTCTTAAAATTAACTCCTGTGCAAAGTATCTGTGTTTTCTTCTTCACATGAAATATAAACTGTGTCAAAGTCACCAGTTGGGGAACATACATATTTTCAAGATTGCATGTAGTTCCTCATCTACCTGAGTTCAGATTGAAACACTTTATAAGCCGGTAAAAGAAGAAACAATGGAGCCATTTTTAGAAAATGACTAGTGATACCAACATCTTCCTGGCCAAAGTTTCAGGAATTTCCATTGAAATAGTGTGATTCAGTTTGATTGAAGCCACAGAGGATGGAAATATAACAATATTAAATTTCACCTCCTTCAAAAAAGCTGTCTAGAAGGTAAATAAAGATAATGCTGGCTGATTCAATCTGCCACACCCTGAGTGAATAGGTCAAAGAATGGCATCAAAAGAAAGTATGAGGAGAAATGGAAGTCATTTCTATGCCTACTGTCTGCTTAGAACCTTGGGAAAAATGCCTACATCCAGAAATGTGTGATTTGGTCAAGCATAAAACGAGGCACTGCTAAAGTTTATTATAGTAAAGACAGCAACATCAAATGGAATGAACAGCAACATTTCCGATGAAAGAAGTTTCTTTTGGGACTGTTTTTTCCTTCCACTTCCTGTCAGGCTATAAGATCTGAAAATGATAAGGAATTCAAAGCATGACCTATGTCAGTTTCTAGTAGAATCCATATAAACTCCATTTGGCTATAAGTTAAAATTGACTAAACATGTATTTTTTTCCAAAAAAAGAAATAAATGAAGAAATTATTCATCCATAAAAAGAGACAATGGCAAAAGAGAAAGAAATGACAAAAGAAAAAACAAAACACTGAAACTTGTTTGATCAGGTAAAATGGAACCTGATATTTATGGTAGCTAATTAAAAAATAAGGTGAGTTCATCTACTGAAAGGAAAAACATAACCAGATTGTGTATCCAGATTGGGTAAAAAAATTTAACAATATTTTGCTTTTAAGAAAAATTCAATAAAATGACTCAGGCCCACAAACTTTAGGCAGACTTAAAGAAAGGAAAAATAATAAGGCTAACATTAGACAAGATGAATGTAATAAAATAAAGTAAATTTCACACAGAAATATCAGACAATCATATATTTTTAAGTGCCCCCAAATCGAACACCATAGCATACAAATAAGCATAAGATGGTTAAGTCCAGTGGAAGATAGACAAATATGATTATAGAGGGAGACTTCAGTGCATTTCTAGCAATCATATACAATAACATAAGAATATGGAATGCTGAATACAATGCTGTATTATCAGTGTAGTATCCAGTATGTAATTTGCTGTTTGTCAAATGTACAGTGGTACTTATCACAAATTAAATGCATATAAATCAAAAAAGAAAAGCTTAGTTAAGCATGTCAATTAGAAATAATGCTAACCACATTTTCTAGCCAAAATGCGATATTAAAACTATGCATCAACTGAAAATACTTAAACATAAAACTCCAAATATTCATATTTGAAATAGCTTCTTAAAAATAACTTTTTGAGTCAAAGAAGGACCCTTAACTGAAGGACACACTATTTGGTTTGCACGATTGAGAGTGATTTATAATACTTAAAATGGACTAGCTCTCTAAATATAATTATATGCTATTATTTAGTACATGAAGCAGAAGAAGTATTGCTGAATTAAAAGTTTTACATTCAAAATATTGTCTATTATTTTTAACCCCATCTTCTATGTGATGATATTTTGACTGGTTTAAATAGCCAAGAAAATCAAATAAAAATCTATTAATATTAATAAGAATTAAGCAAATTAAATAGATAAAAGGTAAATGAATAAAAATAGGTGACTTTTCTGTAAACTAGCCAAAATCAAAAAGAAATGTAATAATATGTTAGGACCCAAAACAAGTCTCAACGAACTTTTAAAAATAGAAATTACACAAAATATTTTCCCAGACTACAATAAAACTAGAAATCAATAAAAAGAGAAACTTTGTAAACTATACAAATTAAACAACATGCTCCTGAACAACCACTGGGTCAAGGAAGAAATTACAGTGGAAATAAAAACAATTCTAGAAACAAACAAAAATTCAAACACAATATATCAAAATCTATGGGATACGGCAAAAGCAGTGCTAAGAAGAAAACTGATAGAATAAATGCCCACATAAAAAAGTCAAAATATTTAAAATAGACAATTTAAAGATGCACTTTAAAGAGCTAGAAATGCAAGAACAAACCAAACCCCTAATAAGTGAAGGAAAGAAATAATAAAGATCAGAGCAGAACTAAATAAAGTAGAGGCAAATGAAAAAATGCAAAGGATAAATGAAATGAAAAGTTTGTGTTTTGAAAGATAATCAAAATAAATAAACCACTTGATAGATTAATCAGGAAATAAAAGAAAGAAGGCCCAAGCAAAATCAGATATGAAAAAAAGACATTACAACTGATATCACAGATACACAAAAGATCATCAGACACTATTATGAATAATTATACATTAAAAAATTAGAAAACCTAGAAGAAATAGATAAATTCCTGGACTCATACAACTGAACAAGATTGAATCAGGAAGAAATTAAAAATGTGAACAGATCAATAACAATAAGATTTAATTAGTAATAAACAGTCTCCCAACAACAGAAGTACAGGTCCTAATGGTTTCACTGCCAAATTCTATCAAACTATCAAAGAAGAACTAACTCCAATTCTCCTCAAACTATTCCAAAAAATTGGAGAGGAGAAAATTCTACCTAACTTATTCTATGATGCCAGCATTATCCTGATACCAAAACCAGACAAGGGCACAACAAAAGAAAACTACTGGCCAATATACTGATAAACATAGATACAGAAATTCTCAACAAAATACTAGCAACCAAATCCAACAGCACATAAAAACATAATATACCACAATCAAATGGGATTTATCCCAGAGATGCAAGAATGGTTCGATGCATGCAAATTAATAAACATGATACATCACATCCACAGACCGAAGTACAAAAAACATATGATGATCTCAATAGACATGGAAGAAGCATTTAATAAAATTCATCATCCCTTCATGGAAAAATTTTTCAACAAACTAAGTGTAGAAGGAACATACTTCAGCATAATAAAGGTCAAACATAACAAACCCACAGGTAATACTATGCTGAATGAAGAAAGACTGAAAGCCTTTCCCCTAATAACCAGAACAAGACACAAGGCTGACAACTTTCACCACTCCTATTTAGTATATTACTGGAAGTCCTAGCAAGAGCAATCAGGCAAGAGAAAGAAAGAAAAGGCAATCAAATTGGAAAAGAAGTCAAATTGTCCCTCTTTGCTGATGATACGATCTTATATATAAAAAAACCTAAAGATTCAATCAAAAAACTCTTAGACCTGATAAATTCAATAAAGTTGCAGAATACGAAATCAGTGTACAAAAATTGGAATCATTTCTATATGCTAATTAATGTACTAATAAATCAAGAAGGCAATCCCATTTACAATAGCTACAAAAATAAAAAGTACCTAGGAATAAATATAACCAAGGAAATGAAAGATTTCTAAAAGGAAAACTGCAAAACACTGTTGATATAAATTAAAGGGGACATAAAGGGAAAGATAGTCCATGCTCATGGATCAGTAGAGTTAATATCCTTCAAATGATCATACTGCCCCTTGTGATCTACAGATTCAATGCAATATCTATCAAAATATCAATGAGATTTTTTACAAAAATAGAAAACATAATCATAAAATTTGTGTGGAACCTAAAAGAGCCCAAATAGCCAAAGCAATCCTGAGCAAAAAGACCAAAGCTGGAGACACCACGCTACTTGAACTCAGTATATTACGAGGCTATGGTAACTAAGATAGCATAGTACTAAAACAGACACAGAGACCAATGGAATAGAATACAGAACCCAGAAATAAGTCTACATATTTACAGCCAACTGATGTTTGACAAGGGTTCCAAGAACATATATTGGGGAAAGAGTCTCTTCAATAAATGATCTAGGAAAACTGAATGTAGAAAGTGAAACTAAATTCATCTCTCTCACCATATCCAAAATCAACTCAAAGTGGATTAAACACTTAAAGGTTAGACCTAAAACCATAAAAACCCTAGAAGAAAACATAGACAATACCATTCAGGACATAGGCATGGGCAAGGACTTCATGACTAAAACACCAAAAGCAATGGCAACAAAAGCCAAAATAAACAAATGGGATCTAATTAAACTAAAGAGCTTCTGCACAGTGAAATAAACTACCATCAGACTGAACAGGCAACCTACAGAATGGGAGAAAATTTTTCCAATCTACCCATCTGACAAAGGGCTAATATCCAGAATCTACAAAGAACTTAAACACATTTACAAGAAAAAAATCAAACAACCCACCAAAAAGTGGGCAAAGGATATGAACAGACACTTTTCAAAAGAGGACATTTATGCAGCCAAGAAACACATGAAAAAATGCTCATCATCACTGGTCATCAGAGAAATGCAAATCAAAACCACAATGAGATACTGTCTCACAACAGTTAGAATGGCGATCATTAAAAAGTCAGGAAACAACAGGTGCTGGAGAGCATGTGGAAAAATAGAAACGCTTTTACACTGTTGGTGGGATTGTAAACTAGTTCAACCATTGTGGAAGATAGTGTGGCAATTCTTCAAGGATCTAGAACTAGAAATATCATTTGACCCAGACATCCATTACTGGGGATATACCCAAAGGATTATAAATCATGCTACTATAAAGACACATGCACACGTATGTTTATTGCGGCACTATTCACAATAACAAAGACTTGGAACCAAGCCAAATGTCCATCAATGATAGAACTGGATTAAGAAAATGTGGCACATGTACACCATGGAATACTATGCAGCCGTATAAAGGATGAGTTCATGTCCTTTACAGGGACATAAATGAAGCTGGAAACCATCATTCTGAGCAAACTATCACAAGGACAGAAAACCAAACACCACATGTTCTCACTCGTAGGTGGGAACTGAACAATGAGAACACTTGGACACAGGGCAGGGAACATCATGCACCAGGGCCTGTTGTGGGGTGGGGGGATTGGTGAGGGATAACATTAGGAGAAATACCTAATGTAAATGAGTTAATGGGCACAGCAAACCAACACAGCACATGTATACATATGTAACAAACCTGCACATTATGCACGTGTACCCTAGAACTTAAATTATAACAAAAAATTTTTTAAAAAGTAAAAAAAAAAAAGACTTAAATGTAAGATTCAAAACAATTAAACTCTTAGAAGAAAAGAGGCAAAGCACTTCAGGACATTGGTTTAGGAAAAGATTATGGCTAAGTCCTCAAAAGCATAGACAACAGAAACAGAATTGGACTGTATTAAACTAAAAATCTTCTTCACAGCAAAGCATTAATCAGCAGAGTGAAGAGACAACCTGTTGAATGGGAGAAAATATTTGCAAACTCTTCATCTGACAAGGGACTAGTATCTAGAATATATGATGAACTCAACAGAAAAAATAAAACAAATAATTCCATTAAAAAGTGGGCAAAGGACAAGAGAAATGTAAATCATAACCACAGTGAGTTATCATTTTACCCAGGTTGAAACAGCTATTTTTAAAAAGACAAAAAAATTACAGGTGCTCATAAGGAAACAGAGAAAGAGAACTTTTATACACATCGACGGGAATATAAATTGTACAGCCACTATGGAAAACAGTATGGAGATTTCTCAAAAAACTAAAAATACAATCCAGCAATTCTACTACCAGATATGTATCCAAAGGAAAAGCAATGAGTATATCAAAGCATACCTGTACTTAAATGTTTATTGCAGCATTATTCATAATAGCAAAAATATGGAATCAACCTAATTGTCCATCAGTGGATGAACAGAAAAAGAAAATGTGGGATACATACACAATGGAATACTATTTTCCAATAAAAAAGAAAGAAATCATGTCATCTGCAGTCATATAGATGGAACTGGTGGTCATTATGTTAAGTGAAGTAAGCCAGACACAGAGACAAATTTCATATGTTCTTACTCATATGTGTGAGCTAAAAGTAGTTGATCTCATAAAAGAAATGAATGTGCGTGTAAATGAGGCAAAGAAAAGTGTTTGGTTAATGAGTACAAACATGCAGTTAGTTAGAAGGCATAAGTTCTAATGTCTGATAGCAGAATATGGTAACTATAGTTAGCAACAGTGGACAGCACATCTGTTTTTATTTTATTTTATTTTTTTAAGTTCCAGGGTACACATGCAGGAGGTGCAGATTTGTTACACAGGTAAACGTGTGCCATGGTGGTTTGCTGCATTTATCAACCCATCACCTAGGTATTAAGCCCAGCATGCATTAGCTATTGTCCCTAATGCATATTTCAAAGTAGCTAGAAGAATTTGAAATGTTTCCAACACATGGAAGTGATAAATACCCAAGCTGATAAATACTCTAAATAGCCTGACTTGGTCATTACACATTTTATCCATGCGACAAAATATTATATGTACTCTCTATATATGTAAAATACTATACATCAATTTTAAAATAAAAAAATGTTATGAAACACACAGGAAAATCCCGAATAAGAAATGTGTGAAACTCACAGGAAGTCAATTATAAAACTTTATTGACAAACATGAAACATCTAAATTAATTGAGAGACGATGTATTTCCCTGTGGGAAATCCAGTCAGTCATTTCACATTCATCTATACTCAAACTGCTATTCTAATAAATATCTTAACTTTTTTTGCTATCTCACAAAATTGCCCATGCTCACTAAGGAGGAAAAAACAGGAGAGAATAAAGAAAATTTTGGAGAAGAGTGGTAAAAAAAAATCCTTGCTCTACAAGTTGTTAATATATTATAACATTTACAATAACTAAAAGTAATTTCTGCTGCAACAATCAAATAAGGGAGCAATTAAATAGAACTCATCATGTTAAACAGAAACACCCAGTAGATGGTAAAATTAATGTTTCATAACAATTGGGATAGAATGACTTTCAAAGACGTGGCATTAGTATCAAAAGGTTGACTCTAGGAAAAAAGATTATGATAACAACTCATCACACATGATACATAAAGATGAATTTCAGCTTCATCGAAAGTCTAAATTAAATAACGTAATAAAAATCAGAAGATATAAAGAAATGCCCAAGAGATCTTTAGATGGAAAGTTGCAAGCTTACTGTTGGTTTTAGAAAACCGAAACCCAACCAAAGTAAAAAAGTTGAAATGTTAAACTACATAAAATTTAAAATTACTTATCATCAATAATTTCCATGAAACAAGTTCAAAGACATCAACGGAGGAGAAAATTTGCAGCATACAACAGACAAAGCTTTGGAAAAACAAACACGTCTATAGTAATGTGAGCAAAAAGCACTGCCAGACAACTCAAAAAGGAGGAATTCAAGTGACAATAAAGCTAAGAAAAATACTGATATTCAACTTTCTAGATAATCAAATGGGAAATATACTAAAATCAAGAATTGAGATATATAATTTTGGCTATCAACTCAGCAAAAATTTTTAAAAAGCTAAGATATACTACTCAATAATAATACTCAATTTTTTTTTTTTTTTTTTTTTTGAGACGGAGTCTCCTCTGTCACTTGGCTGGAGTGCAGTGGCCGGATCTCAGCTCACTGCAAGCTCCGCCTGCCAGGTTTAGGCCATTCTCCTGCCTCAGCCTCCGGGGCAGCTGGGACTACAGGCGCCCTCTCAAATTTCTTTTTGAGAATGTTGTTATAAAATTTTAGAGAATTTTTTTTCTTTTTTGAGCAATAAGGTCTTGCTGTGTTTCCCAGGCTGCCCCAACACCTGGGCTCAAGCATTACTCTCATTTCACCCCCCCGAATAGCTGGGACCACAGGCATGTACCACCAAGCCTTGCTTTTATTTTATTATTGAAAAAGTTTTATAAATATATGCATATTTTCAACAATGAAGAAAATGTTATTAAAATCAAATCACATTTTTGTATGTCAGAAACACCTGCACGGTGAGAAATAAGAAACAAAATACTTTTTAGTTTTAAGTGTAAATATTGCAATTCATTATTATTTTAAACCTGACAAATAATAAAAAGATAAAACACATAAATGAAATCAAAGGAGGATGCAGTTTTTTTGTCTAATAACTTCGGGTCAAAGAGCAACAAAATACATAGCTGGAAAATGATAGGACTGAGTTGTAATGTGGATTTGTGTGCCCAGTTTCACCATTTATCCGTTCTTGGCTATAAAACAAACTATCTCTGGGAACCACTTCCCTCTTCTGTAAAATGGGCATAATCCTTCTTGTCCACCCTTGAAAATAACATGTAGTAAAATATCTGAATGAAACCGTAAAAATAATCATTTTATTCTCAAGTTACCATGATTGTACTCATGGAATTATATATAGTTCTCTATTATTCTTCTACCTACTCAATTGTTTGTATACTGGGCAGAAGAATTCCTTCTACTTTTCATTTTGGAAGATCTGATCTGACTTTTATATGCTTTCGAATTCATTCACTCAGAAAGCACTTCCCTACCGTAGCACGAATTGTACGTATTTTGTATCTTATGTCAAACTAGACGCTGCTTCTGCGTAATGTTCCAATATATGACACTGGTTTTACTGTGACCTTTCTGAATATCACTGCAGAAGTGAAATTGTCTACTTACAATTTCACAATAGTATGATGCTTTCATATACTTTTTTTTTTCATTAATTTTAACCATGACCTGAGAAACTTGGGATATAACTTTTTTTTTATTTTATTATACTTCAAGTTCTAGGGTACATGTGCACAATGTGCAGGTTTGTTACATATGTATACATTGACATGTTGGTGTGCTGCACCCATTAACTCGTCATTTACATTAGGTGTATCTCCTAATGCTATCCCATCCCCCTGCCCCCACCCCATGACAGGCCCTGGCGTGTGATGTTCCCCTTCCTGTGTCCAAGGGTTCTTACAGAGAATACTGTAAACACCTCTATGCAAATAAACTAGAAAATCTAGAAGAAATGAATAAATTCCTGGACGCATACACCCTCCCAAGACTAAACCAGGAAGAAGTTGAATCCTTCAATATCCCAATAACAGGCTCTAAAATTGAGGCAATAATTAATAGCCTACAAACCAAAATAAAGTCCAGGACCAGACGGATTCACAGCCGAATTCTACCAGAGGTACAAGAAGGAGCTGCTATCATTCCTTCTGAAACTATTCCAATCAACAGAAAAAGACGGAATCCTCCCTAACTCATTTTATGAGGCCAGCATCATCCTCATACCAAAGCCTGGCAGAGACAAAAGAAAAAAAGAGAATTTTAGACCAACATCCCTGATGAACACCAATGCGAAAATCCTCAGTAAAATACTGGCTTTCATATACTTTTTAAAAAGTGCCTCAATCTGGACAGAATTTCCCCCCTTAGATCCTGAGGATAGCAATGATGTTCAATGAGATGTTGCACCTGCTTTTAGTGAGAGGGTAAATCGGGAATATATATACAGAAAGGAAGTTTGCATAGAATTGAGCTAAATCTTGGTAAACTTCTTTAAGACAAAAATGAAGTTTGTAAGGATTTTAATCCATACACTTGAAGGCCCTTTCCAGGATTATGACTAAGATAAAGATAAATAATATTTTCTCTCTTCTGATATCTTCTAAAATTGATGGTGGCTGAGGGAACTTAATCAGGAGAGAGAGGGGAAAGGAAAATTCACAGATGAATTTGAGAGAAAATGGTTTTTGGAGCATTTGAAATCCTGGTTCCTTTTCTCAAAACAGAAAGGCTCCAAATCTAGACTTCATTTATAAAAAGGTAAGAATAGACAGCTTCATTGCTTTTATTTCAACCAGAATTACTAAGATTGAAGGGTCCTCCTTGGCTTGTCAAGCAGCTGCCAAGATTCTAAAAAACTGCTAAAAGATGTCTTGAATTATTAGTGCTGTATTGTGGTAGCTGCACTTGATAAAATGTAAACAGAATGTTGCAATGGGCACTTTCCAAATCTACGACTTATTATTTCAAACATTATTTAATAAAAAGCCATGAAAATATGCAACTAAGCTATTTACTTTTACGTGTACCATAAAACTGATCTTCCCTTGCTTATAAGCATGTGCCAAATTTGTCTTTTTCTGATGTTACTTAGCTATTAATACAATGGTCAGGAATTTTGCTTCCTATGATAATCAGAAAAAAAATCAAGCCAGGAGCAGTGGCTCATGCCTGTAATCGCAGCAGTTTGGGCGGGCCGAGGCAGGAGGATTGCTTGAAGTCAGGAATTTAAGACTAGCCTAGGCAATATAGTGACATACTGTCTCCACAAGGAAAATGGAAAAATTAGCCTCGCATGGTGGTGTGGGCCTGTAGTTCTAGCTGCTTTGGAGGTTGAGGTGGGAAGATCACTTGGTCCCCAAATCTCAAGGCTGCAGTGAGCTGTGATCATCCTACTACTGCACTCCAGCCTGGATGACAAAACAAGACCATGTCTCAAAAAAAAGAAGAAAGAGAGAAAGAGGAATGAAGCAAGGAAGGAAGGAAGGAAGGAAGGAAAGAAGAAGGGAGCAAGGGAGGGAGGGAGGGAAGGAGGGAGGGAAAGAAACATAAAGAAAAGGAAAGAAAGAAAGAAGGAAGGAAGGAAAGAAAGAAAGAGAGAAAGAAAGAAAACAAAGCCATGCTTTATATATTTTCCTAAATATCACAAATGACTTAAAAACAAACTATTAAAGGATCAAAATATAATTATAAAATAAGGACTTTTCATGTCTAGGTTTTTGGATATAATCTCAACTAGTTTAATGTATATACTGCTTTTTACTTCTATAAACTATCTATCTCCAATATGAAAGGAAAATATCTTGGATCCCCAAAATCACTAAGGAAAACTCAAGCTGCAAGCTGCTTAGGGCAAACCTGCCTACCATTCTATACAAAGTTATCCCTCTGCTCACTGAGACAGCCTCCTTTGAAAAGGCTAATCAGAAACTCAAAGGAATGCAACTGTGTGTGTCTCACCTATCTGTGATCTGGAAGCTTCCTCCCCACTAGTCTTCCTTCCCTTGCTTCAAGATGTCCCACCTTTCCAGACTGAACCAACGTACTTCTTACATATATTGATTGATGCCTCATGTCTCCCTAAAATGTGTAAAACCAAGCTGTGCCCTAACCAGCTTGGGCACATGTCATCAGAACTTCCTGAGGCTGTGTCACAGGCACGTCCTCAACCTTGGCAAAAACAACTTTCTAAATTAATTGAGACCTGTTTCAGATTTTCTGTGTTCACACAAACAAGATTTTACTCCACTAATTTTTCACTATAAGTGTGCTACTATACTGATATACTATAAGGTATAAGATGAAGAGATAACACAAAAAGAAAAAGAAAGATTGAAGCTAAATTAGTGCCAAAGACCTTTGAATCCTAGGTAAGCTAGAAAGTTAAGCCTCTGCAAAAGATGAGTGCTTATTAATAACTCCAGATTTAACTCAGATATTTTTGTTCAATATTAGTTGACATTGTTTTGAAATACATGAAAGTTTGATGTAAGGAAAATGTAACCCCATATTCATTTCCAAAAGAATAGAAATAACTATAGTAATGTAAATTTATATTGTATACAAAAAATAAAGGCAGTTTAACACTAAAGTGGGTTATTGAGTGAGGCTATATACTTTTCTTTTCTTGATATTTTGTTATATAAGAGAAACAGCCATCTGTCTTAAAGACTGTAGGTACAAAAGATTACATTAGGAAGCTTCTCTGGGGTTTTATTTTGTCTTTTAATTTTATGAAACAGTTTGAAAGAGAGAAATGCCATAGACAGAGTTACCAATGAACAGAGAAAGACAATTTTTTGAGATGATTTCTAGAAAATCACTCCTACTCAAGGGTAGTTGTAAAGTGTTACATAACATGGCTTGTTTACAGTTGCTCTTAACTTAGGCAACTGTAAGGAGAGTCACAGAAGTTTCCCTTTGATACTGTTTGTGCTGAGCACCACGGTTCAGTCTGAAGATACAGAGATTGAAAAGACTCCATTTCTGCCTTCCAGGTACTCACTAGCCTAACTGGAGAGAACAGATATGTACATAAATAAAATACAAATAGCATGGTGAATGCACTATGGATATTTACAAAAGGTTCACAGGTAATTTAGAGGAGTGAATTACTTTTTAGCAAAGGAAGAAGTCTGGGAAGGAAAACAAATCCATGTAAATTTTGGCAAATGACTAAGAATTTGCCAGGTCGAAAGAAGGATATTCAGAGCTGAGAGAAGAAAGGAAAACCTGTGTCAGCGAAGTGTGAGTAGTTCCCTGTTGCTGAGCATAGGTAGTGGGCTGGCAAGGAAGAGTGGCTGGAAGTAAAGTTGGAGCAGGAATTCAGAGGAAGAAGGACTTGGAAGGATGAGCTACAGGGCTTGGCTTGTTTCCAGAATGACATGAAGAGCCACTAAAGGATTTTAAGCATGAGACAGAACTAATCCCTAAAATTAATTTAGTGGCAGTATGGGGAAAACGAATAATGAGGGCAAGGTTAGATTCAGGGAGATGAGTCTGGAAGGTATTGAAAGAGTCTAGGCTAAGCATATTGACTAAGTAAGTAATGAATGATCAGTAAAGTAGAGTATATTCGAGACACCCATCTAACAGTAGACTGCATCCGGTTGAGTCTGGAGGAAAACCTTAAAAAAGAAATTTGGGAGCGTCTCTCTGATAGAATATGGACTATATGAGGCTTAAACATTTAGGGGAGAAAGATGAGTTTAATTATGAACCTGTTAACTGAGCATGGAGGTCATCCATCTGTCCATGTCACCATCTTGAGGGCTTTTAGTTTAATAGGGGGGATTGGGCTGGATATGCAGAAGAGAGGGCAATTTACCCCAATGCCAGGATGTATCCTACTGGTGCTACTCAGTGGACTACTTGTACAAGCTCATGGAATTACATAATGTTGTATCAGATAGTGAGGGTTTTATTCTCCGTTCAATTTCCTTTCCCTTTGGATTAACCACTTCAAAGAATTCTAGCTTGGTGGAAATTTGTTCTCAACTTTTGCTCATCTACTTTTTACTTCAAGAGAATGTTAGCCTCAGGCTCAAGTCTTCTAGCTGACAGTAAATACCTAATTAAAATTTAACAGTATCACTATGTTGTTTGCTAGATTCTTTTTATCATTTCATCTTATTTGTGGCAGTAGTATCAATTTTCCATTAACAATATTGATAAGAATTTTATTTTTATTTATTGATATTTTAAAATATGATTCAATTTAAAGAAATGATATAAAGAAATATTGTTGCATGTGGGTATGAAAAGAACATGAAGGCAGTATGTATAAGGACTTGGATACGTAAAAGGGGACTATTAGTGGGTAATGCTAGAACTGAGAGTCACCTTCACATTTGGACAAACTAGGATTCGTCATCTCATTTGGAGTTGCTGAAATTACAGTAGCTGATGAAATTTTTGTACAAGAAAGTCTAGGAAATATTCCCAACTCTCACTGATGGGCTTCAATGGTCTGCTAATTGTCTAAAATTATCTGCAAATATTTGTATCTATGTGCATTTTTCCTTTGGGGAGAAATGACATAGTTTGTTTTTATTTTCATTGTTTCCTGTTTTTGTTTTGAGACTCTCAAAGGGATCTTTGACCAAAATATAAAATGGAAGTGAATGCACAAGAGAGCTAAGAATGGGCAATGGAAAAGGATCACCAAACGAATGGAGAAGTAAAAATCAAAGATACAGTAAAGGGACCGAGAGAGTGTGTTAGAGGCTTCACAGGAAACAGGAAAGACAAGTATCTCTGAGCCTCAGGAAAAATAAGGCATGAATGATTAATGGTTAGCTCTGTCCAGTGTTACTGAGTCGTTCGGTGAGCTGAGGTTTCAGGGATCAGTAGCTTCTGATTTAATAATATAGGGACTGTTGCCAAAGTAGTTTCATGGGATGGTGGGAGTGGAATCCGGCCTGTGATGAGAGAGGAGTTAATGGGAGTGGAGGAGCTGGTGACAGGAAATAAAAATTAGTTTTTTTTTTTTTTTGTTTTTTTTTAAGAGAAGATAGCTGAGCAAAGATCAAATGGGACTCTAGCTATGGTGGTGGGGGCTCAGGGTCCTGACAGCTTTGCTGTTTTTATGGATGGGAGTGATATAATCTTAATACCTTTAAATAACAAAGTCATGAAATACAGAAGAGGCTCAAGTTGCAGGTGGTTAAAAGAATTGTTTATGAAGCAAAATTCAGACTGGAGTGGGAGCAGTTATGGGACCCAGAGCAGAGAGGGTGGACATTTTGACAATAGGCCTAGAGGGAAGCAGAGGAGCTGAGCAGATAGACATACAGGAGTTGGAACTGGTGAGGGAGATTCATTTCTGAAAACCTCTGAAGTCCCAGTAAAGAACTGTCCTGAGACTGAAGGGAGAGGGGGCAGAGACAGTGTTAGTTTGGAGCATGTGGGAAACTGGAGGGAGTGGCAACCAATGGTAAGAAAGATTTGATGAGAGGATGACGATCCGAACAACATTAAGACCTGAGACTTTATGATGCCATCAACTGCAATCGTTCATACAACTGTCCCGAGCACACTTAGCTTTAGGAATGTAGGATGCTGGCCAAAGGACAGATCGAATTCTGGGAGTGTCTGGGCACTGGCACTGTCCCTGTTCCTCATCCTGCTAGTTCCCTCTCTTACTAGCACCAGGCGTGCCATCCCCTACCACTTATTAAAGGATTTGCTCCCACAGTAGCCTTTTTTGTGCCCTTGTCAATTTTGCCTTCTGTGTAGTTTATCCTCATTGGTCTACTTCTGACATTAATAACTCCCATTTTAAAAACAAGTCTCCATGGCCCACTCCAGCTACTTTTAATCTTCTTTTTGAAACTTTTTCAGAGTTGTGTTATACATAGTATTCATTTCCTTATCACCCATTCTTTATTTTCTTTTATATTTTAAACTACATTTTTTTTTTTTTCAGATTCATGTGTGAAGTTTTATTTAGGGGTTTGAATAGCTAATCTATGTGCACATGATTCAAAGGTATTAAAGTATAAAAAAATAGAGTTTATCTTCCTTCTATCATTTTACTCACCATCCAGTTTCCCTCCTTGTAGAAAACTACTATCATCTACTGTTTTTAAAATATATTTTCATATAAAGGCTCAGTTTTCTTTGTTCTGTAATAAATGATAGTATTTCAAACATACTGCATTGCAACTTTTTCTGCTAACTTAGCAGGCTTTGCAGATCTTTTAATTTTAACATATGGAAAGCTACCTAATAATTTTAACACCTTGACAGTATTCCATTGAATATATATACAGTTGTTCCTAGTTATCTATTAGGCATAGGCCCAAGACACCCCCCCGCCCTGCAGTGAATGCCTGAAACCATGAATAACTCCAAACTCTCTATATATACACTATGTTTTTCCCTATCCATACATACCTATGGTAAACTTTAATTCGTAAATTAGGCACAGTAAGAGATTACCAACAATAACTAATAACAAAGAACAATTAGAACAATACTCAGAATGACATGCAATTTACAACATGATTTTTGTATGTCTGAGATTTTCCATTTAATATTTTTAGACTGCAGTTGACTGCTGGTAGCTGAAACTAGGGAAAGTGAAACTGAATAAGGAGGGACTACTATATATAGATTATTTGGCTTGTGTTCTTTGTATATGTATTTATGTTATTTTCAATTGTTTGCTTATATACAAAACTGCAAAGAGTAACTGTGAACATCTATTATTATTTTACCTAAGTGCAGACATATCTATAAGATAAATTCCTAGAAATGGAATCACTAGGTCACCAATCTATGTTCAACTCTTAAAGATCAATCTTGTCACCACCAATTTGACTGAAATAGCTTTTATGAAGGTAATGTGAAATTCCAAGATAATTCTTTCCCTTTATATAATTTTGTACTTTAGCAACATTGGACACAGCTGATCATCACTTCCTTTTTTCTTAAAAAAAAAAAATACTTTCTTCTTTTGGCTTCCATAATATCACACCCTTCTGGATTTTTCCCTATTCCACTAACTGCTCCTTCTCAGTTTCCTTTTATGGCTCCTACCCTCTTCAATATCCATGTTTTGGACTGCTCTAGAACTCTTTTCTCAGCTTGGTCCTTTAAATACATTCTCCCCTGAAATTATTTCACAAAATCCCTTTCTTTTAAATGCCATTTATATCATGATGACTCACACATTCTTATCTCCATCTCTGGCTTTTTCCTTGAGCTCTGGCCCATCTACCCCTGTTATGCCTGCACCTGGATATCTAGTAAGTGGCTCAAAATGTAACTGTTTCTTAGTCTTCCCTTATCGGTTGGTGACAACTGCATTTTTTCCTGTTGCTCTGGTCATAAATCTAGACATGAGCCTTGATTCCTTTCCTTCCAACACCAACCATATCTGATCTATCATCAAGTCTTATCACCTTTGCCTCCAAATACATCCAGAATTCACACACTTCTCACCATCTCTACAATACATCCTGGTTAAAGACTAGGCTGGCAAACACTAGTGACTGCCTGACAGCCTTCTTCCTTCCCCTCTTGTCTTCCAACAGACGCTCTCCACAGCATAGCAAGAGGTCATTGGTGAAACAGTTTTCTGCTGAAATGCTTTCACATCTTTCCACTGCACATAGAAGAAAATAGGAACTCTGTACCCTACGTTAAATGGACACACAGTACTTCTGAGAGAAGGAAATAACACAAAGAAATTGGGAAGATTATGAAATTCATAGACTTTCCCCTTTTTCATACTCACTGGTGTAATTTTTGCCTATTTATGTTCATTTCTAGGCTCTAAAATATGTCTCTTTTGTTCTTTTTCAAGTGGAAGGATCATGTCTGTTTCAGATGTCAATTTTGAGTTTTCCTACTGCACTTCAAGGGTTCTTCACTTTTAGATCAGAAATTAGTATTTCTTCTCTAATTTAAAGCTGAGGGAATGGAAAAGCAAAGTTTCCACTTACAGGGCACAGGAACTGTGGTTCTAGGTTGGATCACTACATATGTTTCTCTAGGGGTTTCTGGACCTGGCCACTAAAAGATTAATAGTGCTTTAAGCTAACAACCAGAAGGCAACACACAGCATCTTGTTTACCCTGCCTCAAACAGCATCCCGTCCGTCTTTCATATAGGAAAAAAAAGAGAATCCTGCTATGGTTTTGCAAATATCGCTATGTCCATGTTGTTTTACATTATCCAGTTATTACTAATGTACCAGAGAGTGCCCTTCAAACATCCTTAAAATGATTCCAGTAAAAGTTAATCAAATTAAAAAGAGACCACATTTGCTAGATAAGAAAATTTAAACTATCACTCCTTTTATTTCAGATTAAGAAGTAAGTTGGCCAGGCGCTGTGGCTCACGCCTGTAATTCCAACACTTTGGGAGGCCAAGGTGGGCAGATCACAAGGTCAGGAGATCGAGACCATCCTGGCCAACGTGGTGAAACCCTGTCTCTACTAAAAATACAAAGCAGCTGGGCGTGGTGGCACATGCCTCTAATCCCAGCTACTCAGGAGGCCGAGGCAGGAGAATCACTTGAACCAGGGAGTCAGAGGTTGCAATGAGCCGAGATTACGCAACTGCACTCCAGACTGGTGACAGAGAGAGACTTCCTCTCAAAAAAAAAAGAATCAGTCATAATTTTGAAAGTCTTTGGAAAAATATGCACCCAACTTCAAATAAAAACAAAATATTTTCTAAGAAAAGTATGTGTATAATTTTAATTAACAGCTTTATAGTAGTCTTTATAAGAACAATAAAAACTTAATATAACTAGTTAAGTAAAACATTCATTTTTAAAAAGTGAACAAGTTGACTTTACAAATGTGCTGTTGCTCAATCCCACCCATTTATATAATAAAATTTGGCTAATGAGGCAAAAATGGCAGAAAGTGCATTCTTCTTTAAAGTCCTCATTCCAACAAATAAGTTATTTGTATGTTGTTGAAAGGGAACAACCCCTTAATATAACTTAAGCTCATTAGCTCTGTAATAAGCCCACGTGGATGAAGCGTGAATAAATGATTCATACTAACTGAAAGATGTGTGGAAAAATACGCTGAACTTCCTTGGATTAAAAATTAGTAAAATAAGTTATTTTCACAGGAACTCCTAAGTTAACATCAGGCAAGTGTAAAACTTATTCTAGAAACATCTGAGTTTGTTCCTTCATTGAACCACCTCTCCCAAAGCTTAGAAAACCCCTTTTGATGGCAAACAGTGAATAAATACTTTCATTCTCAAGACTGACTTTGAAACAAAGATTAGAACGGGGTTGAGGGGGGAAGCAAGAACGACTCTTTCCTTAGGGAAGGCACGAAGTGGTGATGCTTGGACCCGTTTATGAGTTTTGGGAGGGGAAAATGGAGAGGAGGAAGAGGAAGAGACTGTAGGCCCAGAGGCTATGGCAGAGTCTTCCTCGGGTTTGCTTCTGCTGTAGATACCCTCACTTTGTCAGCGGAAAGTAGCCCAGAGTCCATTCCACCTCTCACAAGAAACACACAGACAAATGGGGCACACCAAACGCAAGCATCATTAGACTGTTGATCATCAAATCAAATTTCAAAGACTTGTATGTAAACGGAACTAGAGCGAAACCCATTTTAAAATTTGTACTGTTTTCCTGTTTTCTCTCTCTCTCTTTTTTTTTTTGACATAGCACATCTACTAAAATTTAATCAAATTGCAATAATTATATATCTGTTCCAGAAGATGGGGGAGAGGTTAATGCCATCTGCTTATGTCATCTTAAATATTCACCTAACAAATCATCTTAACTATATTACCATCATCAAGGTGCCTGGGAAGTAATTGACATGCAGGAAAAACAAAATCTACTCCGTAGGGCTTCTTCCAAAGTGCCTGTCCTTAGGAAAGGCTCTCTTATCCAGGGCCCCATCAGTGGCCACCTCTTTCATGCAAACTGAAATAACCTCGACATCAGATCCAGCATTGGAATCTCCCCAAATGCCCATCTCCTTTTGCGTTTTTTTCTCCTCATCCCTGAGGTCTCCCAGCCCCTTTAGGGGCAGAACCCTGAGGATGAACCCTCATTCTGCCGGCCTCTCCAATTCCTCTTTCTCTTTTGCTTGATCGCCCCTCCAAACAGGAAGGCGCCAACAACCCTACCTTGAGTCAGACCTGCGGCAGCCAGGCAAGCTGCAGCTGCGAGGTGGAAGCTCTCTCTGACCCTTTTACCTCAATGGTTCGTACCCGCGGGAAATTAAGTTGGAAAACTACAAGCGATTTCCGATCTACGGCTCCTTCCAGCTCCTCACATTTATCTTACCGTCCCCCACGTGAATCCTCCCCAGATCCCACCGAGAGATGGATCCGAAGACTCTCCCCTCTTTCCACTGCTGGATTCTGGCCCGTGCCCGGTCTCTCTCCACCCCAGCGGCTCCCCGAGGTAGGAGCGCCGGGAGCCTGCGCCCTAAGTGGGATCTCGCAGGCTTGGACTGCCACCCCTCGCCCTTGGGCCCGGGTCAGACCCCTCCCTCCCTCCCAGCCTTGACCACTGTCTCCGCCTAGCACCACGAAACTTCGCCCCCAGGGAGCAGGGGTTGTGGGCAGAAAGAGGAAAAGGCAGTTCTTGAATTCCTGCGCTGTTGGATCAAAGTAGTGTGGGAAAGGACTTGGCGCCGGCTTCCCAGCGTTTCGGCGGAGAGCAGGCGCTGTCCAGCCTCCCACTCCCCATGTCCCCACGCCCCTTCCCCACCTGCGCGCCAGCTGCGGGCGTGACGCGCACTCCCGGGCTCAGCGCTGTTCCGCACACTCACCCCCGGCGCTCTCTGCGGCAATCGGAGCTGGCAAGGTGGCGCCCCCAGCCCCGGGGCGCTGGAGGGCAGGGGCGACCCCACGGGGCGGGAGGACAGCGGCGCCTGTCGCCAGCTTTCGGGGCCACGGCGGTGACTGCGCGCTGGGGAAGTCTTGCGCCGCCCTTGCGGGTCCCGGGCGCCTGCGGGCAAGCGGAGGTCCGAGGCTCTCCAGCACGCCTAGCACCCCTCTTTTCTTGCCTTCCTCGCTTCCTTCCTTCAACACCCCTCCCTTTCTCTCTTGCTTCTGTCACTTTTTCGCCTCCCTGCCTCTTCTCTCCTCCGTCTTCTCCCTCCCCTTTCACTGATGCGTGGAAAAGGGCGGGGGAGAAAGAGTCCCGTCTCTTTAACTTGAGTGATACCTTGGAGATAATCTGTTCATGGAATCTGAAAATGACGTGAATCACTTTTCCGAAAACATTTAAAATAAAATGATTTTTGCCTCATATTTTTTCATCTTTGCGTCTTCTTCCCAGTGACTCTTTTTATCCAGCTGGGTGGCTAACAATGAGAGAGGTCAGATAAAGAAAGCAAAACGGGAATTATAGGTAGCGGACTTCGGAAGTGGGATCGTGAACAGCCCTTAGGTGGGCCCAGGAATTAATTTACCCACAATTTCATACAGAAGGCATTTTCTGAAAAAGAAGTGGTGTTGGAGCATGAGAAGGAAGATAGGCAAGATAATAGGGTCAGGATTTATTCACAATTTTATTCTCAGGCATCTCTGGTGGTTTATCCAGGAGATGCCTTAGCATATGCTTGTAGTGCTTTGACCTGGAGAGAATACGTGAACTTTTCAGTTTCTGGCCTTAAATCTTTTTCGACTAATGTTTGGTAGCCTGAAAAGATTTCAGTTAGCCTGCCAGGAATTCCCCAAACCTGCTTTAAAAGACCTTAGAAACTTGAATGCTTCTTGGAAAGTGGCAATTTTTCACCACTGGAACAGGTCTCCAATGCTGAGAAAGGTGGGACAGATTTTTTTTTTTTTTTTTTTTTATACAGAGCACCGCCTCTGTAGTCCACAGATGCACCTTCCCAGACTGAGTTTTACTCTGAGACTGATTGTCTTAGATGCAGATTCCCAGAAAAGAGCTACTGTTAACGAGAGAGCTTTTCTGTTCTCCCATTTCCCAACTCTAAGTTGATCTTAGCTAGATGAGTCTTTCTTATAGACCAAGCCTGTGCTTTCCAGCCCACCTTCCATCCATTGGTGAAGTCATCCATGATATTCTTCTGGTGTCATATATTTAAATGAGCTAGCGTATATCAAACACTAAACATAATGCTTGGCACTTAGTACTCAGAAATGTTAGCAGAAGTATGGATAATGATGTCAGATTATCATTAGCATTTATTTTATGTTTTAATTCTCTCACATAATTCTTTAGCCTCAATTTCCTATCCCGTGACTTGCACAGTTCTTGTGTTTGTCCCTTATAAATATATGACAGTGTGTTTATGGCTACTCTTAGCAGAGGACAGTGAAAATAATTTCAGAGGAAGTCCTGATTTATAACTTTCATAATAGGACACAGTAATTTCTCTGGAAGATATGATATTGACCGCTTTGATTTTACACTTGTAACTGAAAGTAATTTGTAACAAATCTTGTAGATGACAGCCATGGATAAAGTCCAAAGTTATATTTCCTCAACAAGCAGATTAAGAATATCTCCACTTTATACACAGAGTTTCTGCAATTATAGTGCAAACAGCAGGCTGTCCAATAGGAACCAACCTGCAATCTGGAGAATCGAAGACCTCAACTTTAAGGCGTTTCCAGATGACATATTTGAACTTACACAGTTGGCGTTTACAATTTAATGATGTATCTCGGGAGTCGTTATGTTAAGTGAAGGTGCGGAAAATACCTCATCTATGATGCAAAAGGAATATACAGTTTCAGATGCTTCTGCTGTTGCTACTGCAGCAAACAAATTGGTTAGGTATCGGTGATGAAAATGCACCTTGCGTGCTGCACCAGGACGTTGTGCCCTATTCCATTTGCTATTCAGCGCACAGATACTTAACCTGGCAGGCGGGACACAGTCACAGCACTCAGCAAGGGATTCTCTGAGTAGCGGATGCCATAGAATTAACACTGCTTCTTTAGATAGATTACATTTTAGAGGCCTCGCTCTCAGTGAGAAAGAGGCCAGAATCTCAGTTAACTTTCAAGTTCACTGCTTTTAAGTTGTTTAAAGTGAATTAAAGTTCAGCCAAGTTCTTTCTGAATGCTTAGGAGAAAGATCCAGAAAACATTGGTGCTTTTAAGATCTTGTTTATTTCTAATTTTAGATACACAGAATGAGGGACATGTCTTAATAGGCAACACACTTATTGTCTGTTCTTCGAGCTTTTGGCAGAAAGGATATTTTATTAAGGACAAATTGCACTAATTTGGTGATATCGATCTCAGTTTAAGACGAAGTTGAATCTCTCTTGTTCTTTTCAATTAAGCTGACTGTGAACTGTAAAAAACAATCACAAAGTGTAAAATTAAGGAAAAAAAATCCAAGAAGTTGTAAAAGGATGTAAGTAGTGTAGACAAAACTAGTACAAATAGTGCAGGCCTAAATAGCATAACCCTTCATAGTTTATGTTTTTCTTGAGTTATTTGGTTAACTGAGGAAGACTAACCTCATTTCAGATATCTCATAAGATATACTGACTCATCCCATGACATCAAAAGGTCAGTTTTTAGGTGCATTATTTTAAGTACCTTTTAACTGTATTTTGAAAAAAAAAAATGCAGAGTAAAATAAAAATTCGCAATGCAAATAAAGCAATCACATAAGCAACTGCTTCCTGGCTTATGGGAAAAACATTTTAGTTTTTTTATAATTAGTCAGATAACTGTGTGCAATCATTAAATTCAGGTAATTGCTTACTTCTCCTTTTGGAAGGAAGTCAAATAGAAAGATATGAGAATGGTAAATAAATATAATTATAATTTAATAATTCCATAATATGTAGGTGAAGACTGGATTGGAAATAATCCATTGCAAAATAATCTTTATTTGCTTGTAAGTAGAAAATATCCCTAGGCTATTCTCTAGAAAATATTATCATATCTAAAGCACTGACCAAAAATTGGGTTTATAGTTTAAATTCATTTTTTATAGAAATATTTTTTAAATTTTTAAATTTTAAATTTTATTTTTTTTCTTCAAGTCTTATTTTAAGTTCTGGGGTACATATGTAGGATGTGTGGGTTTCTTACACAGGTAAACATGTGCCACGGTGGTTTGCTGCACAGATCAACCCATTGCCTAGACATTAAGGCCAGCATCTATTAGCTATTCTTCCTGATGCTCTTCCTCCCCTGTATACCCCCTAAAAATGACAGGTCCCAGTGTGTGTTGTTCTCCCACATGTGTCCATGTGCTCTTGTCATTCAGCTCCCACTTATAAATGGGAACATTCAGTATTTGGTGTTCTGTTCCTGAGTTAGTTTGCTGAGGATAACAGCTTCCAGCTCCATTTATGTCCCTGCAAAGTACATAATCTTGTTCCTTTTTATGGTTGCATAGTGTTCCATGATATATATGTACCACATTTTCTTTATCCAGTCTGTAATTGCTAGGCGTTTGGGTTGATTTCATGTCTTTGTTATTGTAAACAGGGCTTCAGTGAACATGTGTGTGCATGTATCTACGTAATAAAATGATTGCTAGGTCAAATGATATTACTGCTTCTAGGTCTTTGAAGAATCACCATGGTCTTCCACAATGGTTGAATTAATTTACACTCTCACCAACAATGTAAACACATTCATTTTTCTTTACAACCTCGCCATCATCTGTTATTTCTTGACTTTTTAATAATTGCCATTCTGACTGGTGTGAGATGATATTTCATTGTGGTTTTGATTTGCATTTCCCTGATGACCAGTGATGTTAAAAATCATAGACATTCCCACTCTAGTTAGATAAATTTATGAGTTATTTTCCAGACATATGCAATATTCTGGAATGTGACAGATAGTGAAGGAGATGACTGAATGAGAAGGTTCCAGGTTGGTCATTATGCAAAAATCTCGTCTTGGGCTGTAGTTAGCTCATCTCTAATATTGGGTGGGTCAGTAGTGAACAAAAGAACACAAGCATCAAAATGATCTCTTATCTGTTGCCACAGTGTTCCTTGGCTCCAGAACTGAAAGAATTGTAGCACAACGTTTTGCACATGATAATGAGTGATATGACTGGGCAAAAATGTTAAACACTATGTGATTTGCATCTACTGCGATGGAAAAGTAACAGTTGATCAAATTTACTTTAAATAGATACTAATGATACTAAACTGCTATATAATCAAACTCTCCAGCTAAAAACCCATTATCTCAAGACATAGTCAATGTCAGTTTAGCCATGCCTCTTGAAAATTTTAATGTTATTCTCAGTTATATCATGGTCGTATTTTACCTAGGGTCATTGTTTGTATTAGTCTTAATACTTTCAATACCATTTCATAATCTCTCACTTATCCTGTATGTAGTAAGGCAATAAGAAAATTTTAGTTATATCTCTGCATTCATGATAAATCTGGTCATAAATGTCACAAAGGACCCTTGCAGTAGACTTGAATTAAATTGGCTGTTAATTTCATCTAACCATTAACCTGCTTGATGACTTAAAAAGATATTTAATTTCAGTTCAATTCAATATCTTTCAATTTCAACTTCCTAAAATTTAATATGAGAATAAGGCAATTCTATCTGTCTGCAGAAGTTACCTTGAGTATCCCAGAGTGTAGTATATGGACTTTCGTAAAAAGGATAATGTATTTCACAGTATAAGACCAAATTTATGTGATGAATCTAGCAATAAAATCAAAACAAAACCTTCTGGCTTTTGTTGGGGTATCAATAAAAACACCTGGTGGAGTATCTTAGAATCTGCTAATCTTTGGGTTAAAATTTTGTCCTGTCAACACAAAGCAAATTTTAAAGGGAAAATATTTCATAGAAATGTAAATTGCTACTATAAAGCTTCAGGACAACCAGATAGGGTGACTTGTATGCATTTCTACCAGTGGCTACTCCGCCAATTGTAGTACCCTATGATAACATTCAGAAAAGTAAAAGTTGTATATATATATATATATAAGGTAAACAGGTTTTTCCCTCTTCTCTTCACAATTTTGGTCATTTTTATGTAGTTATATAGATAATACCAAAACAAAATAAAGATGCTTTTGAAAAATCAGGATAAAACCCATACTGGATAATTGCCAGTTCTTCATAGTGTGTGTAAAATAGTGTAATTAATGTCTACTCCTGGAGTTTTACTAGAACAAAAGAATAGACCCTGAGTGCTTGACATGGAACCCAATTATCCCAAAACACTAGCAATTAGGAGATTGTTTAATATGTGTGCTTGATGGAGAAAAAAATTATGATTATTTAGAAAATACTCTTTGTTACATCTTTATATGTATTCTTCTGGTGAATGTGAAATGAGACAAATTAACTAACAGCTTGCTAAAGGCTAAAGCTGTTGATGTATTATTATTGCTTAATTAAATGCAATACTTGAAGGGTTTTAATACAATTTGTTCAAAGCTCATTGCCAATTCTTTAACCATTTAAAATTCCTTTATCATAATAGCACAAAGTTGGAAACAGCCCAATCCAGCTGTAGATTAACATGAATATGCTCTACTGTTACAACTGTTGTCCTACTGAGATCATCTGATGAAGTAGAAACTTTCTTTGAAATAGAGTTGACACATACGTCTTTTAGTTTTCAAAGGGAGAAAAGTTTTTCAATATTTTTAGATTACAAAATGTTTCTTATATGATCTTGAAAAGCGCATATTTATATGTGTAATTGCATTAGTTAGTTTGTTTTAAAGTGTGTCTTAGTCCTTCTTTGGGAAGAAGACTCTCCCAAACATTTAATTATTTTTTCCATATGATGCCTCACACTATGCCTATCTTATTTTATCATTTGTCATACTTTATTATATTTTATCTCTATGGGTATGTTTGTGCATGTCTCTTCCTCCAGAGTTTTAGCTGCACTAAGGAGAAACTGTTTTTTTCATCTTTGTTTACACTTAGTAATTTGCCTAGTACCTAGGAAGGAGAGGCACTCAGTAATATTTGAAATGCATAGGTAAATGAAGGTATCAGGTACATATCTTTAACCTTTACATCAAGTGAGACATATCAGCTGCGATTTTCCAAAAAATTAGTATTTAACAAATGGTACGAGTTATCAAGAGTCTTTTCCAATATCACCCAATGATGTTACATAAGGTAGCCCTCTCCTCCTACCCAACTATCCACTCTCTGCTTTATATGTTGGAAGTATCTTCAAATGTCTGGTGTTCTTTGGATGTCCATTAATATTCAACAGTGGACACAGAAGCTCTGTGTGCCAAGGTGTATCTTCTTAAGACAGGGCTTCATTAAATTTTGTTGGTTAGTGAGCTGGTTATTCCATGAGCAGAAGAGAAGCTATTCTCTGGGCTGTTCAATTACTATAGTTAAGAATCTTCTAGTTTTCTAGTTTTTTTTTTTTTTACTTGGAGATATTCTGGGAATAGTAAGGGGTAATGGCACTGGAGATTCCACTCTTTATTACTACGTAGATCTGTATTTAATCCACCTGTGCTGTGCCTTGTACCTAGTCAATCTCCAATTTCTCTCCTGGAATGAGAGTAGAGAAAATACTGCCTAGCTACAAAGCATGGTCTTGGGACCCAGCCATGGTTTCCCATAGCATAAAAGACTTATAAACTGTTTTCAGCTCTGTGCTACACCTCACCTTTTCAGATGCCATGTGTTTTTTTAGTGCCAAGCCTTTCATGAGTACTCAACGGTGCACCACCACTCATTTATCTGCTCTCTTTCATTATCTACAAATTTTTCTATCTCCTAGAAAATACAGAACTGTCTTTTCTGTTTTCATGTTATTTCATTCCTGTGGCTTAATGTCATTTCCTTTCTTTACTACCATTTTAGCAGGGGTGTTATGGATGAATGCACAAAAACATGATGCTTAATTAACCTTTCAAAGTTAAAGGAGAAACTCTCTGTAAAATAGATAGGCAAATATTTGGTCCTAAGTATTATGAAATATTGTATACTATGCTCTGTCACAGAATGGTATTACAACATGTATAGTTTATATGTGTTTTTCCTATGTTATTGCCATAACTATAAATCTCCATTTAAAATATTGACAGAAGAATGATTATTTGCTTTCAGTTGCATGTTTTTTCTTGTTCTTCCTCTCCTTTTTGAAACTTCAATTTCTATTAGTCTCCTGTTTTCTACACATCAAGCTTTATTTTCTTTTCTAAATGGTGACAGAACCGTGAGAGAATTATGTTACCGTGTAATGATTTACCATTGGCTTGAATTCAGTTATTTATGTTTACTTGCTGCTATATTGTATATAAAGTAAAAAATATTTGCCATTTCATAACTGTTTGATATGAAATAGAAAGGAAAAGCTTTTTTAGCTACATCCTCTGGTAGGGGCTAGAAACTATCCTATTAAATAATGCAGTTTGAATTATCCTATTGGCAGAGCTTCACTGGAATATGGCAAACTGGCAGTAATTATCACTTTGCATGATAATGATTATTACTACTACTTCTAGTAACAGCCACCATTTGAGTCCAATACCATGCCAGATACAGGAACCTCATATGTATTGTGAGAGTAAGGGAGAAGTATTAGTGTCCCCATTTCACACACTACAAATGGTCTTTCCTAGGGTCAACTAGCTAGTAAGTGGGATATATTGGGTTGAAACTATCTTATGACTGATTTCAAAGTATACTTTTCCCCTAAAATACCATTAATAAAAAACAAGTATGCATAATTATGTAATTTTAAAGACAACAATGCTGCTAAGAGTAGTTATGTGGACAATTAATATTTTAAAGTTTGAGTTGCTGTTTTTATAGAATCTCTAGCACAATTCTACCAGCTCAAATTCCAGCCCCTTACTTTGGTGCTCAGCTTTGTCCCCAGGCCTGTTCTTTTTCTTCTGCCCATTCTCTGCTTCTTTACTGTTTCACTAGTAGAAGCTCATAGCCCAGGTACAGCCTTTTTTGTATAACAGCTTTACTGAACTGTAATTTATATACTATAAAATACACCCACTTAAAGTCTGCAATTCAGTGCCTTTTAATATGTTCAGAATTGTACAGCCAACATCACAATAAATCTTAGGTAATATTTGTCATCCCAACAAGAAACTCCATACCCATTAGCAGTCACTCTCCACGGTCTGTCCCCTTGTCCTAGGCAACCACTAATCTACCTCCTATCTCTATAGACTTGCCTATTTTGGACATTTTATATAATTGGAACCCTATAATTTATAGTCTTTTGAAACCTCGCTACTTTCACTTAGCATATTTTTCAAGGTTCATCTATATTGTAGCGTGTGTCAGAACTTTGTTCAGTTTTATTGTAGAACTGCATGGATATCTCATATTTTTGTAGGAATGACATATGTTTTTATTTATCCCCTCATTAGATGGAGGGCATTTGAGTTATTTCCAGTTTTGACTGTTATGAATAATGATGCCATGCACACTTGTGCACAAGTTTTTGCATACTCATATATTTGTATTGAATTTATCTCTATCCTTAGGAGTAGAATTGGTGATCATATGGTAACTCTATATTTAACCTGTTCAGGGACTGCCAGATTGTTTTCCAAAGCATCTGCACCATTTAACATTCAATGTGAGGGTTTCAATTTCTCCATATTCTTGTCAAATGTGTCTTTTTAATTATAGATTTCCTACTGGGTGTACATGGTACCTCACTGGTGTTTTGATTTGTATTTCCCTAATGAGTAATGATGCTGAGCATATTTTCATGTGCTTATTGGCCATTTGTATAGCTTTTGAGAAATAGCTATTCAAATATTTTGTCTATTTTTAGTTGTATTATTTAATAGTAAGAGTTTTTAATATATTCCAGATATAAGTCCTTTATTTGATATATGATTTGCAGACATTTTTCTCCAATTCTATGGGTTGTCTTTAAAATTTTTTAAAATTCAAATTATAGTAGTATGTATTTATGGGGTATGAGGTGATGGTATGTTTATGAATACAATGTAGAATAATTAAATCAAGCTAATTAACATATCTAACACTTTAAATACTTATTGTTTTTTGTGGTATAAACATTTGAAATTTGTTCTCTTATCACCATGCTGTGCAATAGAACTCAAAAACAAAAACAAGAAAAGAAAGAAAACCCAAAACTTATTTTTTCTGTCTAAGTGAGGCTTTGTATTACCCCCGGTCCTCAGCCTCTGGTAACCACCATTATACTCACTACTTCTATCAGTTCAATTGTTTTAGAGTCCACATAAAAGTGAGAACATGTAGTATTTGTTCTTTTGTGTCTATTATCTTATTTAGTGTAATCTTCTCTAATTCCAACCATGTTGTTGTAAATTACAGAATTTCTTTCTTTTGTAAGGCTGAATAATGTTCCATTGTGTATATATACCACATTTTCTTTACCCATTTTCTACTGATAAACACTTAGCTTGATTCTGTATCTTGGCTGTTGTGTATAGTGCTACAATAAACATGAGTGAACAAATGTATCTTCAACATACTGATTTCAAATCTTGCAGGTAAATGTCCAGAAATATGAGTGCTGCATCATATAATAATTCTATTTTTAGTTTTTAAGGGAATCTCCATACCGTTTTCCTTAACGACTGTACTAATTTACATTCCCACCAACAGTGTATAAGGGTTCCCTTTTCCTCACATCCTTACCGACACTTGTTATCTTTAGTCTTTTTGATAATTACCATTCTGAATAGGTGGGAGGTGATATCTCATGGTGATTTTAATAACATTTCCCTAGTGATTGGTGATATTGAGCACAATTTTACCCATACATTGGCCATTTGTGTGTCTGCTTTTGAGAAATGTCTATTCAGGATCCTTGTCCACTTTTTAATCAGATTATTTCTTTTTCTTCTGCAGAGTTGTTTGAGTTGTTTATATATTTTAGCTATTAGACCCTCATCAGATGTATTTTGCCGATATTTTCTCCCAATCTATAGATTGTGTCTTCATTCTGTTGTTTCCTTTGTTATGCAGAAGCTTTTGATTTTGATGTGATCCCTTTTATCTATGTTTTGCTTTTGTTTCCTGTGCTTTTGGGGTCAAATCTAAAAAATCACCGTCCTGACCAGTGTTGTGTGAAGTTTTTCTGCTATGTTTTCTTTTAGTAGTTTTATGGTCTCAGGTCTTATGTTTAAGTCTTTAATATCTTTTGAGTTGATTTTTGTGTATGGTGTAAGATACACAATACTCGATTTACTCTTTCACATTTAAATAATCAGTTTTCCCAGCACTATTTATTAAAGAGACTGTCATTTTCCCGTTGTTTTTTCTGGGCACTGTTGTCAAAAATCAATTGGTGGTACATCGCTGTGTTCATTTCTGGGTTCTTTATTCTTCTGTTCCACTGGTCAATGTGTATATTTTTATGCCAGTACCATGCTGTTATAATTACTATATTTTCGTAGTGTAGTTTGAAATTAGATAGTGTGATGCCTCCAGCTTTATTCTTTTGGTTCATAGTTGTCTTTACTATTCAGATTTTTTTGTGGTTCTTACACATTTTAAGATTTTTTTCTGTTTCTAAGAAAAGTGACATTGGAATTTTGATAGGAATTGCATTGAATTTGTGGATTGCTTTCAGTCGTATAGACATTTCACAATTCATATTTTCACCATACGAATTCTTCCAATTCATGAACATGAGATATCTTTTCATTTATTTGTGTTTTCTGAAAGTTCTCTTAACGTTTTATGGTTTTCAGTGCATAAGTCTCTCACCTTTTTGGTTAAATTTATTTCTAAGTATTTTATTTTATATAGCTTTTGTAAATTGGATTGTTTTCTTGATTTCTTTTTTGGAAAGTATGTTGTTAGTGTATAGAAATACTACTGATTTGAGTATGTCAGTTGAGTATCCTGCAACTTTACTGTACTCCCTTATTAGAGTTCTAACAGTTTTTTTGTCAAACCCTTAGGGTTTTCTATGCACAGTCATGCAGTGCATGAGGACATTTTGGTCAACAATGGATCACATATATGATGGGGGTTCCACAAGATTGTAATACTGTATTCTTATTATACCTTTTCTGTGTATAGACACACAAATGCTTCTCATTGTGTTACCATTGCCAGTAGTATTTAGTATAGTAACATTCTGTACAGGTTTGTAGTTTAAGAGAAATAAGCTATAACATACAGCCTAGGTGTTTAGTATACTGTACCATATAGGTTTGTGTAAGTACACACCGTGATGTTCACACAATGACAAAATTGCCTAAGGATGCATTTCTTAGAACATATTCCCATCATTATGCAATGTTTGCTGGCTAAGATCATATAATCAGCAAACAGTGAAAATTCCACTTCTTCTTTTTCTGTTTAGAAGCCTTGTTTCTTTCTCTTGCCTAATTGCTCTGGCAAGAACTTTCTAATGGCCATCATTAAAAAATCAGGAAACAACAAGTGTTGGAGAGGATGTGGAGAAATAGGAACACTTTTACACTGTTGGTGGGATTGTAAACTAG
>NW_012121043.1:5205432-5206258 GCF_000951035.1 Colobus angolensis palliatus | reverse complement strand
AAAAAAAAAAAAAAAAAAAAAAAAAAAGAACTTTCAATGCTGTGTTGAACAGAAGTGGCAAAAACGGGCATTCTTGTACTTGTTTCAGATCTCAGAGGAAAGGATTACAGTTTTTCCCCATTGAGTGTAATGTAACCTGTAGTTTTATCATATATGATCTTTATTGTGTTGAGGTACGTTCCTTCTATAACTAATTTGTTGAGAGTTTTTATCATGAAAAGATGTTGAATTTTGACAAATGATTTTTCTTTTTCTTTTTATTTTTTTTAACGAAGAAGTATTTTATTATTTTGCTGCAAAGCTGTTGCTTCACCATATAAAAATAGCACAGCAAATGCAGTGTATTGCAAAATCAAGATAGTGGTGTGTCATCTGACACTGGAAAAGCAACAAAAACTTCTTCACTCCCAGTTATTTCCAATGGAAAGATCATTAAGTATTTCATCCCAAATCCAGGTATGAATATATGCAAGTTACAATATTATATAAGGCTTAAGAATAACAACGTTATCTTTGAATTATGTAATTTTTAAAACTAGTTTTTACCATGGATAGTTTAATGAATTCTGAACACTAGAGCCTAGTCTAAATTCTATAATCATTAGAAAGTTAAAGGGTATTTTCCTTCATTAGCAGCGTTAACGGTAGGTTTTTTTCTTCCCCATCGGTAGTGCTAAAAGTTGCTATTCTAAGTCTTCTATCCACCACTAATTTAAGACAATCTGCTGGGTTGCGGTATTTCATACTAGTTTATTTAGGGGTTCCATTTTCACTCCTCAATAGATTTGATGTATTTCTCATATGCTTCTTCACTCATAAGTTCATC
>NW_012121043.1:5115071-5205167 GCF_000951035.1 Colobus angolensis palliatus | reverse complement strand
CGCAGGGTCCAGAGCAGGTCCCGCACGCTCCGCACCACTCGCAGCGCCATGTTCGCAGGGACGGGGGTCGCCGACAAATGATTTTTCTGCATCTAATGAGATGCTCATATGGTTTTTGTCCTTCATTCTGTTAATGTGATGATCATAATGTGTTAAACCATATTTGTGTCCTAGGTATAAATTCCACTTGATCATGGTGAATGGTCCTTTTAATGTGTTGTCAAATTCCATTTCCTAGTATTTTGCTAGTATTTTGTTGAGAATTTTTTCATCTATGTTCATCAAAGATATTGGCCTGTGATTTTCTTTTTTATGATACCTTTGTCTGGCTTTGGTAAGACAGGGTAATGTTGGCCTCATAAATAAAGTTTCAAAGGATTCCCTCTCCATCAATTCTTTGGAAGTTAAGAAGGATTGGTGTTAATTCTGTAAATGTGTGGTGGAATTCGGCAATGAAGCCATTAGACCTGAGGTTTTCTTTGATAGTAGACTTCCTATTACTGATTAAATCTTCTTACTTATTTTTGTTCTGGTCACATTTTCCATGGGTTGTCTTTTAACTTTCTTAGATAGTGTATTGTGAAATTTTCAAATTTGATGAAGTTCAATTTATCTGTTTTTATAGTGGTGTGCTTTTGCGTCATATCTAACAAGGCTTTGCCTAAGCCATGGTCAGAAAGTTTACTCCTATATGTTCTTCTAAGAGATTTAGAGTTTTAGCTTTTACACTTATGTATTTGACCCGTTTTGATTAGTTTGTGTGTCCAATGTGAAGAAGAAATCCAGCTTTAATGTGAATATTCAGTTCTCTCAGCATTATTTGCTCAAAAGATGATTCTCTTTCTGAATTGTTTTATACCTGTTGAAAATCCATTGATCATAAATGTAAGGGTTTACTGTTGGACCCTCAATATTATTCCATTGAGCTATGTATTTATCCTTATGCCACTAGTACCCTTCCCTGATTACTGTAGCTTTGTGATTAGTTTTGAAATTCAAAAATGTGAGTTGTCCAAATTTGTTCTTCTTTTTCAAGATTATTTTTACTATTCTCCATCTCTTGAATTTGGAGACTGAAAATGGTAAAATTTTCAAACGAATTTTAGAATTACCTTGTAAATTTCTTTATCAAAAGGAGTTTTGATAGGGATAGTGATAAATTTGTAGATCAACTTAGAGAGTATTGTCATTTTAACCATTTTTGTCTTCCAATCCTTGAACGTGGAATGGCTTTCCAATTATTTAGGTCTTTTTTAATATCTTTCAACACTATTTTGTGGTTTTCAGACTATAAATTTTATAGTTCTTTAATTAAGTGTATTTCCAAGTATTTTATTATTTTTCGTACTACTGGAAATGAAATTCTTTTTTTGTTTCTTTTTTTTTTGGATTATTTATTGCCAGTGTGTAGAAATACAGCTGAATTTTTTAGATTGATCTATAACCTGTAATCTTGCTGAACTTCTTCAATAATTTTAATAAATTTTAAGTAGAATCCTAGAAATTTATATAAGGTTATATAGCTCTGCAGTTATAGATTTACCGTTTTCTTTTCAGTTTGCCTACTTTTTGTTTTTTCATTTTTGTGTCTAATTGCCCTGGATAGCACCTCCAGTATGACACTGAAAAGATGTGGTAAGGAGAATATCTCTTTTTTTCCCGATCTTAGGAAAAATCATGTAAGTTTTCACCATTAAGTATGATGGTAGCCATAAACTTTTCATAGATCCTTTTTCTTATCAAATTGAGAAAGTTCAACTTTATTCCTAGTTTTCTGAATGTTTTTCACTAATGAGTGTTGGTTTTGTGGCTTTTGTCCTTTATTGTATTATTAAGGTGTATTGTAATAATGAATTTTTGAATGTAAAACTAACCTTATATTTTTGTGATAAATCCAACTCAGTAATGATATGTTGCCATATGTTGTGGGTTCTGTGTTTCTAGTATTTTGTTGAGGACTTTTGTATCAATATTTATAAAAGATGTTGGTATGTAGGTTTGTGTGTGTGTGCGCACGTGTGTGTGTGTGTGTGCATGTGTGTGTTTTGCTCGTAAGGTCTTTTGAATTAAGAACACTGTCCTCATAGAATAAGTTAGGATATGTTACTTTTTTAGGTTGTGGAGAAGTTTGTACACAGTGGTATTAATTCTTTTTTTTTTTTTTTTTGAGACGGAGTCTTGCTCTGTCGTCCGGGCTGGAGTGCAGTGGCCAGATCTCAGCTCACTGCAAGCTCCACCTCCCGGGTTTACGCCATTCTCCTGCCTCAGCCTCCCGAGTAGCTGGGACTACAGGCGCCCGCCACCTCGCCCGGCTAGTTTTTTGTATTTCTTAGTGGAGACGGGGTTTCACCGTGTTGGCCAGGATGGTCTCGATCTCCTGACCTCGTGATCCGCCCGTCTCGGCCTCCCAAAGTACTGGGATTACAGGCTTGAGCCACCGCGCCCGGCCTTAATTCTTAAATGCTTGGTAAAAATCACCAGTTAAGCTATTTGAGATTCTGCTTTTCTTTATGGGAAATATTTTAATTACAAATTCAATCTCTTTACTTGTTATAGATGTAATCAAATTTTCAATTCCACCTTGAGTCAGTTTAAATTTTTTTTTATCTATACTTTTTATTATACTTTATGTTCTGGGATACATGTGCAGAACATGCAGGTTTGTTACATAAGTATACATGTGCCATGGTGGTTTGCTGCACTCATCAACCTGTCATCTACATTAGGTATTTCTTCTAATGTTGTCTCTCCCTTAGCCCCCTACCCCCGCCAGGCCCCAGTATGTGATGTTCCCCTCCCTGTGTCCATGTGTTCTCATTGTTCAAATCCCATTCATGAGTGAGAACATGCAGTGTTTAGTTTTCTGTTCTTCTGTTCCTGTGTGGGTTTGCTGAGAATGATGGTTTCCAGCTTCATCCATGTCCCTGTAAAGGGTATGAACTCATCTTTTTATGGCTGCATTGTATTCCATGGTGTATATGTGCCATATTTTCTTTATCCAGTCTATCATTGATGATCATTTGGGTTGGTTCCAAGTCTTTGCTATTGTGAATAGTGCTGCAGTAAACATCCATGTGTATGTGTCTTTATAGTAGAATGATTTATAATCCTTTGGATATATACCCAGTAATGGGATTGTTGGGTCAAATGGTATTTCTAGTTCTAGATCCTTGAGGAATTGCCACACTGTCTTCCACAATGGTTGAAAGAATTTACAGTCCCACCAACAGTGTAAAAGTGTTCCTATTTCTCCACATCCTCTCCAGCATCTGTTGTTTCCTGACTTTTTAGTGATCACCATTCTAACTGGTGTGAGATGGTATCTCATTGTGGTTTGATTTGCATTTCTCTAATGACTAGTGATGAGCATTTTTTCATATGTTTGTGGGCTGCATAAATGTCTTCTTTTGAGAAGTGTCTTTTCATATCCTTTGCCCACTTTTTGATGGGATTGTTTGTTTTTTTCTTGTAAACTTGTTTAAGTTCCTTGTAGATTCTGGATATTAACCCTTTGTCAGATGGATAGATTGAAAAATTTTCTCCATTCCGTAGGTTGCCTGTTCACTCTGATGATAGTTTCTTTTGCTGTGCAGAAGATCTTTAGTTTGATTAGATCCCATTTGTCAATTTTGTCTTCTCTTCCTATTACTTTTGGTGTTTTAGTCATGAGGTCTTTGTCTATAGAATTGAATAAGTAGAAGAAAGAAATTCAGAGCTCAAAGACGAGGTCTTTCAATTAACCCAATCCAACAAAGACAAAGATAAAAGAATAAGAAAATACGAACAAAGCCTCCAAGAAATCTGGGATCATGTTAAAACACCAAACCTAAGATAACCAGTGTTCGTGAGGAAGAAAAGAATTCTGAAAGCTTGGAAAACATATTCAGGAGTATATTGGAGGAAATCTTTTCTGACCTTGCTAGAGACCTAGACATCCAAATACAAGAAGCACAAAGAACACCTGGGAAATTCATTGCAAAAAGATCTTCACCTAGGCACATGCTCATCAGGTTATCCAAAGTTAATGTGGAGGAAAGTCTTCTAAAAGCTGTGAGACAGAAGCACCACATAACCTACAAAGGAAAATCTATCATATTAATAGCAGATTTCTCAGTCAGAAACCCTACAAGCTAGAAGGGATTGGGTCCCTATCTTCAGCCTTCTCAAAGAAAACGATTATCAGCCAAGAATTTTGTATCCAGCAAAACTAAGCATCATATATAAAGGAAAGATACAGTGTTTTTCAGACAAAAAAATGGTGAGAGAATTTGCCATTACCAACCCATCACTACTAAAAGGAACTCTAAATCTTGAAACAAGTCCTGGAAACACATCAAAACAGAACCTCTTTAAAGCATAAATCACACAGGACCTATGAAACAAAAATACAAGTTAAAAAGCAAAAACAAAAAGCAGAAAAAGCACACAGGCAACAAAGAGCACAATGAATGCAATGGTATCCAATATGGCAATACTAACATTTAATGTGAATGGCCTAAATCCTCCACTTAAAAGATACAGGACCACAGAATGGATAAGAACTCACCAACCAACTATCTGCTGCCTTCAGGAAGCTCATCTAACACATAAGGACTCAGATAAACTTAAAGTAAAGGAGTAGAAAAAGGCATTTCATGCAAGTGGACACCAAAAGAGTAGGCTTATATTAGACAAAACAAACTTTAAATCAACAGCAGTTAAAAGAGAGAATGAGGGACATTATATAATGGTAAAAGGCCTTGTCCAACAGGAAAATATCACAATCGTAAACATATATGCACCTAACATTAGAGATCCCAAATTTATATAAGAATTACTAATAGACTTAAGAAATTAGATAGACAGCAAGCAACACAGTAATAGTTAGGGACTTCAATACACCACTGACAGCACTAGACAGCTCACCAAGACAGAAAGTCAACAAAGAAACAATGGATTTAAACTATACTTTGGAACAAATGGACTTCACAGATGTATACAGAACATTTTTATCCAACAACTGAATACATATTCTACTCAACAGTGCATAGAACTTTCTCCAAGATAGACCATATGATAGGCCATAAAGCAAGCCTCAATAAGCTTAAGAAAATTGAAATTGTATCAAACACTCTTTCAGACCGCAGTGGAATAAAACTGGAAATTCACTCAAAAAGGAACCTCCAGAACCATGAAAATACATGGAATTTAAATAACCTTCTCCTGAATGAGCACCGGGCCAAAAACGAAATCCAGATGGAAATTAAAAAAATTCTTTGAACTGAATGACAGTAGTGATATAACCTATCAAAATCTTTGGGATACAGCAAAGGTGATACCAAAAGGAAAGTTCGTAGCCCTAAGCACCTACATCTTGAAGACTGAAAAAGCAAAAACTGGCATTCTAAGGTCACACCTCAAGGAACTAGAGAAATGAGAACAAAGAAACCCCAAACCCAGCAGCACAAAGGGAATTACCAAGATCAGAGTAGAACTAAGTAAAATTGAAACAAAAAAGACAATACAAAGCATAAATGAAACAAAAAGCTGGTTATTTGAAAATATAAATAAAATTGAGAGACTATTAGCAAGATTAATTAAGAAAAGAAGAAAGAAAAATCCAAATAACCTCACGAAGAAGCAAAACAGGAGATATTACAACTGACATCACTGAAATACAAAAGATCATTCAAAGCTACCATGAGCACCTTTACACACTTAACTGCAAAACTTAGAAGAGATGGATAAATTCTTGGAAAAATGTAACCATCCTAGCTTAGATTTGGAAGAATTAGATACCCCGAACAGACCAATAACAAGCAGTGAGATTGAAATGGTAATTGAAAAATTACCACACACACAAAAAAAGAAAGTCCAGGGCAGATGGATTCACAGAAGAATTTTGCCAGACATTCAAAGAATTGGCACCATTCCTTTTGATACCATTCCACAAGACAGAGAAAGAGGGAACCTTCCTAAATATATTTTATGAAGCCAGCATCACCCTAATACCAAAACCAGGAAAGGGCATAACCAAAAAAGAAAACTACAGACTGATATCTTTGATGAACATTGATGCTAAAATTCTTAACAAAATACTGACTAACCAAATCCAACAACATATCAAAAAGATAATCCACCATGATCAAGTGGGTTTCATACCAAGGATTTAGGGACAGTTTAACATACACAAGTCAATAAATGTGATACACTACATCAACAGAATTAAAAACAAACATCACATGATCATTTCAATAGATGCAGAAAAAGCATTTGACAAAATTCAGCCTCCCTTTATGATTAAATCTCTCAGCAAAATAAGCATACAAGGGACATATCTTAATTAATAAAAGCCATCTATGACAAACCCACAGTGAACATAATACTGAAAGAGGAAAAATTGAAAGCATTTCCTTTGAGAACTGGAATAAGACAAGGATGCCCACTCTCAGGAACCCTCTCCAACATAGTACTGGAAGTTCTAGCCAGAACAATCAGACAAGAGAAAGAAATAAAGGGCATCCAAATTGGTAAAGAGGAAGTCAAATTATCACTGTTTGCTGAATATCTGATTGTTTACCTTGAAAATCCTAAGAACTTCTCCAGAAAGCTCCTAGAACTGAGAAAAAATTCAGCAAAGTTTATGGATATAAAATTAATGTACACAAATCAGTAGCTCTTCTATACATCAACAGCAAACAAGTGGAAAATCAAATCAAGAACTCAACCCCTTTTACAATAGCTGCAAAAAATATATACTTAGGAATATACCTAACAAAGGAGTGAAAAGACCTCTACAAGGAAAACTATGAAACACTACTGAAAGAAATCATAGACAAGACAAAAAAATGAAAACACATCTCATGCTCATAGACGGGTAGAATCAATATTGTGAAAATGACCATATGGCCAAAAGCAATCTACAAATTCAATGCAGTCCCCATCAAAATACCACTGTCTTTCTTCACAGAATTAGAAAAAAAAATTCTAAAATTCATATCGAACCAAAAAAGAGCCCACATAACAAAAGTAGGACTAAGCAAAAAGAACAAATCTGGAGGCATCACGGTACCTGATTTCAAACTATACTATAAGATTATAGTTATCAAAACAGCATGGTACTGATATAAAAATAGGCACATAGATCAATGGAACAGGATAGAGAACCCAGAAATAAACCCAAATGCTTACAGCCAACTGATCATTGACAAAGCAAACAAAAATATAAAGTGGGGAAAGGACACCGTTTTCAACAAATGGTGCTGGGTTAATTGGCTAGCCACCTGTGGTAGAATGAAACCGGACCCTCTTCTCTCACCTTATACAAAAGTCAATCCAAAATGGATTAAGGACTTAAACTTGAGACCTGAATCTATAAAAATTCTAGAAGATAAAATTGAAAAAACCCTTCTAGACATTGGCTTAGACAAAGATTTCATGACCAAGAACCCAAAAGCAAATGCAACAAAAACAAAGATAGGTAGCTGGGACCTAATTAAACTAAAGAGCTTTTGCACAGCAAAAGGAACAGTCAGCAGAGTAAACAGACAACCCACAGAGTAGGAGAAAATGTTTGCAACTGTACATCTGACAAAGGACTAATATCCAGTTTGTTGTACAAGCAAACTCAAACAAACCAGTAGGAAAAAAACAAACAATCCTCTTAGAAAGTGGGCTAATGAATAGACAATTCTCAAAAGAAGATATGTGAATGGCCAACGAACATATGAAAAAATGCTCAACATCACTAAGAATTAGGGAAATGCAAATGAAAACCACAATGTGATACCACTTTACTCCTGCAAGGATAGACATAATAAAATAAAAAATAAAAAAAAAAAACCAGTAGATGCTGACATGGATGCGGTGAACAGGGATTGCTTCTACACTGCCGGTAGGAATGTAAACTAGTACACTCACTGTGGAAAACAATTGTGGAGATTCCTTAAAGAACTGAGAAAGTACTACTACCATTTGATCCAGCAATCCCACTACTGGGTATCTACCCAGAGGAAAAAGAAGTCATTATTCAAAAAAGATACTTGCACATGCATGTTTTTAGCAGCACAATTCATAATAGCAAAATCATGGAACCAACCTAAATGAATAGAGAAACTGTGATTATATATATATATATATTCCATTTATGTACATATATGATGGAATACTATGCAGCCATAAAAAGAAATAAATTAACAGCGTTTGCAATGGCCTGGATGAGAATGGAGACTATTATTCTAAGTGAAGTAACTCAGGAATGGATAACCAAATGTGATATGTTCTCACTGATATGTTGGAGCTAAGCTATGAGGACACAAAGGCATAAGAATCATTCAATGGACTTTGGGGACTTGGGGGGAAGAGAAGTAGTGGGGTGATGGATAAAAGACTACAAATAAGGTGCGGTGTATACTGCTTGGGGTGATGGATACACCAAAAGCTCACAAATCACCCCTCATATAACCAAATACCACCTGTGCTCCAATAACTTATAGAAAAATAAATAAATAAAAATAAATTTAAAAACAGCTGTAAAGTAAAAAGGCTTGTTTTTATGGCCCAGCATATTGTCTCTCCTAAAGAATGTTCCTTGCGTGCTTCAGAAGAATATGTACCCTGCTATTGTTAATGGAGTATGCTATAGATGTGGGTAGGTCTAGTTGGTATATAGTGTTGTTCAAGCCTTTCTTACTGATATTTTTCCTAGTTGTTCCATACCTTAATGATTGTGGGGGTAGTATATTCTTTGAATCTTATTGTTGAATTGTTTTTCTGCTATGTCAGTTTTTGCTTCATATAGTTTTGGGACTATGATGGATCTGTATTTATCTTACTTGGATTTCATTTTACTTTTGAATATGTAGATTTATGTTTTTAATAAAATTTGGGGAGTGGGCTGAGAGGAACCTGCCAGCCAGGATAGGAGGCAGTCACTTGTTTGGAGGGTCTCCAGATGGGTATTTGCAATCTATTCTTGAGCAGGGAGTAGACTCCACACCAAGACCTGAGAGGTGAGTATGATGTGTGCTCCAGCTCTAAGTGTGGTTGTTGGGTGCTCCCCTTTCACAGGACTGGACTGGGAGGTGTGTGGCCTGGGAGCTATGGTTTCATCCTGGGCAGGGAGTCTTATGATGTGAAGACAAATTGCTTGTGACTTGCCTGGCTGTCTCAGCTTGCTACCAGTAACAGGCCACAGGAGGGAGCCCACTAAGTGGAGAGCATGGAATGGAGGCACTACTGCATGCTAGCATTTGGAGCCCAAACTGCCCCTTCTTCCCTATGTTAACTCATAGAACATCATCAATTGCTCCATTTCTTCCTGGAGAGTTCTCCAGAACTGCGTTCTAACTCCCATCAGGGCCAGCACTTGCACCTGCCATTGCATGACCCAAGTGCAGACTTGCTTGTCCTAGTCCTGCCAAGCTTTGCAAACCCACCCCCACCTTGGAAGCAGAGCACAGGATTGGAGACACCGGAAGTTCCAAGGCCCAGCCCACCACCTGGGAAACCCAAGTATATCTCCTGGTTATCAAAGATCAAGCATAAACTCGACTGCTACCACTGCAGCTGGCTTTCACTGACAAGTGCCACCTACTGACTGGCAGGTCAACATGCACAGCCCATTACAACATCTACTGACACAAGTGCATGGTGCTCATAATGCCCCACAAAACAATTACACAAAGGAGAAAGAGAAAGAAAAAAATGGCAACACACTTGAACACCAAGCCATAAAGACAAAAAGAAAAAAAAAAGAAAGAATCTACAAAGCAACTAGATAACCATTAAGATTATGACAGGAAAAAAAACTTCACATATCAATGCTAACCTTGTATATAAATAGGTTAGATGCTCCATCTAAAATATATAGATTGTAGAAATGGATAAAGAAACAGGAACCAACTATATATTCTTACAAGAAACTTGCCTTACTTTTAAAAACACTTACAGATGGAATGTAAAGAGGTGGAAAAAGATATTTCATGAAAATGGAAAGCAAAAGTGAGCAGTAGTGGCTATACTTACGTAGATAAAGCAGACCTCATATAAACAATAGTTTTAAAAAAAGACAAAGAAGGTCATTATATAATAATAAAAGCATCAATTCACCAAGAAGATATAATGATCCTAAATACATATGCACCAGCACTGAAGCACCCAGATTCATAAAACAATTATTAGACCTAAAGAAGAGATAAACAGCAATACAATAATAGTGGATGACTTCAATGCCCTACTGACAGCGTAAGACAAATCATCAAGACAGAAAATCATCAAAGGAACACTGGACCTAAACTGGACTTTAGAACAAATGGACCTAACATATATTTGTAGAATATACAATTGTAGAATATACATTCTTCTCATCTGCACATGAATCATTCTCCAAGATAGACCATATGTTAGGCCAGAAAACAAGTCTTAAAAAATTTAAAAATTTAAGATCATGCCAAGTATCTTTTTGGACCATAGTGGAATAAAAATAGAAATCAATGTCTAGAGGGACTCTTAAAATGATACAAATATATGGAAATTGAGCAACATACACTTGGGTCTTTGGCTAAATTAATCTTTGGGTCAATGGCTAAATAAATACAAAAAAGTTAAAATATTTTTAAATGAATGAAAATCAAGATATAACATACCAGAACTTTCGGGATACAGCAAAAGCAGTGCTAAGAAGGAATTTTATAGCATTAAATGCCTACATCAAAATAATAAAAAGATCACAAGTTAACAACCAAAAATTTTACCTCAAATAACTAGAAGAACAAGAACAAAACTAAGCCAAAAACTAGCAGAAGAAAAGAAACAACAAAGATTAGAGCAGAACTAAGTGAAATTGAGAACAAGAGAACAATACGAAAGATCCATGAAATGAAAAGTTGTTTCTTTGAAAAGACAAACAAGATTGATAGATCACTAGCAAGATGAACCAGGAAAAGAGAAGATCCAAAACACACATATTCAGAAATGAAAAAAGGAGACATTACAACTGATACCACAGAAACAAAAAACAATCATCAGAGGCATGTGAAAAACCATACATGCACAAACTTGAAACCTGAGGAAATGGATAAATTCCTGGGAGCATACAACCTCCCAGAATTGAATGATAAAGAAATAGAAATCCTGAACAGACTAATAAAAGTAGTGAAATTGAATCAGCAATTTAAAAAATCTCCCCCTCTAAAAAGCACAGGAGCAGATAGATTGACAGCCAAATTCTATCAAACATCAAAAGAAGAAACGATACCCTTCCTCCTAAAACTCTTCCAAATAATCAAGGAGAAGGTATTCCTCCCTAACTCATTCTATGAGGCCAGTATTACCCTGATACGAAAGCCAGGCGAGAACACAACAGAAAAAACTCCAGACCAATATCCCTGATGAACATAGATGCAAAAATCCTAGCAAACCTAATACTAACAAAGCAAGTCCAACAACATATCGAAAAGATAATTCATCATGATCAAGTGAATTTTATTCCAGAGATGCAAGGATAGTTTAACCTATGCATATCAATAAATGTGATTTGCCCCATAAACAGAAAACAAAAATCATATGATCATCTCAATAGATGCAAAAGAAGCATTTGATAAGATTCAGAATCCTCTGGATATAAACCCTCAACAAGCTAGACATAGAAGAAACATACTTCAAAATAAAAACATCCATATAAGACAGACCCTCAGCAGATATCATATTGAATGGGGAAAAATTGAAAGCATTTCCCTTAAGAACTAGAGCAAGACGGAGATGCTCATATTCACCACCCCTATTCAACATACTACCAGAAGTACTATGATTGCCAGAGCAATCAGGCAAGAATAATTCAAGAATAATTATATGGATGTTCAAAATAATAACATCCATATAAGACAAACCCTCAGCAAACATCATATTGAGGGGGGAGAAATTGAAAGCATTTCCCTTAAGAACTAGAACAAGACAGGGATGCTCATATTCACCACTCCTATTCAACACAGTATTGCAAGAACCTGATTACCAGAGCAGTCAGGCAAGATAAGAAAAAGGGTACCAAATTGAAAAAGAGGAAGTCAAATTATCTGTTTGCTGACGATATAATCTTACATATGGAAAACACTAGTGTCCTCCAGAAGACGCCTAGGTTTGATAAATCTAAAGTTTCAGGATACAAAATAAATGTAAAAAAAATCAGTAGAATTTCTACACACTAGTAACAATCAAACTGAGAGCAAAATCAAGAAATCAATCCCATTTGCAATCACTACAAAAAATAAAATACTTAGGAATATATTTAACCAAGAAGATGAAAGATCTTTACAAGGAAAACAGCAAACATTGATGAAGGAAATCATAGATGACACAAGCAAATGTAAAAACATGCCATGTTCATGGATCAAAAGAATCAATATCATTAAAATGATCATACTTCCCAAAGCAACCTACAGAATCAATGCAATTTCTATAAAAAATCAACATCATTTTTCTCAAAATTAGAAAAAAATCCTAAATTCATATGGAATCAAAAAAGACCCTAAACAGCAAAGAACACCTAAGCAAAAAGAACAAAGCTAGAGGCATTACATTACTGACTTCAAATTATCTCAAGGCTATAATAACCAAAATAGTGTGGTTCTGGTATAAAAATAGACAAACAGATCAATGGAACAGAATGGAAAACCCAGAAATAAAGCCACATACCTAAAGCCAACTGATCTTTGATAAAGGCAACAAAAACATACATTGGGGAAAAGACATCTTATTCAATAAATAGTACTGGAAAAAATGGTTTGCCATATGAAGAAGAATTAAACTGGATTCTTATCTCTCACCATATAGAAAATTAATTCAAAATGAATTAATAACTTAAATATAAAACCTGAAACTATAAAAAAATAGAAGAATACCTAGGAAAAACTCTTCTGAACATATATCTAGGCAAAAAATTCATGACTAACACCTCAAAAATGAATTTAACAAAAACAAAAATAGACAAATGAGATTTAATTAAATTAAAAAGCTTCTGCATAGTAAAAGAAATAATGGAGTGAGCAGACAACCTACAGAATAAGAGACAATTTTTGCAAAACATGCATTCAACAAGGGAATAATATTCAGAATCTATAAGAAATCCAAACAGTTCAACAACAACTTTAAAAATCAAATAACCTTATTAAAAAGTGGGCAAATTATATGAACAAACATTTCTCAAAAGACATAGAAATTATCAATAAGCATAAGAAAAAACTCAACATCGCTAATCAGAAAAATAAAAACTCAAACCAAATGAGATATGATCTTACACTAGTCAGAATGGATATTATTAAAAAGTCGAAAAACAACAGATGTGAGGCTGCAGAGAAAAGAGAACACTTATGCGTTGTTGGTGGGAATGTAAATTAGTACAATCTCTATGCAAATATCTAGATTAGGTAATTAGTACAATAAAAAACTATATGTTGTCAATTATAAGTGGGAGCTACATAATGTACACACATGAACATAGAATGTGGAATAATGGACATTGGAGATCTGGAAGGTTGGGACAGTGGGAGAAGGGTAAAGGATGAGAAATTATTTATGTACTTTATTTGGATGATGATTATACTAAAAGGCTAGATTTTGCCACTACCCAATATATCTGTGTTACAAAACTGCATTTGAACCCCCTACATTCATACAAATTAAAAAATAAGTTAAAAAATAAAATAAAATTTGGGAAGTTTTCAGCCATTATTTCTTTGGATATTTTTCTTCTTTTTCTTAAATTTGATACTCTTTGCCAGAGTAGTTTTGAGACTCATTTTTGGTTTTCATTCCAACCCAAGAGGACCCTCTTACTACCCATCTCTGTCTCTAGCTCTCTTTGTTAGATTTCTATATAGGAAATTGTTTAGCTCACACTCATGGAGCTCCCATTATCCTCTTATTTGTTTTCAAGATTGTCCCTAAGCTTAAAATTTCCCAATACTCTTTTCCAAATAAAGTCAGGTCTTTTGGGGAGTGTTTCAGAGCTCTGTCTTCTTATTGTCTTCTCTCCCCATGAACAAAATCTGTGCACCACTGCTCTAAAGCTGAGTATAGGGATATTGGTTCATTTGTCTTTGAGTGACACACTGTTTTACAAGCAGGAAACTGGTTGGAATTGCATACCTTTGTTCTTCTTAGTTTGTTCCTCCCAGCATGGAATGGACAAGCTCACTCAGACTTATGAGTGAGCTGGGATGAAGGTTAACAAGGTCTCAGCATTGTACAACTCCTGTGACTGGGGTTTAGCTTCTGTCCTAGAATGGGGGCTAGTTGAAACTGTCAGTTATTCTTGCCTTGGAATAGGGCTACTGTAATAGAGAGCTGGGTGGCATGAGAAACGCTGATAGCCTGCCTCTCCTGGGAGCTATTCTAGATTTTAATTGACCTTAATTCTCCTAAGAGATATTGCAGCTGGAGGGAGAGGGAGTCTATGTTCTTGGTTGCTCCTGACTAGATTGAAGCTTCTGCTATGCTTAGGTGGGAGGGAAAGGAAATAAATGGGTCATTGTTCACATGCCACAAATGCTCCTTTTTCTTATTGTGTGATTATTTAGATTATCTTGAATAAATGTTTCTTTATTTGCTGTATGCTTTTAGGATAACTTGCAGTTTTTAAACATATGCAGACATACACACAAACACACACACACTTTTCTTTCTTTAAAAGGTATGCTATCTTCACTGGAGATAGGGTCTGTGGAGTTTCTTACACCAACATTTGGAAGATAGGCTTAGGATTGGCAGGGAGGGGTTTGCCTCCTTGCAAACTATAACTTCTAGACAGCAGTTCTTTTTTTTTTTTTGAGGCGGAGTCTCGCTCTGTCGCCCGGACTGGAGTGCAGTGGCCAGATCTCAGCTCACTGCAAGCTCCGCCTCCCGGGTTTACGCCATTCTCCTGCCTCAGCCTCCCGAGTAGCTGGGACTACAGGCGCCGCCACCTCGCCCGGCTAGTTTTTGTATTTTTAGTAGAGACGGGGTTTCACCGTGTTAGCCAGGATGGTCTCGATCTCCTGACCTCGTGATCCGCCCGTCTCGGCCTCCCAAAGTGCTGGGATTACAGGCTTGAGCCACCGCGCCCGGCCGACAGCAGTTCTTAAAGTGATCTGTGGACACACTAGTCCCTGTGACCTTTTCAAGTTTACCACAGGCTAAAATAATAATGATAATTATTATGATAATAATGTGTTATGTTATTTTACTTTTTTCACTGTCTTGATGTTCACAGGAAAAAAATACAAGTTTTAATTAAGAATATCTTTCATGAAGCAATAAATATTAATTTTACTAAATCTCTACCATTAACCATGTCGTCACTTTTGTTATATACCAAAATATGATAGTTGTTCTGAGAGAAAGCATGTGTGCCATTGTTTAAATTACAAGCTAAAATAAGTCTTTCATGAAATAAAAGTTGTTTTTTTTAACTTGGAAAAATTATGGAGAAAGTTTGTTTATTCAGATTTGAAGTTTTGAGATTTTTTTTGTCAAAAATGATGAAATGGGCTTGTCATTTCAAGGACATTAAATGGCAGTATTTTCTCAACAATAAAATGTGAGATATCAACCTAAAATTAAAATTAGAATGTCTATCACTTTGTTATTCTAGTACTTAAAGACTTTTATCATAGAATTGGTGGTGATATTAATTAACATGATTGTTAAAAATTTAGAGTAATAAAAGAGTCAACATTTTGCATATATGAATAGCTAAGTAAATCAATATTTTCCAAATGACCAATGCATGGTCTTATAAAGTTATGACTGGATAAAGAACTATTCAAAGTCCAAGAGAGGCATATAAATTTTAGTGTAACAGAGTTTATAAAGCTCATTAACATGGTTTCCTATTCTATATTGCAACTACCTTTTGAGAAACTATGGCATGATGAGTATTGATGTAGCATTTAAAAATAATTTTCACAATCATCTGAAAAGCCTATTAAAATGTTCTTATCTTTTCCTACTACATAGCTGTATAAGACTGTATTTTCTACATATATTTAAACCAAAACAACGTATACCTTGAATGGAGGAAACTTCTGACAGCTAATTTTTTTTTTTGTAATTTATTAGTAATTTTCACAAAAATCAAGTTTTCTAGATAAGGATAGTTCCACTCTTCAGAGTTTCTATTTTTTTAATTGGGTTTTTTTTTTTTTTTTTTTGGACATTCTATTCATTGGGAAGGAGAGAGGCACCACTAGAATTCCAAATGGAATACATTTGGGATTCTAGATGTTCTGCAATTAGCAGAACCATCTCACACCAGAAAAAGTGCTTCCATGCCTTATAACTTTTTGATCTCTCTCATCAGATACTTATTTAGATTTGGGCACATTTTATTTCAGTGAGCCTATAGACTAAATCCAGAGTACTTATTAAACAAACCTTTGTACACAGGTTTAATGTACACTGAATTGTTAAGGAATACAATATTATGAATATATAGATACCATTCACTCATTTATTATTTATTCAGTCACTCAACAAATATGTAGCAACTAAGTGTTAGTAGTTGTCTGATGTTATGGGAATACATACATTAACAAAAATGAAAAAGAAAAAATATTATTGCTTTCATGGAGGGAATGTGTTGTCAAGATCAAGATAGTTTAAATTATGCTGTGGTGAAAAGCAACCATCTAAGCTCAGTGGGTTAACACAACAAAAGTTCATTTGTCACTCATGGACACACTGCAAGTCCATCACGGTTTCTAGAGGTGATGATATTCATGAGTCACTAAGGAATCCAGGTTGATGGAAACTCCTTTATTCAGTAATTGTGCCTTCCAGAACACATAGCCTCCTCCTTGAATACTTCAGCATGAGAAGAGAGAGACCCTACTTTTAATGTTTAGCCTGGACATGGTGCATGCCATTTTGACTAGAAGAACTAGTCACATGAATATAGGCCGTATAACCAACCGGCCTTGCCTAACTTCAAATGATCTGCAGAATAAGGGGGGCACATTAATGTTCGTGAGCAATAGTATCTCTGGCACAAGATACAGAAAATAAATCCCATTTTTTTAAAAGCCTGTACAGCATACTATAGAAAAAAACGTCAAAGAAGAGTAGAGAGTACAGACTATGATGAGAAAGGTTGGAATTTTAAACAGACAGTAGGATAAGGCCTCACTCAAAAGGTAACATAAACAAGGTTTTAAATAAAGTAAGGGAATAAGCCATGTGTCTATCTGGGAAAAATACATTCCAATCAAGTGGAGAGAAGGTGCAAAGATGACGGACTAGAAGAGTCCTGGTATGTTAGAGGAAGAGCAATGAGGACAGTCTTGCTGAAGAGAACTGAAAGGAGGAGAGGTTAGGTGAGATGAGGTCAGAGAGGTAAAGTCTGGGGGTGTAGTGGTTAACTTTGGTGTGTCAGGCCATTTTAGGACTTTGGCTTTTATTCTAAGCTGGGAATACACTGAATGTTATTAGATAGATGAATGTCTTTTTTTTTTTCTTTTTGTGACAGAGCCTCATTCTGTTGCCCAGGCTGGAGCACGGTGGCACAATCTTGGCTCACTGCAAGTTCCGCCTCCCAGGTTCATGCCATTCTCCCGCCTCAGCCTCCAGAGTAGCTAGGACTACAGGAACCCGCCACCACGTCCTAAAAATACAAGTTTTTTGTATTTTTAGTAGAGACGGGGTTTCACCGTGTTAGCCAGGATGGTCTCGATCTCCAGACCTTGTGATCCACCTGCCTTGGCCTCCCAGAGTGCTGGGAGAATGTCATATGTTAACAGGATGACTGCTGTGTTGAGAATAAACTCTGGAGAGACAAGGTTGGAAGCAGTGAGATCAAGCAGGAGATTATGGCATAATCTATGTGAACATTGTTGGTATCTTTTATTAATGAGTAATAGAGGGGTGAGAAGTAATTTAATTCTGGATACGTTTTGAAAGTAGAGTTGAGATTTGCTAAAGGTAGGACATGAGAGAAAGGAATAAGTCAAGACTGAATGAAAAGTTTTAGCATGGACAACTAAAAGAATATTTCATGTCTGGATAGAATAAATTTGAGATACTTACTGAATATTTAACTGACAATGTTTAGCAGGCATTAGATCTAAGATTCTAAAGTTCAGGGAAGAAGTGCAGAATGGGGATAATGTTCTGGGCAACAGGCAAATAGTGTCAAAGCCATGACAGGAGAAAGAAGATGCCCAAGAATCAACACATGTGGCAGATACTACAGTAATAAAATATGAAAAAATGAGAGGGAGAAAATCTAGATAAGGCAATGAGAACAATTTTTGTAAAAGAATAAAGAGGAGCACTTCCCATTTCTCATAGAAAGTTTCTAGTACTGGCTGGGCGCAGTGGCTCATGCCTGTAATCTCAGCACTTTGGCAGACTGAGATGGGTAGATCGCCTGAGGTCAGGAGTTGGAGACCAGCCTGGCCAACATGGCGAGACTCCATCTCTACTAAAAATACAAAAATAAACCATGCGTGGTGGGGCACGCCTGTAGTCCCAGCTACTCGAGAGGCTGAGGCGGGAGAACTGCTTGAACCCGGAAGGCGGAGGTTGCAGTGAACAGAGCCGAGATAGCGCCACTGTACTCCTGCCTGGGGGACAAAAGCGAAGCTCCCTCTCAAAAAAAAAAAAAGTTGGCCGGGCGCGGTGGCTCAAGCCTGTAATACCAGCACTTTGGGAGGCCGAGACGGGCGGATCACGAGGTCAGGAGATCGAGACCATCCTGGCTAACACGGTGAAACCCCGTCTCTACTAAAAAATACAAAAAACTAGCCGGGCGAGGTGGCGGGCGCCTGTAGTCCCAGCTACTCGGGAGGCTGAGGCAGGAGAATGGCGGGAACCCGGAAGGCGGAACTTGCAGTGAGCTGAGAACCGGCCACTGCACTCCAGCCTGGGCGACAGAGCGAGACTCCGTCTCAAAAAAAAAAAAAAAAAAGTTTCTAGCACTGATATGGGAGGGGGGGCAGGGAAGTGCTAGGTAGAGAAGGGCGGGGTCCCTGGCAAGGGCTCCATCCTCTGGCTTGTGCCCATGGATCTAAGTGAGAACAGGCACTCCTGTTTTCACAACCAAATGTTGCGTTTTCCGAGATCGCTCTGTCCCACCACACCCCCTACCCTAGGGCCATATACACCCGAGAGACCGTAGCGGGCACACAAGAGGAGCAAAGGAGCAGAGCACACCGACAGACACCACAGACGCCCGCAGGCCACCGACCGTGGGTCAACATGGAATTCGGGCAGGGACAGTCGGAAGAGAGTGCGGCCGCTGAGTGGCCCACCTCCACCGCAAGACCACCTGCTCTCTCCATCCCCCTTCTGGTTCCCATCTACCTCGCTGAGACAACTTCCACTACTGGATAAAACCTTTCACCCATCCTCCAAGCCCACGTGCGATCCGATTTTTCCAGTACACTAGCGCAAGAACCCAGGATACAGAAAGTCCTCTATCTTTGCAATAAGGCAGAGGGTCTAATTGAGCTGATTAACACAAGCCGCCTGCAGACAGCAAAACTGAAAAAGCACACTGTAACACAAGCCCAGTGGGGCTTCGAGAGCTGTAAACATTCACTCCTAGACACTGTCGTGGGGTCGGAGCCCAAAAACACTCCCCATGACCCGCCCATCTGCATTCTCCTCCCTAGACATGAGCCACACTCCTGTCGCACCACCTGCTAGGGGGATAACGGAACTCCTCCTCTTTCAGTACCGTATTACTTCTATCTGAATAACTTTGTTGTACATTTTTTGTGACATACTTCCGCTGGCAATGAATTTTCTGTTTTTCTATGTGTGTAAAATATCTTTTGTCTCTATTTTTATGAAAGCATTCTTGCTGGGTTTAGATGATGAGTTGAGAGATTTCTCTTCTTTTTTAGACACAGAGTCTTGCTGTGTCAACCAGGCTGGAGTGCAGTGGCGCAATCATAGCTCACTGTAACCACAAATTTCTGGTCTCAGACAATCTTCCCGCCTCAGTCTCTGGAGTAGCCAGGTCTACAGACATGTGCCATCACGACCAGGTAATTTAAAAAAAAAAAAAAATTATAGAAATAGGGTCTTCCTATGTTGCCCAAGCTGGTCTTGGCCTCCAGCAATCCTCCTCCCTTGATCTTTCAAAGAATTGAGATGCTGAGATTTTAGGTGTGAGCCATCATGCCTAACCAAGAGGTTTCTTTGTTTAAAAACTATTTTTTTTCCAGCAGTTTTGTGTTCATAGCAATATTCAGAGGAAGTTTCTGAGATTTCTATATATCTCCTGCCCCCATACAGTCAACATAATTTACATTAGAATTCATTCCATAGTTTACACAAGAGTTCATTCATGGTGTTGTATGTTCTAAGGATTTGAAAAAGTGTATAATGACATGTATCTATTATTATACTATCATACAGTGAAGTTTCACTGCCCTGAAAATCCTTTGTGCTCTACCAATTTATCATCCCTCTCTTCTTCCTAACTCCTGACATCTCTGATCTTTTTACTGACTCTATTGCTTTACCTGTTCCAGAACGTCATACAGTTGGAATCATACAGTATGTAGACTTTTCAGATTAGCTTTTTCCACTTAGTAATATGCATTAAAGTTTCCTTTGTGTCTTTTCATGGCTTCGTAGCTGATTTCTTCTTAGTCCTGAGTAATACTCTATTGTCTGTATGTACCACAGTTTATTTATCCATTTACCCACTGAAGGACCGCTTGTTTGCTTCCAAGTTATGGAATTATGAGAAAAGCTGCTATAAACATCTGTGTGAAGGTTTTTGCATACACATAAGTTTTTAACTCCTTTGGGCAAATATTAAAGAGAACAATTGCTGGATCTTATGGGAAGAGTATGTTTAGTTTTATAAGAAACTACTATACTGTCTTCTGAAGTAGCTGTATCATTTTGCATTCCCACCAGCAATGAATGAGAATTTCTGTTGCTCCACATCCTCGACAGATGTGGTTTTAGTGTTCTGGATTTGGCCACACTAATACCTATGTGGTGATATCTCATTGTTGTTTTAATTCGCATTGTCCTGATAAAGTAAGATGTGAAACATCTTTACATGTGCTTATTTGCCATCTGTATATCTTCTTTGGCGAGGTGTCTGTTAAGGTCTTTGGCCCATTTTTTAATTTCATTTTTGTTTTCCTTACTGTTGAGTTTTAAGAGTTCTTTGTATATTTTGGATAACACTTATTCATCAGGTATGTCTTTTGCAAATATTTTCTCCCAGTTTATGACTTGTCTTCTCATTCTTTTGACATTATCTTTTCACACAGCAGATATTTTTAATTTTGGTGAAATCTAGCTGACAAATTCTTTCTTTCATGAATCATGCCTTTAGGGTCACCACCATTCCCAAGGTCATCTAGATTTTCTTCTGTTCTATCATCTAGGAAGTTTACAGTTTTGTGTTTTTCATATAGGTCTGTGATACATTTGAATTAATTTTTGTGAGTGGTGTAAGGTTAGTATCTAGATTTATTTATTTATTTTTGCATGTGGCTATCCAATTGTTCCAGTATCATTTGTTGAAAAGGCTATTTTTGCTCTATTATATTGCTTTCTTCCTTCATCAAAGATCAGTTGACTGCATGTGGGTCTCTATTTCAGGAATCTCTTTCTGTTCCATTGATCTATTGTTCCATTCTTTTGCCAGTGCCATAGCATATTGATTAGATAGCTTTACAGTAAGTCTCAAAGGTGAGTAATATTAGTCCTCCCACTTTGTTCTTCTTCAATATGTGTTGGCTGTTATGTGTCTTTTCCCTCTTTATATGAGCTTTAGAATCAGTTTGTTGATATCCACAGAATAATTTGATGGGATTTTGATTGGAATTTCATTGAATATATAGATCAAGTTGGGGAGAATTGAAATCATGACAACATGTAGTCTTCCTATCCACAAATGTAAGATATCTCTCTATTTATTTAGCTCTTTAATTTCTTTTATCAGAGTTTTGTGGCTTTTCTCATATAGATCTTGTAATATTTTGTTAGACATGTTTGTTAGTATTTTAGGTTTTGGGTGCTAATATTAATGGTATTTTAAATTCCACTTACTACTTGTTGTTATATAGCAAAACTTTTGTATATTAACTTTGCATCTTGCCACCTTACTATAATTGCTTAGTTGTTCCAGGAGCGTTTTGTCACTTCTTTCAGTGCCTGGCATCTGCTCCAGGTAAGAAAATACTTGTGTCCTGTTTCTCCTTGGCTTTATTTGTGTTTGCAAAGATTCAGTGTTTGTTGTTTGCTCTGTGACATCAGTTATCCATTGTATCTCAGTAAAGTTATAATTTTAAAGATTGAGCTTTTTGTTGTTGTTGTTAGAGTGAGCATAATACTCTTTTCAGTATTCTCTACCATAAATAAAAGATCTCAATTAATATAAAATGCTTAAATATCTTCTGATCCCACAGAATTCTATTAGAAATCAATAATACTTGATTCTTATAATTGATAATTGACAATAAAAATAATTAAACTATAACATCAAAATTTGTTTCACATCAAAAACTATGTGGAATATCTAATGCTTTTTTTGAAGAAAAATCCTGTAAGTTTAAATGTTTATATAAAAAATAAAAAAGATCAAAAATCAGTAATCTGAGGTTTTATATCAGGCAGCTGAATCCAAAGAAAGTAGAAGGAAGGAAATAGGTAAGGTAAGAAGAGAAGAGAGAAAAATAAGCGAGAAAGAAAAACAGGCAAACAATGGAGGAAAGTAAGAATATATTTAAAAATTATTAAACCTCTAGCTAAACTGATCAAAGAAATAAAAAGAGATAACACAATCACAAATATCAGGAATGAAATAGGAGTTATCACCACATATTCTAGAATATTAAAAGGATACTAAGACAATGTTTGAAATTCCATTATATACTTAGAGGATACTGCTTCATAAGCAAGTGATGTTTATTGAAATAACGCAAAGTTGGTTTGACATTCTAATATAAAATAATGTCATCCATCATAGTAACAGGATATAGGAGAAAATAATATGATCATTTCAGTAAATGCAGAAAAGCTTTTGATAAAAATAAATCTTCATTTATGATTAAAAGTCCCAGTAAACTAAGTTGAGATCCCTTTTATTAGGTTCAGGAAGTTACTTTCTATTCATAGTTTGCTTATTTGGTGTAAGTTCATGATGGCTGCCTTGATTCTACTGTCTCCTAATCTGTTAACTCCCAGAGAAACCTGTGGGACTCACTGGATGTGAGCACGTATAGGGTGCTGAGGGCTACTCACAAACCATCTCTTCTATAGATGTTGCTTTACAGGATTTTAAACAAATTAAAGATAATAATACATGTCCATTATATAAGTTTCAAGAAACATAGGTTTAAAAAGTCGGATGCTAAAAATCCCCACAAATTCTTCCATAAATACGAGATATTTTCTATACATTTTGTCTTCAATGAACTTTCTTTGACATTTTAGTTTTTAATAAATTTACATCTTAACACACATAGAATTACTAAATATTTTAAACATTACATGGTTATATAGTTTTTTACATATTCATCTCCATAGACTAAAAATAATTTTATAATGTAGAGATAACATAATTTACATAAGAACTTATCATTAGAAATTTAGGCTGTTTCTAATTTTTTGCTGTTATAAACAAACCTGAAATGAATATTCATATAATATATATGGCTTTTCATTATCTAATATAAAATTTTCTACTATCTTTCTTGGAGTTATTGCCAATATATTTGTAAATTATATTTTTAAATTTACATAGTTCACTTCTTCCTCATTTTTTAGTTTTTAGAAATCTTTCCCTTTTAATATGCTTCCTAAATGATTGTTTATAGTTTTCTAATGTTTTTATTTTAGGTTTCCTTAATACCATAAAATGTAGTTTATCTGTGTCTCATTTAGAATATGTTTTAAAATCTTTCACCTATCGTGAGTTTATATGCATTTCTAAGAGTACCTGTTCTACTGTTTTCATTGCAAAGATTATTGCCACTGTCAGAGAAAAAACAAAATAACCATTGAGGACTTTTACTATTTTGTTTATTCATCGGCAATTATACCTTTGGTCCCAAACACTGAGACTATCTTTCTTTATCTTATTCCATTTAAATTCATTTCAAAAGAAAATTAAAAAAAGAAAAAGAATAGTTTTTTCTTTTATGTAGACTTATAGTAAGCCTCATTTTTGTCTTAAGACTGTGAAATGCTATAATTAGAAGTCAGTTCCCTTGTTTCATAACTCGTAGGGAAGTGGTACTTTGGATTTTGAAATATTGCCTTCACAACTTATCTACTATTTAAATTTGGACTATTCAACTTCTTTTTGCCTCAGTGTTTGCATCAATGCAATGGAGACAACATTTCTCCTATTGCATGGGTTTTGCATAATTAATTAAACAAGTTAATTTATATAAAGAGCCAAGAATAGTGTCTGGTATACAGAAAATTCATTAAATATTAACTATTATACTTATTTTAAAAACCTGCACTTGCAGAGAACTCCTTGTCCAACACCATTGTGGTACTTTTGCTTGTTTGTTTATTGTTAAGAACTGCACTTCTTACTCAACATTTGGATTATATATACAATCAAATTTTATTTCCTAGAGCTTCCTAATTATCTTTTTTTTCATATAGTCTCTTCCACCCCAGAGGCTCATTTCATAAAATTATGCCAATTATGTTTGTTGGACTTTTGAAAATCTGCCTGCCTTAAGTCTGGAGGACATTCAAAATATAGCCCAATGCTTCTTTAAAACGCGTAAGAATCATTTGGGAGATTTTTTTAAAATGTAGATTCTGATCTGATCAGTTTTAGATGAAGCTTGAGATTGTGAATTTCTAGCAAGCATGAAGGAGATGGCAATGTTGCTGCTGGTTTCAGGACTACACTTTGTATAAGGTACTAACCTATTTCTTTGTGATTAAAACACATTTGCTTACTCACTTAGTCATCCACAAAACATTAAGAAGAAGCTCTTTGCCAGTCATTGAACACCTGACTGGGGACACAATATTGAACAGAGTCTGAGGAAATGAAGTTTAATCAAATCATCACAGAAATACAAACAAAAGGCCGGGCGCGGTGGCTCAAGCCTGTAATCCCAGCACTTTGGGAGGCCGAGACGGGCGGGTCACGAGGTCAGGAGATCGAGACCATCCTGGCTAACACGGTGAAACCCCGTCTCTACTAAAAAATACAAAAAACTAGCCGGCGGGCGCCTGTAGTCCCAGCTACTCGGGAGGCTGAGGCAGGAGAATGGCGTAAACCCGGGAGGTGGAGCTTGCAGTGAGCTGAGATCGCGCCACTGCACTCCAGCCTGGGTGGCAGAGCGAGACTCCGTTTCAAAAAAAAAAAAAAAAACAGAAAACAAAAAAAAAGAAATACAAACAAAATTACCTTCTCTCCCTGTCCCTTCTCTGCACACAATGCTGAGAGCTGAAATGTATGTCTTCGTCACGAAGCTCATCTTCTCTGTGGAGACAAGGTGACTGGGTCTCCCACTGGTGTGCCACTTTCTGCATCTTTTTTTTCCCCACTCATATTTTCTCATTTTCCTCTCCTACTATGTACTTTCTTTTCACCCCCTTGATAACAATGATGTAGATCTACTCAGTGTACCTCTAGGTTGCAGCTTTGCTCTACCAAATGCCCCGACCATCTGTTTTTCTCTTTGTACAATGGAGACTGCTGAATGTAGAGTATGGCTTCCTATCTCTTCATTCATAATTAGTATTTTAAGTATGTTTGAAGCATGAAAGACTTTAAAAGAAGTATATTATTGCCATTGCCACTGATAATTTAAGGAATTTTAGAATGGCATACAAGCTAATATAAGTATCTAATATTGAATTTTTAGAAAACATGGCTATAACTTTGCACACAAAAAACAGCTATGGTTTGTTTAAACTGTATCAGACTTGCTTTGGTCTGTTTCATAAGATAATGTTCAGCTAATTTTCATTAGAAAAAACTATATGAGACTTGTTTTAATATGTTCAATAAAATATTGCTCAGCTAAATTTTTAAATAAAACATACAGAGATACCCTTCCAAAGAACAACAATAAAATCTCCACTCGATTTCTAGTAAATTGCATATTACTAATTAAATGAAAACATTCCATGACACGTACTGTACCATATAATTAAGAAAATATTTGATACCCAAATTTGGAGGTTGGCATTCTAGGACAATGTTTGTTATTAACACATATCATTTTACGTGATTAGCCCATAACATTTCATTGGAAATATTAAATATCTTTTCTAGTCTGTGGCAACCACATATGCAATTTGAAATAATTTAAAATGACTGTAAAACTGCGGCAATGCTATCCAGTTTCAGAAAAAAAGTGATTTGCAATTAACTTGAAGATAAATAGCCGTATCTTTGATATTAACCAGCTGCAGTATAGCTCTGCCAGACTTCACCCCAGTTTAAATGTCTACACTATGCATATTAGAATTTAATAGGTAAGTATATATATAAACTTCCATCATTAATTTCTTAAGTGAATAATAATGTGTGCATAATAAAAGCCAACACAACCCATTTAATATGGGCAGTTTTAATATTCATAACCCTGCTTGCCATTTGGCAAGTCAAAGTAGTCAGTGAAAGTCAGTCAAGCTGGTTTTGGATTAACTAACATTTTTATGCATAAATTTGCTTATATAGCTGATGGACATAATGATAAACTCACTCAAGAAACAATTGTGTACGTTCCAAATATGTACAGTGTGATAAAATGGATTAAACACATGCGATTGAATATGTAGGTTTAGTTTGACCACCATCTGGTTATATAGGTTTAGACATTAGTTTATTTTTCATTAAAATGAAGAGATTAGATTAATTGTTCTCCAAGGTCCAATACTGCTTTAAATTTTTATGGGACTATTGAATTTTCCGTTACTTTTATGGTTTGCATTTGCAAAGAATCACGATATTTATGGTGTTTTGTTTCCTCCTACATGTTTGCCTTGCAATTGAAACAAACTCACACCAGGAGGGCATAGTCCTATCAGTTTAACAAGTCTTTTTGTGTGTAGTTAAGAGTAATAGCTTATAGGATACTTTAAAACTTTATTTTCTGTAAAAATTTAAATCTCTGAAAAGATAACTACAAATAAAATGTAGCTCCTCATTTGTATCATCTACAAGGTCATACAAGTATATGGTCTCCAGAAATAAAATATTATTATTAGCTGATCCCAGGCCCACATAGTGTCTAGAAAATGGTGTGGAATTTTATTTACTGTTCCTATTGAGAATCTCTTAGCTTGGTGCTAGACAATCTAGGAGCCTCTTCCCAGTCTAATCAAGGGGTTTTCTTTTGTGGAATCTAAAGAGTTGAGAGGGTTGAGCAATGGAGAAAAAAAGTAAGAGAGAAAAGAAAATTCTGGCCTGACTCATACTGTTTAAATAGCAGAAATTCTGTTTAAAAGGGTAGAAATATCATTCTGATTATTATTTAAGGAGCTTAGAGTGTCAGTATAATCAACAGCCTTTTCCATTACACTTGCATTATTGTCGAAGACTAATCTGATCCTGGTTTTATTTTTATTCTTGAGAAGACACAACTAAATCAACCTATGCCTTTTCTTCCCCCCAGGACTTTGGATGATGCTTACATTTTACTCTTAGACCTCTAGCCACCATCCAAACTCAGGAAATCTTTTGATAGCTTGAGTGCTCTTCTCTCTTCTCCCCTCCCTGTTCCTTGCCTCCTCTCCTCTCCCCTTCTCTCCTCCCCTCTCTATACCTCTCATCTCTCCCTACTTCCCTACCTCCTTGCTTCCAATGACCATAAAACTTTAGTCTATTGTTCATACTTAATATATTTGATAGCTTAACAACTCAGCGTCTTTTCTTTGAGAGAAACCTGCCTTTAAATTTCATATGGCCTTGCAGAGGTTAGAAGCATGACAGTATCATGACTACATAGTATGTCATAAAATATTATCTATATTCAATGTAATTGTAGTACTGAGTGATGTTATGGCATTCAAGTTTTTCAAAATCAGTAATTCACATTTATCCATCCATCCATCCATCCATCCATCCATCCATCCATCCATCTGTCTATTTTTCTATCCATTCACAAATGCTATTGCATATCCACTTTATGCTGGTGTCAGTAATTCACATATGGATTTATCCATCTATCCATCTGTCCATTTTTCTATCCATTCACACATGTTTTTGCATATCCACTTCATGTCGGTTATTGTATCTTTGTTGTAACAAAGTAATGAGGAAATCACAGTTTTTGCTCTTGAGATGCTTATAGTAGAGTTGTTACTACCTAAACTTTTTTGTTCACCAGAAAAAGTATGACAAAGTAAGATTGCATTTTCTAAACATGCTAGGCGATAGAGACTTTATTTTGTGCTGTGGCAGATGGTAGTTACCTACCCCAAATCCATGTCTTCCCTTATTTTTTATTATTGTACTTCTATTCTGAATTCGGGAGAACAATGATCACAACCCTGAGTAATGCATGTTTGGTTTAATCCAATTGCTAGAATCCTCTTCTTTGTTTTCCTAGTCCTTTTTGAAGTTAAGAATGGCCATTGAGACCTTAACAATTGTATGTTTAGGAGTTTCATTTCTTAAATAGGGAACAGTGGTGGCCACATCATTATTCCTAATATTTTTTAGCCTTGAAAGCAGGCAGGATGTCTGAGACATATTTTGATCATAATCTGGTATTCATAGGAAAAGATCACATGATAAAGATGTCACAACAGAAGAGACAGAAAAAGCAATTATTTGATGATATTATAGAACTGCTGAGCCAACTACAGCTACCTCCTACTTTCACATTTCTTACTATGTGAGAAAAATAAACCCCTATTAGTGAAAGTCATTATAACTTTGGTTTTCTGTTACTTATAATGAAACACATTTCTGATACATACACATATACAAACAGATCAATGGAGGTGTAATATGGTAGCATAATGGCAACTCTTGCAGAGCAAATTTTGTATTTCTAACAAACAAATGAAATGGATCATTGGTATGAACTTGGATATAATTACTTATCACATTAATTTTTGTTTGTATTTGGATTTGAAATGCAGTACAAAATATTAGTAATTTATTCTTAATAGAGGGTGTCATCTCTTCTGTAGGGATCAGTGGTAGTGGCTAGACATTTATATATTTTTTTCCTACTGTCCTTGCCTTCAGAACTAAAAGCAAGTTTATTAACTAAGGATGAGGAAAGTTCAGTAACTGGAACTTCAAAGGTACTCAAGGTCTCGCTACAATATGAATTTTTTTTTTGAGACAGTGTCTCACTCTGTTGCCCAGGCTGGAGTGCAGTGGCATGATCTCCACTCATCACAACCTCCTTCTCCTGGGTTCAAGCAATTCTTTGGCTTCAGCCTGCTGAGTAGCTGGGACTACAGGTGTGCACCACCGTGCCTGGCTATGTTTTTCAGTTTTAATAGAGACAGGGTTTCACTATGTTGACCAGGCTGGTCTCAAACACCTGACCTTGTGATCTACCCACCTAAGCCTCACAAAGTGTTGGAATTACAGGCATGAGCAACCGTGCCCAGCCTGCAATATGATTTTTAAAAGTAAGACATTTTATTACTCTTGTTTTGGGTCATGAACTATTTTTCTTTATTTATACGATTATTTATGTGATTTGTATGATTAAGAGACATTTGAGGAACAAAGGGCAAGAATGGTGACTGCAATTTTGTACTTACTTATAAAAAGGGAAAGACTCAATTTGTGTTTTAAATTCCATTCCTTCACAGAAAATATTGATGAAGTGAGTCATTAGAGAAATCTTGCTTAACTGAAAAGCAGTTCCAACTTTATTATCAATACAAAGGACTTTATGGGATTTCTATATCTATTTATGATCCAGAAAAGCTAATGCTATACATACTCAAAGGTGTAGTGTTAAACTTGTGATCTCGTTAATGGGGGTTTTTCACACTTATTAAAGAGCTAACTGCAAAAAAATGACTTCATATTCAAAGGACCTTTATTCAGTTAAAGCAGATGACAATTGCCATGGGTGGAAGTTGAGGTCATATGGAGTTGTTGGTATATGTTATTCGTATAATAGCTATAATGCTAAGAAAACCCAATAAAAGCTAGAAAGATAACCCTACTATAACCCTGAAGTGTTTTATTTATGGTATAGGCTCTTGAGGTCTCATGGAAATAAACCAAGAATGATTTGAAGTTATTTGCAAGTTATTTTACCTTTATTTATAATATCATCCTTTAAGTTGAGAATGTTCAGTTCTCCCCTGGGAGCACTTGCAAGCACGTATTTGTTAAGCACGTAGTGTGTTTCAGCCACTGCTTGTGTTATTGGAGAAGCATAGGTGATATACACCACTGCTGGTTGCTCAGTGCTTACAGTTCATAGGGGAGAAAAACACTTTAAAAATAACACAGCTCAGTAAGACCGTGGAGCAGAGCTCCTATGTCTGACCGGGAAGGTCAGAAACAGTCAACCACAGCCAGGTGTGGGGGCTCATGCCTGTAATCCCAGCACTTTGGGAGGCCAAGGCGGGCGGATTACCTGAGGTCAGGTGATACAAAAACTAGCTGGGCTTGGTGGCCTGCACTTGCAGTCCCAGCTACTCTGGAGGCTGAGGCAGGAGAATTGCTTGAACCTGGGAGGCGGAGATTGCGGTGAACTGAGATTGTGCCACTGCACTCCAGCCTGGGCGACAGAGTGAGACTCTGTCTCAAAAAAAAAAAAAAATAGTCAATCACCTCTTTCATATCCTATTCAGGACACACTTCTCCATTTGTGCTCTTGATTCAAACTTATCCCAAGTCCTCTAGAACTCTCTGAGTCAAACTTGTTGTTGTCTTTCTTATCTGTATTTTGAAATGGTTTTTCTCTAGTGTTCTTTTGTCCCACAGCCTAAACATGATCATTCTCACCTCAAAAATATAAGATGTCTTGAGACGGGCCTCTCCAGAGTGACTTACTTTTTCTTATCCTGTTCTTTAGGGCTATGATTCTCAATGTTTCACACTACAATTGAGGTCTTTACTTCCTTTCATTCCTATTGCTGAGACTTTGCCCTCACCACTGCACTGAAACTGCTTTGTTAAATGTGAGGAATGGCCCACACAGATTCTGAGCTCTGTTAGATATGAGCTTTGCCTGTTGCACCCACACAGATTCTGAGCTCTGTTAGATATGAGGTTTGCCTCTTGCACTATGTATTCTCAGCCCTCAGAGCAGCACCTCATACAGAGTCAGACCTTAATAAACATTTGTAAATGAATGACTGATGTCTTTTCTTACTTTCTGTTTATTGGTAATACCTTATTCTCACCTGGTCATTCTTTCCCTCCTTGGTTTCTGTTACAGCGTCCTCTTAGTTCTCCTATTACTTTCTAGGGAATTTCCTGTATTTCATTTATTGGATAATTTTTCCTCTGCCCATGCATAAAATATTAGTTCTCTTTCTGAATTTTATTCTTTTTTTATTATGACTCTTCAGGTATTTATGGTTCTCAAATTCATGGTTCTAATCCCCATGGTTACTTTGAGTATATCCAGTGATTATTTGACATCTCCATTTATATTTTTTACACTTGCTGCAAAATTGCCACGGCCAAATCTTCTTGAAGGTTATTTGACCCCTAGAATTTCCTGTCTAATGAAAGACACTATATCCAAAACCCTGTAATCTATTGATAACCGTATAATAATCTCCTTTTTGGCTGAACCCTTCTCCCCAGGCCAAAAATCATTAAGTCTTACAGGTTTAATTTTCTCATTACGTCTGGTATCTGATTCTTGAATCAATTGTCTGCAAGAGGCCTTCCTCATCTCTCATATGGGATACTGAAGTAGGTTTTTGAGAGTCATCTGACTATAACCTTCTTCTTTTCAAATTCTTTCTATACCTGTGGCTTGAATGGCCTTTCTAAAGTTAAGACATAATAATACATCTCTAACTAAAATATTTCAATGGCTTCTATACGGTGCTGTATTAGAAAATTTAACACAGACTATATCTAAATGATAAAGTAAACGGACTGAATCTTCTCACTAAAATACAGGGTGAGACTTCTACACTTTTTACCTGCTTTTCTTTTGATTCTCTCTTTTCTCTATTAGCTTCATCCGTAGGCTTATTTTGTTTAGCTGAACATGAGACAAGGAGTTTTCTTTTTCAGAAGAAGCAGAGTTTCAATCAATTCTCACAACTATATAAAAAGGCCCTAGCTGTATACTGCCTGGACCTTCTTCTTTAAACAAATCCCTCGTGTTTTTCTCGGGACCCCCTACAAGGGCAAGGAGAGTGGTGGCCCCTACCTTTGAACTTGGAGTAAGTAAATCCCACATGAACATTTTTCAGCAAAATGATAAGAAAATACCTCAGCTTCTGTAATTAAATTAGTTACTTTTTATGGGTATAATGGAAAATTTGGCAAACTATTTCACTGCTTTAGATGAAGAAATTGTTCTAATTTATACAGTTGGGGAGCTGGGAAGCCACAATGATAGTTCTCCATATATAGAACCAAGAAGACTACTTAAGTAGGTGTTTCCTTCAGTGACTCTACCTAAGTGACTTGGAGATGTGAGCAATGGAATGCCTTAAACTCTGTAAAAAAGACACGATATAAATAGAGACCATTAATAGGCATGTATCTTGCCTCAAATGCTTAATAAAATAGTATTAGTTACCACTTTTACATTTAATTTTTCTGTTTGAAAACAGTCTTTCTTGTGCTAGTCAGACATTTCCATCTAGGGAGTATAATTCAAATCATCATTTCTGCACCAAGTCCACTTTCTTTAACAAGTCCAAGGCTTACTCCTACTATAAGCCATTCAAGTAGGAAACAAAAGAGGGTTTAGCTCATTGTGATCTGGAAAAGATTTTGCCACAGCCTCTCAAATGCCACACTCGTGGCAATTAGATGTTTCGTTTTAAGAAATGTGATTATCTGCTTCTGAATAAATCTGAATAACAACTAAGTAAACAATGTGATAATAGACTCAAATGAAATAGCATACAATGTCCATCTTTTTTTCCCCTAGAAGGTCTAACATAGCTCCTAGAAATTAATTTCACTCTTTGGCTGTGTATCTGCAAAGAACTTCCAGAATATACTTCGTGATTGGAGGAATTAATATGTGAAAATCTACATATGGAGTCTGAGCTGGGCCAGTGCTTACAGCACATTCACTTCATTGACAGGGACCTAACACCTTTCAGAATCTCACATAGCCCTCATGTCTTAGAGCTTGACATGGAGAAGAGACCTTCTTATGGGCCTGCCGGGCATCCTCCCACCAGGCACAGAAATAAAGAAAAATCTTGAATTTCTCTAAGGGAAATTGCAGATATCTAGCTAGCCCTAGGAAGTAAATAAGCAACTTGATAAACAAGATGGTAATAGTAACTTAAAACAATAGTCAAGGAAGTTAGAGTCAGGAGATGTTTTGTTCTCTATAGAAACTAAAGACAATATCTTAACACATTTCCTTGAATTGTTTTTTAGAAATCCAGATCCCCACCAAATTGGTCCACTGGAATGCAGACCTCAGGCAAGGAGGAACAGGTGACTAAACTCTGACCACCATTCTTTGTTACAAATTTCATCCTGAGGGACCTGGAGAAAGCACAACTACCCACAAGCCAGAGCTATTCTTTTCTGCTGATCCCAAATTTTAGATAAAGCGTCACCTTTTTAACCAATTACAAATCAGAAAATCTTTGAATCTACCTATGAACTGGGCCCCTCAACCCGTTTGAGATGTCCCGCCTTTTCAAGTCAAACTAGTGTGTAATCTCCATGTCTTGATTTATGACTTTGCCTGTAAACTCTGCATCTCTGCCTTTTAAACCTCCATCTGAAAGCCATTTGGGAGGTTGAGACTGAAGCATTAGCTGCCTGATCCTCCTTGCTCAGTGGCCTGCAAATAAAGGCCTTCTTTTCTCCCACTGCAAATCCCAGTGTGGGTATCTGGTCTCAGTGTGTTGGGTAAACAGACTCCAGTTCAGTTTGATAAGAAACTTCGTCAACAAGAATCCCATTGCCTTCTCTATATTTGTGAAAATACCAAGTTTAGCATTTGATAATAATTTGTAATGTGCATTATTTCTATAAGTAATTGTAAAAATGTAAGAAATTTTATCAAAAATACATAGTCTTTTACCTAACATAAAGATAAACAAACTCTCAGTTATTTTTTGGAATAAAAAAATAAAATTTGGCAAACTATTTTTCAAACTTAATTTTAACAGTAAGAGAGTTATGTTTTTCAGATTTTGGAAGGAGTTTTTACATTTCTATAGCTTTAAATCTAAAAATAATGAGGCATAAATGAGTACTGTACCACATTATAATTTTTAATGACTAAAATGATAATCCTGGTTTCCCAATAAATGGTTAAATGTATTCCAAATGCTTTGTTTAAGAAGGCAAGAACACAGGCAATGTATTTTTAAAAGATACTGCTTTCAAATATTTTAAAATATAATAAATTTCAATGCTTTAAAAGATACTTCAGTAATCTCTTACACAGTATTCAAAAAGACATTTATTCTCTTAGAAATATCAGTGCTACAGTAATGATCATTTAGTTCAAATCCCTACTTTTTTTAGGTTCAGGAATTTAAGTAACATGGTTACTTAACCTTATACTGATAAAGGGTTTTGAATGCTCAATTTGTATCTAGGATTGTAGATTCCATAGTCCAATTTATTTTCAGTACATAAGGTAGTATGGGCAAGATTCTCCTTTTTATCTCATCTTAAAGACAGGTAGAAGCTTAAAGTTTCAAATAATAAATGACCAAAGATAAATAATGAACAAACTTACAATTATATCATCCAAAATTTTAAGTAAAGCCTGAAAAATAAACTTTATTTATAAGAACTTTTATAGTATTCCAGGAACTGTGACAGATATGTTTATTTCATTTGTCAGTTTCAGTAACATTATACACGTTTTCAGAGAAGTAAAAGAAAAAAAAACACAAAAACAAAAAAACCTGTAACACTATAACACTGCAGGGTTCTGATTTTCCCAAGGTCATTCCTTTCTTAAGTGGCATATCTGAAATTTTGTACTTACATCTTTCAGGTATACTCTATATGATTGCCAAGACCATGTTAATGACAGAAATAATCTATGGTGATTTGTATCAGATCATGCTGGCTGGTTATGAAAATATGAGCAATCCTACACACACATTGGTTTAATTTCACAAATTTGTACCACTTTTTCTAAGTGAATGACTTCCATTGTAGGTCAAGCTTCCCACATAATACTTGTGAATAATAGGTCAGTTATCTCCCCAGGAAGTTCCCCTAAGGAATTGAGAGTGACCTGTTTGAATAGATTTCCACAGTCATCACTTACCGGTTACATCAATTAAAGACTGAGTTCCCTCAAACACTTGAAGGCCTCATAACCACTCCTAAGTTGCACATCACCACAGTTTCTATAAGGACTGGGCAGAAACAAAGTACCATGAAATTTGGTTTCTTCCATCTTAGGATAATGGCCCAACTTTTGGCAAGAGTCTCAAGTCTGGCATGTGTTGGTTGGCCTCTGCATCAATAGCAGAATTCTTTCCTTTATGTTCAGCTGATGATCATGGATGTGTCATGAATTAGTAAGGTGGTGAATCCATGTAGTGACTGTGGCTACTTGGACAATGCAATCTTGATCAGCAGTATAATTCTAGCTAGTTTCATCAGAGAATGTACACTTGGCATTGCTATATACAAAAATGGCTGCAATAGTTCAATTAGCAGCCTGAATTTGTTTTCACACTACATGGCACCAAAGAAATGTGTCTTTAATCTGACAGTCCATAGTTTTTCAAGTGGCTGGCTAAATCTCTAGCCTTTTGCAAAAGGTCAAAAGTCAGTGAAAGTATAGCAAGGTTTATCAAGGGTAGTATTTGACTGATCCTGGGAATGGCTTCAGATCTGCTCACTGAGTTGACCAACCACATCTCTTTTGAGTTTGGAACAGGAGGCAGTGAGGTTGAACACCTGCAGAAGCCTTGCACACACCATCAGCTTTCAGTTTAGCAGTGCCAGTAAATCAGGTTCAGGTATTTTGAGAAATCTCAGCTACATGAAGACTCATTGGGCGGTTGAGTAGACAGCTTTTCTTCTGGTATTGGAATGGGGAATAAAGTATCCCCTTTGCCTTTTGTCATGATTATACATTTTCTGAGGCCTCCCCAGCCATGACTGTGGGTCAATTAAGCCTATTTCCTTTATACATTACCCAGTCTCAGGTACTCTTTATAGCAGTGAGAAAATTGACTAATACAGAATCTATGACTAAAAAGACAAGGTGTACTCCACAGACAAAGTGTACTCAACAAGCCTCTCTTGTCAAGTGGAAATGGAATATTTATCCTGCCCACAGCAGAATTTTGGCTTTACATGAGAAAGTGGCAGCTGTACCATAGTTTCAGGAGGGACTAAAGTTAATAATGACATAAAAGTACCATCCCAAGAGTGGATATAGATTCTTGAAAAGAAAGTGTTGTTTATAATTTCAAGAATCCCCCATGTGAGACCTCTATTAATCAGGAGATACTGATTGACAGTGTCCCTCACAGGGTCACCCCACCATCTGCTCTAATTCCTACTTCATTCTGAAGAGCTGAGTCTAATTCTTGTTCTTGGAGAAAGTGTCTTGAGGCAATTTGGCCAATTTTTCTGGTTCTGCAAGGTCACCATTGGCTCCATAGAGCATCAGAGATATAGCTATAAGCATGGGTGTGGGAAAGAAGTATTGACAAATGTTGCATAAGGAAGCTGTGGGAGATGAAGCCTTCATCTACTGTTTCCAATAGACTTACTGGTATGGGTAAGAGAAATGGTGATCAAATCGTCATCAGAACCCTCTCAGGAGGATAGAAAACCAACTAGTTTGGAGTTAAAACAGAACATTGTCTTTCACAGGGAAGACTCACAGGGCAATTCTGAAAGGCAAAATATTCACATTTCATGCTCACTTTGGCAGCACATGTACTAAAACTGGAACAATATTGAGAAGATTAACATGGTTCCTGTGCAAGAATGACACAAAAATTCATGAAGCATTCGTACTTTTACTGAGACAGGGTCAGTTCTACACATATCAATATTAATATTTAGTGTAAATAGGCTACATGCCCAAATTAAAGGGCACAGAGTGGCAAGCTGGATAAAGAAGCAAGACTGAATGGTATGCTGTTTTCAAGAACCCATCTCTTATGCAATGACACCCATAAGCTCACAGTAAAGAGGTGGAGAAAAATCTACCAAGCAATTTGAAAACACAACACAGCAGGAGTTGCTATTCCAATTTCAGGCAAGATAGATTTTAAACCAACAAAGATTTAAAAAAGACAAAGATGAGCATTACTTAATGGTAAAGGGTTCAATTATTTCACTGCAGATTATGTTCTCAAGGTTCATCTGTGTTGTGACATCTGTCAGAATTTTCTTCCTTTTTAAGGCTGAATAATATTTCATCGTGTGAATGGACCACATTTTGCATATCCATCCAGCCAGCCAGCCAGCCAGCCATCAGTGAGCATTTGGACTGCTCCCAAGTTTTAGCTGTTGTGAATAATGGTGATTTGCATTGTTTTATATAGCAGAACTTACAGAAGGGATGAGAAAATTTTGATTCACTGGCCCTCTCTTCCATGGACATTCTAGGCTCAGAAGATTGGACTACTAATAGACAAAAGCTGAGAAAACACTTTTAAGTGTGTCTTGAGATGCCTGTTGGCTTCTCAGCATTTTACTGAACCTGTGATTTAAAATGGCCTCTTCTACCTGCTGATGCAAACAGATGCTCAAAAAGTAGAATAGAGCAAGTTCACCTGTTTTTTCGTGGCTGAGATTCATTCTGTGTATTTTTAAGCACAAGCAGATGCACCCTTGCTACAAGATAAACCAGAATTCTTCATGGCCAGGTAGTCTGGACCTCATTTAAAGGTACCTACAGTAAGTCAAATACCAAAGGGACTTTTTACTAGGAGTTGTACTCTACAAGGTGGTTCTGGATGACAGGATTATAGGGGGGGCTCTGCTGCTTATGTTATACTCTACCTACAGAAACCTGTGCAATTTCAGAAACAGTGGCCTGCCAGGGGTGGGACATCCAGGGTCAGTGAACTCTACTTACCGGGGCACTGCTGTCAAGGATCACTTGGAATCTCTTGGGAAGGACAGTAGGGAGAACATTTTCAGGGATACATACCTGAAGTTACCTGTGCTTCTCCTCTGTGTAGTGAAAACAGTGAAGTGTATAGGAGGATGTCTGTCAGTAGTCCAGCTTAGAGAATTTGACTTTGGTGGATTGGAAAGGCAAACCCAGAAATAATTAGTGGCATATTTAACATATTTATTAGGAACCAAAGCCAAGAATCCTAGTGTTGCTAAATGGTCCTAAGTGGTGCTTGGTTTTGCATTGGGACAGGAAATATTCCTCAAGTCTAGTGATTATTCATTTTATTATTTATATCAGGTTTACATGTTTAATGTCACATCACTTTTTGAGATCATTTCTACAAAATCTATTTTTTTTTGTTTTCTGTAAATATTGTGTACAAAATCAATGTCACACTTGGCAAAAATGAACAAATAATTTAATTATTTAAATAACTTCAAACTAATATTCTGTATAGGCATTTTCTTATCATTATTGAACATGATAAATTGCTGTTTATGAAGTTTTCTTTCAGTTCTAATAAACACACATGCTCCTTTTTGTATGCTTGTAACACATTTAATGTTCTTTTAATTAAGAATGATTAAGTGAAATTGCAGGATTTTCATCTGATCTGTTCAAGTTCTGAATTTGAGGAGATACTTTTTTTTCTCATTTTCATTATTTTGATTAAAAAATAAATCTTCATTATATTAATCATTTGTAGTATCCTGTATGCTAAACTTAGCTTGGTCATGTTTAAGTAAAATCTAGTTTCTTTCATTTTTTTCATTTAAATAAAAATAAATAAATTACCATTCTAAAGAGTTTATTTTTTCAACTTGTTTGGCTCTTCACTTTTATGTATAGTAAAAGTGAAACTCACTTTCAATCATCTGAAAGACTGTAATTGTTTTTCCACTATAAGAAATTACATTTTCACCAAAATATATTAATGTAAAAATAACTAAAACTTATTTTCCAAAAAGTTTTATCTTGAAATTAAAATGCAAAATATAACTTATACATTATAATTTTCAAAACTCAATTCAAATCATTGTATTAAACTGAACATTTTAATTTAATGTTCTCATTTAATTAAATCCTATTAAACATTTAATAAAATAATGTTCTTTTACATATTACATGAAAGTGAAGTATTCACATGATGTTAAGTCTAGACTTAGTAATGAGAATTGTGTAATATAGTAAATTTGTCATGTCTACCTTCTATGACTCTCAGGGTTGTATGTAGAATGGGAATTTTTTTGCTCCGTGAGAATGTATTGTATTCATGCTGACAGGAAGAAATTGACTTGTTAATTATATTGGTTTTTCTCCTTTAAGCACCTCTGCTATTCACATCCTCCTCTCTCTCAAGCTGTGTTTGTGTCAGATAGGAAAGCTATAGAATTCACACACTTTCTGGCAATTGGATGCAGTCACCTTTTGTTTTGGAGGACATGGGCAAGAAACGTTTAAAAGCTTTTCCTTGGGGCCTGAACAATTATTAGGCATAAGAGTTGATGCTGATGTTTAAGGTTATAGATTCTGTTATCAGCACTGAATGTTGAATTCTGAGATTCAGAACCCATTTTTTTTAAATAAATGATATTTATGATATGTGAGACTCTTTAAAACTTATGACCCTGATCAAAGATTCCTTTTGCCTGGGTCTATGGGCAACAATGGGGAAAATGTCAATTTTATTTTTCTAATATATAAGTGAATAAATTGATCTATTCATTTTGTCATTCTATTTTTTAATAGTTTGAAAGAAATCAGGCACATTCCTCAGTCCTGGGCCCAGCAAATACATTCAGCTTGACACCATATATCTCTCAATTTCCTGGGCCCAGTACAAACACGGCCCAGTGCAAATATATTCAGCTTGACACCATATATCTCTCAATTTCCTGGGCCCAGTACAAACACGGCCCAGTGCAAATATATTCAGCTTGACACCATATATCTCTCAATTTCCTGGGCCCAGTACAAACACGGCCCAGTGCAAATACATTCCTCCATATATCTCAGCTTGGGAAATCCTGGGAAATCCCTGATAAGGACACCGCCGTTTGTAGTTTTACTAAAAGCACGGAAACCAATAGATAACTGCTAAATGTATAAACTTAATATGTTAACCAATTGTAATGCTTAACCTAAAGAATTCCCTTGTTCCCTGTTCCTCTGTAACCTTACAAGTCCTATTTTCATCGGGCTCTAAAAAGCGAGCGCACGCATTGTTCGAGGCCCTCTTGTATGTTGTGGAACGGAGGGACCAAGTTCGAACTTGCATTAAAGATCCTTGCTGCTTGGCTTTGACTCTGGACTCTGGTGGTCTTCTTCGGGGAATAAACGGTCTGGGCATAACAAGTTCAATATTAACTGTACCATGGAGAACACTGTCACACTTATAAAGGCTTTACTTTCAGAGAAATAGTTGAGAGTCATTTCAAAGAGTGTTAAGTTAAGCAAAATTTGATGATAAAATCTGATTTTCCCTCCTTGTTTCCATTTCAAAGATAAAATCCTGCAAATTTTGGCTAATGTAAAATATTTTCAATATATTTTACTAAGTTCAATTAAGTTACTGTATTCAATTTAGTTGAATAAATGTTCAATTTTTAAAATGAGTTAAAAATATTATTCCAGAATGTGATTTTTTTTTTTTTTTTTTTTTTGCTTGAGCGTGTTTCTGCAAGGGCAAATGAATTTTGACCAGTAAGACAGTGAAGCAATTTCATAAAAATGAAATACTAATTGGAAGCTCCTATCTGCGTTGGTTGATCTGACAAGTTGTATATATAGAAACCAGCCTATATGGCTATATGGAGACATGAATGTCAAAAGAAGTTTTACTGACTATAGAAATATGAGATGACCATTATATATTCTTCAAGAAAAAAAAATATGGCAAAGGATAATAAAGATAATACTGCTAAAAATATCTAGATTGAAGAAAATTGTGAAAAGAAGGACCAGAGTCAAGGTTATTTTTCTAGGTTAGTACCCTTGTTAAAACATAATCATGGCCGGGTGTGGTGGCTCATGCCTGTAATCCCACTTTGGGAGGGAGTGGGAGTGGGAGTGGGAGTGTAATCCCACTTTGGGAGGCCAAGGCGGGTGGATCACAAGGTCAGGAGATCAACACCATCCTGGCTAACATGGCGAAACTCGTTGCTACTAAAAATACAAAAAATTAGCCAGGTGTGGTGGCATGCACCTGTAGTCCCAGCTACTCAGGAGACTGAGGCAGGAGAATCACTTGAACCCAGGAGGCGGAGGTTGCAGTGAGCCGAGATTGTGCCACTGCACTGTAGCATGAATGACAGAGTGAGATCTCAAACAAAACAAAACATAATCATATTGGCCGGGCACGGTGTCTCACCCTTGTAATCTCAGCACTTTGGGAGGCCCAGGTGGGTGGCTCACCTGAGGTCATGAGTTTGAGACCAGCCTGGACAACATGGTGAAATCTCTCTACTAAAATACAAAAATTAGCTGGGCGTGGTGGCAGGTGCCTGTAATCCCAGCTACTCAGGAGGCTGAGGCAGGAGAATTGCTTGAACCCGGGAGGTGGAGGTTGCAGTAAGCTGAGATCATGCCACTGTACTCCAGCCTGGGTGACAGGGCAAGATTTCATCTCAAAAACAAACAAACAAATAAACCAAATAAAACCATAATCATATCAATGGATGAGCCCACCAACCAATAATGCAAATCAAATGCGAAGCTGAATTTATTGCTTACTTAGGTAAACAATAGTTTTGAGAGTCCAGCAAAGTCTTCTCAAGCAAAGCCGATAATTAATTTTACACAGGACTTTGAGGGATGCATAGTGTGGAGGGAATGGTAAATTTTCAAAGGTAGGAGTGAGCTAATGCCAGCTTTAGAAATGTGGTAACTCAGAAGAGAATGTTGTTAATTGGCTGCTATGAGATTCAGGTTTATTGGAGTATGACCATTGCTGATTTATTAAATACATTTAAGATGTGTTCTTCTGGTTATTTGTGGTTCTAGAAAAAGATTAATTTTTCTATGGTGAAGGAAATGATAATATTTCATTCCGAAATGTAGTTCTTTGACATATTTTGAGATGGTTATTCAGAGAACCAGCATACAGAGGTAATCCTCCAGAGCTGTCTTTTGTGAGGGATGTTTGCATCTGAAGAGAATCTGGGCCAGGTGCGGTGGCTCACGCCTGTAATCCCAGCACTCTGGGAGGCTGAGGCGGACAGATCACGAGGTCAAGAGATTGAGACTATCCTGGCCAACATGGTGAAACCCCATCTCTACTAAAAATACAAAAATTAGCTGGGCATGGTGGTGTGTGCCTGTAATCCCAGCTACTCGGAAGGCTGAGGTAGGAGAATCACTTGAATCTGGGAGGCAGAGGTGGCAGTGAGCCGAGACTGCGCCATTGCACTCCAGCCTGGGTGACAAGAGTGAAGCTCTGTCTCAAAAAATAAAAAATAAAATAAAATAAAAAGAGAGATAATCTGGCACTGATGCAATCAGGTTCTCTCTGAGACCCTCCCTTGTCCAGATTTAGGAAAAATTAATTGAGAGACTGAAACCTTAAAGGTCTGAAAGAAACATTTACTACCTTTTCTCTCTGAGGGCTGCTACTTGTGAGGTAACAAGACCCCTTTGCTAGCCATGCCTCCTCGTTTCTCTCTCTTATAACCTGTTTTTTCACTATGACCTGACTTACTTCCATAACCTGGTTTTGACCAAGATCCAACCCCCGTTCTTTCTATAACCTCAAGGTGGTATACAAGCTTCTTTACTCCATTGGGGGTTGGAGTAATCACTCTGAGGTTCTTCCTGTGCACAATAATTAATTTGTATGTCATTTCTCCTATTTATCTGCCTTTTGTGAGTTTTTTTTTTTTTTTCAGTGAAACTTCAGAGGATGAAGAGAAAGCTTTCCCTTGGCCCCTAGAGTAGCCATATTAACAAATAATCACCAGAACCAGTCTTAAATCTATGTCATTATTATTTTAATAGAAATAACAACTGGTTGGGCACAGGGGCTCACACCTATAGTCTCAGCACTTTGGGTGGCTGAGACAGCTGGATTGTTTGAGTCTAGGAGTTCAAGACCAGCTGGGGAAACATGGCAAGAACATATCTCTACAAAACATTAAAAAAAAAAAAAAAACTAGCTGGGCATGGTGGCACACACTTGCTGTTCTAGCTCTTAGGAGGCTGAGGCAGTAGGATCACTTGAGCCCAGGAGTTCAAGGTTGTGGTGAGCCATGATCATGCCACAACACTCCAACCTGGGACAGTGAGACCTTGTCTTTTTTAAAAAATTAAAAAAAGAAAAAGAAAGAAAGAACTTCTTAGTGACTTACAGAACATTTATGGGTTAAGTAACTGATTCAGGATAAGGAGTTTTGCATGAAGCTGTATTCAAAAAAATTTTTTTTTTTTTTTTTTTTTTCCGGGCTGGAGTGCAGTGGCCGGATCTCAGCTCACTGCAAGCTCCGCCTCCCGGGTTCACGCCATTCTCCTGCCTCAGCCTCCCGAGTAGCTGGGACTACCGGCGCCGCCACCTCGCCCGGCTAGTTTTTTGTATTTTTTAGTAGAGACGGGGTTTCATCGTGTTAGCCAGGATGGTCTCGATCTCCTGACCTCGTGATCCCCCCATCTCGGCCTCCCAAAGTGCTGGGATTACAGGCTTGAGTCACTGCGCCCGGCCTGTATTCAAAGTATTTTATAACAAATAACAAAGTTTTAACTTTTTGATTAAGGTTGAGTAAACAAAGTAAAAAAAAATCTACAGATCTCAAGACTAGAGGAGAAGGGGTTATGGAGAAGGAATTAAGAAATACATGCCTTGTTCATGGGAAATTAGAGAGTTTATTACTTTTTCTAACCCACAAAGAATTTTTTTTTTTTTTAATCACAAAGAAGTGAGTTTCTGAAGATATAATTGATTTTCCTTTTTGATTCAAAAACTTTAAGGCTGTTCTGTGAGAAAAAATAAGCAGCTTTGAGAAGTGTAAATTAAAGATGTCATTAATTCAAAAACCACAGGACAGTGACCTTTCTTGGTCCTACAATCTCTTAAGGGCCTTTTTAAAGAAATGTTATCATCAGATTGATTTGATTTCAGTTTGAACATATATCCTGTGATGCACCATAATTTATATACTGAAGATAGAAATCTGTGTGGCCTCTTCAAGCCTGTCTTTAGTTTATTCTGATTGCAGAAGTGATTTTTGTCTATTGAATTCTATCTTCATCTTATTCGTGCCTTTTTATTACTATGTGGCATTCTAAAGTAATTTATATTTTTGTTAGTATTTAACCATTTATTAATTGATTTAAACAGCCTGGTGTTGATGAAAAGGCTAATGCTCCATGAAACATTTAAAGATGATTTATTCTGAGTCAAATTTGAGTGACCAGTGGCCCATGACACAGACCCCAACAGGTCCTGAGAACATGTGCGCAAGGCAGTTGGGCAACAGCTTGGTTTTACACATTTTAGGAGATATAAGGCATCAATTAATACATGTAAGATGAACATGGATTTTGTCTGGAAAGTTGGGACAACCGGAAGTGGGGGCTCCCAGGTCATAGGTGGATTCAAAGATTTTCTGAAGGACACTTGGTGGGAAGAGTTATTATCTAAAGACCTGGAATCAATAGAGAGGAATGTCTGAATTAAGATAAGAAGTTGTGGAAACCAAGGTTTTATCATGCAGATGAAGCCTCCAGGTAGCAGGCTTCAGAGAGAATAGATTGTAAATGTTTCCTATCAGACTTAAAGAGTCTGTTCTATCAGTCTTTAGGTTCCTGTTTTAATGTTAATGCTGGCCAGCTGTTTCTAAATTCCAAAGGGAGGAAGGCATAATAGTGCATGTTCGACCCCTACTTCCTATCATGGCCTGAACTAATTTTTCAGGTTAACTTTGGAATGCTCTTGGCTAAGGGGAGTGTTCTTTAGTTGGTTGAGGGATTTATAATTCTATCTTGGTTTACATTGGTGAAGCAGGTCACTACATTTTGCAGGAATTTATTATTTATTTTGGTTTGGGAAATTTGAGCGGACAATTTAGACATTTTTTTCTAGGATGCAAATAGGATAAAATGTTTTGGCATTTTCCCCCAAGCCTCCAAAGGATTTTCATATGTAAGACAGTCTACAATCTGTTAGCTTATATTTCTATAAATATAATGAGGTCTCCATTCATAAAATTATTTGGTATATTAGAAATTGATCTAATAATATTCCCCCCACTGCAGCTCTCATGGGTTGGAGTCACCTGCCTGTGGCTCGCTCAAACTGAAATCACACACTAGGATGCTCTGATGGTTTGGGGTCTCAGGGGTGGCCTCATTCTCATGGCTCCATCAGCATTGCACTAGTGGGGTCTTTCTGTAGTAGCTCTGCTCTCATGGTGGCAATGCACCCAAGGCTTCTGGTGACTCTATGCTTGGAAATCTAGGTGAAGGTAGCTACATCTCCATGGCTAATGTACTGTGTGTGCCATTAGAGAAGTGGTCACTGAGGTTGCTGCTGTATGTGGGCCAGCTGGAGCAAAACCTGGGGTAGGGGAGTACTGCTGTGTCAAAATATGGGGATCCGAGTCTTGAGACAGCACTGGGTAGTGTGTGCCTTTGGGACCTCTTTTGAAATCATTTTGTCCCTTAAACCCTGACTTTCTGTGCTTATGATGGGAGGGGGCTACCCTGATAATCTCCAAAATGCCCTCAGTGTCTTTCTTCCATTATCTCAATGATAAATACATGCTCATTCTTCCCTTATCTCAATGAGAAACACCTCTTCAGCATGGATGCTACTATCCCTCACTTGAAAACCCCACCTGGGTGTTTGGACGAAGGGAGGCAGGATGGTGCACTTCCGGGTTCTTCTTCACCACCAACTCTTCCCGCGCGCGCGAAAATGCAGCCGGCGCCTGGGAAGGTGCAGATCAACTGGGCATGCGCCAGGTGACGTCAATCCGAAGAGACCAAGATTTACCTGGTCGCACCTGCCGAACGCCCCCCGACACGTCCGTGCCCCGCCTATTGCCCTCCCACTCCTAGAAAAGCCGCTCTGGGCCAGCGTGCCACGCGGCCTTCCTGAGTCTCTCACTCCTGTCGGGATGTCGGGACTGCAGGAACTCCCTCTGAGAGCCCCACCAGGGGACTCTGCCGGCCTGCTTTGCCAGAGGCCGACAGACCTCTTCCCCACACCTTAGGTTACCAAAAATAAACTTGCAGTTTTGCTCCTACCCTTGCCTGGTCGCTGGTTCTTTTGTGCTCACTCGGCTGGTCTTAGAAAAACAAATCACTGGGGTTTAAGGACTGCCCCACTCCCATGCACCATGAATGGTTCCTACTTTCACCATTGTGGGGATTGAGCACAAGCCCACCTGGACCATCTTTGCCCTTTCCTTTGGGACTGAGCGCATAGCCCAGGGTCTTGGAGATTGCCCAACATAATCCTCTACCTTGAGCACCTGGGCACACTTCCTGGGGATCTGAGTTTGCACTTAAACTCCTACCACTAACATCTCAGCTGTAAGAGCCACCTATGGGCCTGGAGACCCTGTGCCCAGCCCATCACAGCTACTGCCAATGTTAATGCATACTGCTTGAGACCAGGAGAATCATCTGACCATTGCTACTGCCATCACCCATCACCCAGAGGCCTGACGACCTTTCCACCCATCTGATCCACCACTGCCACTACTGGCATCTGTGCAAACCACCTAGAGGGCCAAGAATCAACTCACCAATAACTACCAACACAAGTGGTAGCATGCACTTTCCTGGGGCACAAAGGTAGGCATGGTCAGTCCACCAATGCTCCTACTGGGTCCCAAAGACTAGCCAACCTGCCATCCTAGTCTCTTAGTACAATTTCACCACAGTTTCCACTAATAACTGTAGCCTCACCCACCTAGGAAATAGTTGAGATCATCAAAGCTTTTTAAAGCCAAAGAAATTATACAGAGATTACACTACTGCATGCACCCAGAATCAAAGCCAAAGTACCCTACCCAACCAACACCATAGATACATCTGCAGGAAAAAGTTCTCCCCTATAAAAGGAAGTTCAAAAATAGGAGGAAGTGACTGTTACACCAGATAAACAGATATCTTCTAAGTACACAGCAATCATGAAAAAGCAAGGAAATATGACACCCCCAAAGGAACAGAATAAATCTCTAGTAATAGATCAAAATCAAAAAGAAATTTTTGAAATCTCAGATAAATAATTCAAAATGTTAATTTTAAAGAAGCTCAGTGAGATACAATCAAATTCTAAAAAGAAAAAACAAAAAATCAGAAAAATGATTCAGGATATACGTGAGAAACTTACCAAAAGGATAGATTTTTTTCAAAGAATCCAATAGAAGTTCTAGAACTGGGGAAGTCATTAAAGGAAATACAAAATACATTTGACAATTTCAACAATACACTAGATCAGGCAGAAGGAATATTCTCAGGTCTTTTCAAATTATCTAGTAAGACAAAAATCAATAAAAATGAAAAATAATGACATTTGGAATGACATAAAGTGACTGAACTTATGAATTATTGGTATACTGCAGGGCGAAAAAACAAAGAAACGATTAGAAAACCTATTTAACATAATAATAAATAAAAATAGCCCAACTTTACCCATATACAAGAGGCTCAACGATCCCCAGGAAGATACGACACCAAAAGGTTTTCTCCACAGCACATTATAATCAGATTATCTAAAATCAATGTTAAACAGCAAATACTAAAAACAGCAAGAGAAAAGCATCTAGTCCCCTATAAAGAAAACCCCATCAGACTAACAGTGGATTTCTCAGCTGAAACCTTAAAGACCAGAAGATGATGGGATAATATACTCAGAGTGCCAAAAGAAGAAAACTGCCACCCAAGTATATTATAGTTAGCAAAATTTTCCTTCATAAATCATGAAGAAATAAAGTAATTTCTAGGCAAACAGATGCTGTGAGAATTTGTTGCCATAGGACCAGTCCTTCAAGAAATCAAGGCAGTCCTAAACCTGGAAGTGAAAGGACAATATTTACAATAAGGAAAAAACACATGAAATTATAAACCTCACCAGTAAAGCAATTATACAAAGGAGAATGAGAAAGGACTCAAATGGTACCATTACAGAAATCCACCAAACCACAATGACAAACTGTAAGAGAAAAAGAGAGAAACAAAGAATATATACAGCAACCAGATAACAACAATGTGACAGGAGCAAAGCCTGACATATCAATAATAACCTTAAGTACAAATGGATTAAATTCTCCTTTTAAGGGATATAGAATGAGAAATCAGATGTTAAAATATATGATTGAAGTATATGCTGCTAATGAGAAACTCATGTTACCGGTAAAGACACATATAAACTGAACATAAAGGGATGAAAAAAATATTCTATGCAAACAGAAATGAATAGCAAGCAGAAGTAGCTATATTTATATCAGATAAAACACACTTTAAGTCAAGAACAGTAAAAAATGACAAAGGAGGTCAATTATATAATGATAAATGGATCAATCTAGCAAAGAATATCTAAATTCTTAGAATATAAGAATTCTAAATATATATATGTCTAACACCAGAGCACTTAGATTCATAAAGCATTTATTGCTATATCTAAATTAAGAGATTGACTGCAATACCATAATAGTGACAGAATTCAACATCCTACTCTCAGCATTAGATAGACCCTCTAGAGAGAAAATCAGAAAAGAAACATTGGGTTTAAATTGGAGTTTAGACCAAATGATCCTAACAGACACCTATAGAACACTGTGTCCAAAAAATTACATTCTTTTAATCAGCAATTGAAGCCATCTCCAGGACAGACCATATGTTAGGCCACAAAACAAGTTTCAAATATATATATTTTTAGATGAAATAAGATAGGCCGGGTGCGATGGCTCACGAGGTGGGTGGATCACGATGTCAGGAGTTTGAGACCAGCCTGACCAGCATGGTAAAACCCCGTCTCTGCTAAAAATACAAAAACTAGCTGGGGGTGTTGTCGTGCACCTGTAACCCCAACTACACAGAAGGCTGAGGCAGGAGAATGGCTTGAACCCAGGAGGCAGAGATTGCAGTGAGCCGAGATCACACCACTGCACTCCAGCCTGGGCGACAGAGCAAGACTCTGTCTCAAAATAAATAAACAAACAAAAAAATAAATAAAAATTAAAATAAATAAATAAATAATGTATTTTCTCAGTCCACAATAAAATTAAACTAGAAATCGATATCAAGAGAAACTCAGAAAATGATATAAATACAAGGAAATTAAACAACATGATCATGAATGATTATTGGGTCAAAAAAAATTAAGTCACAGATTTAAAAGTTTCTTGAAAAAAGTGAAAATGAATACATAACATACCAAAATCTGTGGGATACAGCAAAAGCACTGTTAAGAGAGAAGGTTATAGCAATAAGTGTCTATATCAAAAAAGTAGTTTACAAATCAACAATCTAACAGTGTATCTCAAGGAACTAGAAAAGCAAGAATAGACCAAACCAAAATTAGCAGAAAAAAAAAAAAAAAAAAAAGTCACAAAGATTTGAACAGAGCTAAATGAAATAGAGACAAAGATTATAAGGGTCAACTAAACCGAAAGCTTGTTCTTTGAAAAGATAAACAAAGTTGATAAATCACTAGCCAAGAATAGAAGAGAGAAGACCCAAATAAGCAAAATCAGAAATGAAAAAGGAGATACTACAACTAATATCACAGAAATACCAATGTTTTTGAGAGATTGTTATGAATGACTATATGCTGAAGAACTGGAGAAATTGGATAATGGATACACTTATGGAAATACAAAACCTGCCAAGATTAAGTCAGGAAAAACCAAAACCCTGAATATACCATAACAAGTATCAAGATTGAAACAGTAATAAAAATCCTCCTATGAAAGAAAAGCCTAGGACTGGATGGATGCATAGCCAAAGTTTACCAGAGATACAAAGAACTAACACGAATCCTCCTGAAACTATTCAAAAAAATTGAAAAGGAGAGAATTCTTCCTAACCCATTCTGTCAGCATTATTACACTGATACCAAAACCAAGGATACAACAACAACAACAGCAACAAAAACTACAGGCTGATTACCCTGATAAGCATAGATGCAAACATCTTCGACAAAATACTAAAAAACCTCATTCCAGCACATCAAAAAGACAATACATCACCATCAGGTGGGATTTATACTAGGGATGGTTCAACATATACAAACCAATAAATGTGATACATCACATTAACATAATGAAAGACAAAAACCATATGATCACCTCAATAGATGGGGAAAAAGCATTTGATAAAATTTAACATCTTTTCACGTTCAAAACTCTCAATAAAGTAGGCACATAAGGAACATAACAGTATTAAAGACTGTATATGGAAAACCCATAGCAAATGTCATACTGAATGGGAAAAAGTTGAAAGCCTTTTCTGGCAGAGCTAGAACAAGACAAGAATACCCACTTTCACCATTCCAATTTAACATAGTACTAAAAGTCTTAGGCAGAGCTATCAGGAAAAAGAAAGCATAAAAACGTATTCAAGGCCGGGCGTGGTGGCTCACGCCTGTAATCCCAGCACTTTGGGAGGCCAAGGTGGGCAGATCATGAGGTCTGGAGATCGAGACCATCTTGGCTAACATGGTGAAACCCCATCTCTACTAACAATACAAGAATGAGTTGGGCGTGGTGGGGACGCCTGTAGTCCCAGCTACTTGGGCGGCTGAGGCAGGAGAATGGCGTGAACCCGGGAGGCAGAGCTTGCAGTGAGCCGAGATCGTGCCACTGCCCTCCAGCCTGGGCGACAGAGCAATTCTGGCTCAAACAAACAAACAAACAAAAAATTATTCAAATTGGAACAGAAGAAGTCAAATTGTTCTTCTTTGCTGATAATATGTTCTTACGTCTAGCAAAACAGATTTGATAAAGTCAGTAATATTTCAGGATACAATATCAGCATACAAAAATCAGTAGTGTTTCTATACACCACTAATGATCTAGCCAAGAAAGAAATTCAAGAATGCAATCTCATTTATAGTACCTACCTAAAAAATAAAATATTTAGGAATAAACTTAACCAAGGAGGTAAAAGATCTCTGCAAGGAAAATTACAAAACACTGATGAAAAAAATTGAAGAGAACACAAACAAATGAAAAAAAAATCCCATACTCCTGAATTAGAAGAATTAGTATTTTTAAAATGACTATACTGACCAAAGCTATTTACAGACTGAATGCAATTCCTATTAAAATACCGATGTCATTTTCCGCAGAATTAGAAAATTATAATCCTAAGATTCATATGGAACCAGAAAAGAGCCCAAATAGCCAAAGCAATCATAAACAAAAAGAGTGAAGCTGTAGGCATTATATTACCTGACTTCAAATTATATTACGAAGCTATGGTAAACAGCACAGCCTGGTTCTGGTAGAGAACTAGACACACAGATGAATGGAACAGAACAGAGAGACCAGAAATAAAGCCACATATCTACAGCTACCTGATCTTTGACAAGGTTAACAAGAACATAGACAGGGTAAGTACAACCTTTTCAATGAATAGTGCTGGGAAAATTGGATTGGCACAAGCAGAAATATGAAACTGAACCTAAATCTCTCACCATGTACAATAATCAACTCAAGATCTATTAAACAATTAAATGTAAGGCCTGAAGCTATAAAAATCCTAGAAGAAAATTTAGGAAAATTTCTTCCAGATATTGGTCTAGGCAAACAATTCTTGACTAAGACCTCAAAAATATAAGCCAGAAAAACAAAAATAGACAAATGTGATTTAATTAAACTAAAAATCATCTGCACAGCAAAAGAAATATTCAACTAAATGAACAGACAACCTGCAAATGGGAGAAAATATTCACAAACTATACATCAGACAGGATGTTTTCTTTTTTTTCAGATTGTTCACTGTTGGAGTGTATAAATGCTAGTAATTTTGTACATTGATATTTTTGTGTTCTGCAACTTCACTGAACTCATTTATCAGCTCTAACCCATTCTTTGATGGAATATTTAGGTTTTTCTAAATCTAGAATCCTGTTGTCTGCAAACCAGAATAATTTGACTTCCTCCTTTCCAATTTCTTTCTCTTCCCTAATTGTTTTGGCTAGAATTTCCAGTACTGTGATGAATAAAAGTGGAGAACGTGAACATCATTGCTTTCCTCCAGATCTCGGAGAAAAAGCTTTCAGTTTTTCCCCATTCAGTATGATGATACCTGTGGGCTTGTCAGCTGTGGCCTTTATTGTTTTGAGATATATTCCTTCTAGACCCAGTTTGTTGGGAGTCTTTATCACAAAGGAATGTTAAATTTTATTGAATTCTTTTCAGTATCAATTGAAATGACTATATGGCTTTTATTCCTGGCTCTGTTAATATGATGTAAAATGTTTATTTTTTGCATATGTTGAACCATCTTGAATCCCATTAGATAATAATGATTAGACTTTTTAATATATTACTGAATTTGGTTTGATAGTATTTCGTTCAGGATTTTTGCATCTGTGTTTATCAGGAAAATTGGCTTGTAGTTTTTTTGTTTGTTTGCTTTTTGTGTGTTTATGTCTTGTTTTGGTGTCAGGGTAATGCTGGCCTCATAGAATATATTTGGAAGTATTCCTGCTTCTTCAATTTTTTGAGATACTTTGAGTAGAATTGGTATTAAGAAAAGTTTAATAAAAGTCCTCAGTGATGCTGTAAGATCCTGGGCTTTTCTTTGATGGAAGACACAATTACTGATCAATCTCATTACTCATTATTATCTGCTCAGGTTTTCTATTTCTTCATAATTGAATCTTGGCAGGTTGCATATGTCCAAAAATTCATCCATTTCATCTAGGTTTCCCAATTTGTTTGTGTATAGCTATTGTTAATTGTCTCATTATTTTTTGTGTTTCTGTGTTATCTGTTCTAATGCTTCGTTTTTTAGTTCTGATTTTGTTTATTCGGGTCTTCTCTCCTTTTTTCCTTAGTCTAACTTAAGATTTGTTAATTTTGCTTGTTTATTTAGAAAACAGACTTTTTGTTTTCTTGATTTTTTTTAGTTTCAATTTCATTTTTTGATCTGATCTAGTCATTTCCTTCTACTAATTTGGGGTTTGTTCTGTTTATGCTTTTCTACTTACTACAGGTGCAACATTAGGTATTTATTTGAAGTCTTTCTACTTTTTTGATGTAGGCATTTATTGCTATGAACTTTCCTTCTGGAACTGCTTTCGCTGTATCCCACAAGTTTCGCTATGTTGTATACCTATTTATGTTTGTCTCAAGAAATTTTAAAATTTATTTTAATTTCTTCATTGGCCCATTTGTTATTCAGGAACATGTTGTTTATTATCCATGAATTTCTACATTTTTAATGTTGTTTCTGGCATTGATTTCTAGATTTATTTCATTGTGATGAGAAAAGATACTTGCTATGATTTCAGTTTTTAAAAAATGTGTTGACTTTTTTGTGGTGTAATATGTAGTCTATCCTAGAAAATGTTTTATGTGCAGTTGAGAAAATATGTGTATTCTGCAGCTATTCAATAGAATGTTCTGTTAATGTCTGTGAAGTTCATTTGGTCTAAAGTTCAGTGTAACTCTGCTATTTTTTGTTGACTTTCTGTCTGGATGATCTTCCCATTGTTGAAAGACAGGAGTGTTGAAGTTCCCTACTATCATTGTACTGGATCAATTTCTCCCTTTAGTTCTATTAATATTTGTTTTATACACATGGGTGCTCCATTGTGGGGTTCTTGTGTATTTATAATTATAAATTATGCATGTATGTATGTATCCTCTTATATTATGTTTAAGAGGATATCTCTTGCTTTTGATCCCCGTATTATTGTAGAACGGCCTTTTAAAAACCATTCTTGTCTTAAACTGCATTTTATCTAAGTATGGCTACTCTTACTCTGTTTTGGTTACCACTTGCATGAATATATTTTTCCGTCTCTTCACTTACAGTTTGTACCTGTCTTTGTAGGTAAGGTGAGTTTCTTATAGATAGACTATTGTTGGGTCTTAGTTTTTATCCATTCGGCCACTTTATGTCTTTTAACTGGAATATTTAATCCGTTTATATTCAAGGTTATTATTGATAGATAAGGGTTTACTCCTGCCATATTGTTTCTTATTTTCTGTTTGTTGTATAGATTCTTTTTGCCTCTTTTCCTCTCTTACTACCTTCCTTTGTGGTTAAGTGATTTTCTCTAGTAGTATGTTTTGATCCTGTGTTATTTATTTTTAGTGTATCTATTACAAGGGTTTTCTTTGTGGTTACCATGAGACTTGCAAATAATCTTAAGGCAGATTATTTTAAACTGATTATGACTTAACTAATTGCAAAGAAAAGTAACAAAAAACAAACTCTACACTTTAACACAAATCCTCCCTCCCATATTTTGACTTTTTGAAACTTTTCATGCAACAATTTACAGCTTTTTATATTGTTTATCTATTAATCAATTTTTGTAGTTATAATCATTTACAATGGTTTTGTCTTTTAATCTTCTTACTTAAGATATAAGTGGTTTTCTTACCTTAATTATAGTATTAGAGTATTCTGAATTGTCTTTTTTAAATTTTGTTTTCTGTTTTGCCAGGGATAGGGTCTCATTCTCTCGCCCAGGCTAGAGTACAATGGTGTGATCATGGCTCACTGCAGCTTCAACCTCCTGGGCTCAAGTGATCCTCTTACCTCAGCCTTCCAAGTAGCTGGGACTACAGACTTACACCACTATGCCTGGCCAAATTTTGTGGTTTTTGTTGCTTTCACCATATTGCTCTGGCTAGTATTGAACTCCTAAGTTCATGCAATCCTCCAACCTCAGCCTCCCAAAGTGCTGAATTATAAGCATGAGCCACTGTGCCTGGCCTGTTATTTTTTTTTTTCTCCCAGTTAATTTAACACGGTCAGATGTTTTCTTGTTATACAGCAACCTCCATTTCTTTCAGTTTGAAAACTTAGTTTAGCATTTCTGGTAAGATAGATCTGGTGTTGGTGAATTCTTTCAGCATTTGTTTGTCTGGGAATGACTATCTTTCCTTCATGTTTGAAGGATAGCTTTTTTAGTACACTATTTTTGGCTGGTAGTTTTTCCTTCAGCACTTTAAATACAGCATCCCACTCTCTCCTGGCCTGTGGAGTTTCTGCTGAGAAGTCTGCAGAAAGCTGTACTGGGGCTCCATTGAATGTGATATATTTATTTTTTCTTGCTGTTTTGAGTAATTATTCTTTTTGTCTTTGATTTTTGTTAATTTGATTATGATGTGTCATAGGAATTTCCTGTTCAGGTTGAATTTGATTGGTGTCCTCTGAGCTTTATATACCTGGATGGTGTCATTTTCCTCTAGATTTGGAAATTCTTCAGCCATTATTTCCTTAAATATGTTTTCTAGGACTTTTCATCTCTTTCAGAAATTTCTATTATCTGTTGGTTGATTTGTTTGATCATGTCACATCAAAGCCAATTCTCATAGGCCTTCTTCCCTTCTCTTTTTAATTCTTTTTTTCCCTCTTTTGACTATGTAATTTCACATATTCTATCTTCAAACTTGCTAATTCTTTTATCTGTTTGTCCAAGTGTGGTGTTAGAGCATTGGAATAAATGTTTTCCTTATTTATTGTAGTTTTTATGTCTAGGATTTCTATCTTTTGATCAAATTTCTCATTTTGTTTCAGATTATTTTCTAAATTTTATGAATTTTATGTTTGTATTTTCTTATTATTTTCTGAACTTATTTAAGATCCTTATTCTGAATTCTATGTTTAACATTTCATAGATCTTCAGTTCTTCTGGGTCAATTGCTGGAGCTTTGTTAGTTTCTTTTGATGATACCATATTTCCATGAGCTTTCATGATCCTTGCATCTTTACATTGATGCCTGTGCATTACAGGAGGCAACCACCTCTTTCATGTTATGCAATGTTCTTTGGTGGTGTTAGACCTTTACTCCTTACTATTAGAACTTAAACATTGGCCTGTTGTTTCTTTCCATTCTGAAGAATACACATAGTGAGTAGCAGAACTTGCATCTGTGTTTATCAGCAAAACACTGCCTTGGAACTAACTTATTGCCTTGTCATTGTTTTCTGGTCTGGAAAAAAATCTTACAGTGAACACCAAACCTTAAACTCTGCTCTGGAACTAAATAGCTACCCTGGCATCTTTTCCCAGTCTGGAGGAGACTTGTGGTGAGCGCTGGAATATAAATGTCACCCCAGAATTGTACTGATGCCCTTTCATTGTTTACCAGTCTGGGGAAATCTAAAGCAGGAAGTGGAACTTAATCCTGATCTTTTAGTAGTTCCAAGCCAGAGAAAGGCTCCCAAGGAGCGTCTGGGCTTTGTTGAACATCTGGCCAGAGATTTGGGCTTTCTTGTGGATTGTGCCTCATACAGTGGCATGACACTAGCCAGTCTCTTCTACATGATGTCCTGCTGATAAGAGCACAGAGTAGCTGCCAAGATCGGCATGCTCTTTGCTACTATCAGCGTCCTCTCTGTCCCCCGTTTGCTCCGTATGGGTTATCCCTCATGGCACTCCCAATGTTTCCCATGTATGCAACTGGAGTTGGCTTTCTATAAAAATTCCCAAAATTTTGGGGAGATCCAATGTCCACCTCCATTTTCCTCCTCTTCCCTTGGAAACTATGGGTGTAGGGAAATTCTCTGTGAGTGGTGTTATGTGGGCATGGCTGATGCTCCGAAATGACTGTTTCTCTTACCAGTCGTGGGTTCTCTCAGTTCTGTTGGCCTGGGGGTGGTTTTCCACTTCTCTCAACTGAGTTCTAGTGAACTCAGAATGGTACTCTTGCCTTGGAATGGTTTTTAGTTGTATTTTTGTTTGAAAAGAGATGCTGGAGGATTTAGCATTCTTCCATTTTGCCACTGTACTAAAATATCTTAATAATGTCTCATTGATTGCATATTGAGATATTTTTGAGATACTGGGTTAATAAAAAAATAGAATTAAAACTCAACTTCATCTGTCTCATTTCTACTATTTAAAATGTGACTACCCAAAAATTTAAAAATGCATATGTGGCTCATATTTGTGGTTCACATTCTATTACTTAGCACTGGTTTTTTTACAATAGGGATTGGCAAACTTTATCTAAAAAGGCAGATAGTAAATATGTTAGGCTTTGCAGGCCGCATATAGCCTCTGTAATATATTCGCTTTTTCACAACCTTTAAAAATATAAAAACCATTTTAGCTTGTGAGCAAAAAACAACAGGCCACATGGCATATATGGTTCATGAGTCATTGTTTTCCAACCCGTGGTTTGGAATATCATGTCTTCCACAAGGCAAGAAAATCGGGCTGACAAAACTAAAGAGAAAGTTTCATGTTAATAAAAACCATGTCATTCAGACTTTATTGTTCTAAAAGTTTCAAATTATAGTATGTAACAGTTATATTTCCCAGTTCACACAATTTGTAACTAGTGGTGAAGGGATTTGAACTTGGGCAGTCTCTCTTCAGAGTTCATGCTCTTATCTAAAACCATATATACTTTGTGGTGTGTTTTCAATGTGTCAAATTGATTAAGCTGAATTATATTTCCTAGAATTCCCTTTTGTATATTTCCATTTAGGTGACTTACAAGGGATATTCTTGGGAAATTTAAAGGACAGAAAGGAAACAGCAGACATTCTGTAGCTCATAGCAATTGTTGCTGATTTGTAGACTCTCCTTGGTGGCCTGAATCAGCTGCTGGACTTGCAACTGCTTTGTTATCCCATGAATCTCTCAGCTTCTCTGACAACTAGTCATGGTGTATTATGTTTAGCTCCATGAGGACGGTCCTCAATTTCTGCAGGATACTCAGACCATGCTCTTAGAAGAAACAAGAACTGCTGGTTTCAAATCTTCCTGATGGAATTCCACCTCATGTGTGTGGTTTTTAACCTTGTGAATTCCCTTGTTTTACATCCATCTCACTTTCCGGCTATGAGCTCTATGGACTAGCATCAGGTGTGAAGACAGCAGCCTTGCAGAGACTGCTTAACCACGTATGTGGATTTACTAAAGGGATTTGCCTTTCAGAAGTTTTTAACTATAGTATAAAATATGCAAAAAATTATATATTTTTAATAATATACAATTATATATTCCAGTATATAATATATATTATATACAACATCAGTGTATTTTGTATATATGTACACCCACACCAACACCCCCCCACACACACGCACGTGTATAGTTTGTTTTTCCTTAGTGTATTTACTTTTCTCATTGAATTCTGAATGATACACTTTCTATGAAACAAAAAAAGCTATGTTAATACAATTTAATTAAATTAAAATTAAAGTCATTATTCAATTCATCATCACAAGAAACACTTCTTTTCTAAAGTTATCTTGTTATAATCACATAGTATTGCATAGAATAAATGTAACACAACTGATTATGGCTTGGTCTTTTATTGTCACAGAAATACTTCCAGAAATCTTTAAAATAAAATCTTAAGTATTTATTTCAATTTCTGATACAGAGTTATTTCTAAACGTGGTTAAAGGATACTACATATTTTTCAAAAAAGTGTATTAATTTGTAGTTCCACCAGTAAAGTATGAGAAAGCAATTTTCATCGCATTATTTCTCAGCATTGAATGTGTTGCACTTTCATTTTTAAAATTAATATCTAAAATATGGAATGTATTTATTGCTTTAATTTGCTTTTCCCTGAAATATGCCAAGGTTGAGCATCTTGCCTTGTGTTTATCAGGTTTCTGCTTCTTGAGTGGACGATTCTCTTTCTGGATAAATCATAATATCAGTTTTGGTTTTGCCATTTTTTAATGGATTTTTAAGAGGCTGTTCCTCAATGTCTTTATAATTAATATTTGGTTAATACTTTGCTTATTTTTCAAGCTTTCTTATATCACAATCGAGCAGGAAATAGTGCCCACCAAATATTTATTTTGTTGAAATCTTATTGAATTTTCCTTTGTAGATACAGAGTAGCAATACATAACATGAAGGGCAATGCTATTTTTATGGGTATGCTAAATTGAGCTTGTTTATTGTGTTTTCTGTATTTATTCATGGTTTGATGGACCTGTCAAATTCTGAAAGTGGTGTATTAAAACCTCACACTATAATTGTGCTTTTATTGCATTGACCTTTTATTTCTCGGGGTGTTTGCTTGATATATATATATAACTGCAATATAATTTGATGCTTAAAAGAATATTGCTATACTTTCTATGTAGATTACAGTTTATTCTTAATTTTTTTTCTCTATTTTTTGATGCTTTTGACCTTGAAATCCTCTTTCCGGTAATATATTTTTACTCCTTATTGTACTCGTTTGAAATTTCTTTATCTGTATTTACTCTTTTTCATTTTCAACTTTTCTTTTTTTACTTAATTTGTTACCTGTAAACAAATATAATTGGGGTTAGCTTTTAGAACCCTAATTAACAGTCTAGGATTTTTATAGTGTAACTCAGAATGTTTGGATATTGCATCAGTATAGATTTAATTGGTTTTATTGCAAGCACTCTTTCTAAGCTTATGTTTTCTTTTGTTTATGTTTATTGTTTTTGCTTTTTTCTCCCTCATTTTACTTTTTCTGGCTTGTTCAAGCTCCTATTTATTCCTTTTTTTCATTTTCATTTCAACATACTACTGTAATTTTCAGTTCTGTAAGTATTTCCTTTTACTTTTCTAATTAAACTATATTTCTCCATTATAATATTAAAAGAAAATAGTAAGTTTTTTTCAGTTTTCTCTTCTGTCTCCCCAGATGAGAGAATTTTACATTATCTTTACATTATCTCACTTTCCCACATTCATTGCTTCTTGCCCCCACTCCTCTTCTCTTTCTCTCCCACCTCCACATCTGTTCCAGGTTTTGCTGAGATGAGTTAGAACACTAAGTTCTAGGCCATTATTAGGTGTTCATTTAGAGTATATCAGTTTCAAGAAATAGTACTATATTGGTGAGAGAAATCCAGGCTATACTATGGTATCAAGTAATCCTAAAATATCAGTGACTTAACTCAACGAAGCTTTATGTATTTCTTTCTCAGGTGATATAATTGGTTCTGTGTCCCCACACAAATCTCTTATCGATTTGTAATCCCCATAATCCCCAGGTAGCAAGGGAGGAACCCAGTGGTAGGTGACCGGATCATGAAGGCAGTTTTCTCCATGTTGTTCTCATGATAGTGGGCGAGTTCTCACAGCATCTGCTGGTTTTCTAAGGGGCTCTTCTGCTTTCACTCACATGCTTCTCTCTCTCTTGCCACCATGTGAAAAAGATCCAAACTTGCTTCCCCTTCGCCTTCGACCATGATTATAAGTTTTTTGAGGCCTCTCCAGCCATGCAGAGCTGTGAGTCAATTAAACCTCTTCCCTTTATAAATTACCCAGTCTCTAGATATTTCTTTACAGCAGTGTGAAAGTGGATTAATACACCAGGTCTAGGGTGAGTCTCAGGGCAGTTGCCCTCTATGTGAGATTCTGCATCTTCACATCAATACATGGCTTTCATTTTGTAGGAGGAGAAGAACACATTGAAGAACAGAAGATGGCAATTAAATGCTTTTCCATGAAAGAGGCACAGATTGCTTCTCATTACCAAAGCAAGTCACATGGCCATGACTCACTAAAGGAGTTAAGAAAGCAGAGTCCTCCCAAGGAAGCATGTGTCCAGGAAGGAACTGTATATTGTTGACTAGCAACAATGTCTGACACCTTGACTTAAACTTTACATTATAAATTTCTGATCACATTAGCTATATCCTTTTGAAACTTCCCAATAGGCTGGGCACAGTGGCTCGCACCTGTAATCCTAGCACTTTGGGAGGCTGAGGCGGGGGATCACGAGGTCAGGAGATCGAAACCATCCTGGCTAACACTGTGAAATCCTGTCTCTACTCTAAAAATACAAAATAATTGCCTGGCATGGTGGCGGCACCTGTAGTCCCAGCTACTCGGGAGGCTGAGGCAGGAGAATGGCGTGAACCGGGGAGGTGGAGCTTGCAGTGAGCGGAGATCTCGCCACTGCACTCCAGCCTGGGCCACAGAGTGAGATTCTGTCTCAAAAAAAAAAAAAAAAAAAAAAAAGAAACAACAATATACACCAATATTCTTTTGTTATTATGTTTATTTTATTTCTTTTTTTTCCCAGTAAAACAAATTATTTAATTTTTATTTGGTAACAGCACTTCACCTATAATGTTCCTCAGAATGAGCATATGAGCCACGTAATTTCTGAATCTTCACATATCTTTGGGATGATTAATATTTTGATTGGGCGTAGGCTCTTTGGAATGCAATCTTCTTTCTTTCTGTAGTCTACAGATATTATTTCAGGTTTTTTAGCTTTCAGTGTGGCAGATGTTGAGCCATCCTATGACAGATTCTTTTAGTTTTTAAAATAATCCATTCTTTCTATTAACTTGTAAATTTTTCTCTTTATCATTAGTATGCAAATTTTACCCAAATAGGTCGTTTACTTATTTCCTTATCCATCTGTTTTAGTGTTTTCTATTGCTTGTAACAGAATACCTGGCACTGAATAATTTACATTAAAAAGAATTAATTTTTTACAGTAATGGAAGCTGAGAAGTTCAAGGTATAGGAGTTTTGTCAGGTGAGAGCCTTCTTGCTGCTGGGGACTCTGCAGAGTCCTGAGGAGGTACAGGGTTCCACGCGGCAAGGAGGCTGAAAGTGTTTATTCTGGCGTCTCTTCCTCTTTTTATAAAACTATCAGTTCCACTCTCATAGTAAACCAATACTTTGTTAGCCCATTAACCTATTAATTAATAAATGGATTAATCCCTTACGACCTGATCACCTTTTAAAGGCCTTACTCCTCAATAACGTCACATTGGGGGTTAAGTTTCAATATGAGTTTTGGAGGGAAATTCAAACCATAGCACAATTCTTATTAAGATTTGAAGACATTCTTTTGTTCTGAAGGCAACACAGATTTTTTCTTTTCAGGTCAAGAAAAAAAACTTGTGTTTTGAATTTTGTTTCTTTTTTTTCATATGTTATTATCAGTACTATAAGGCTTTTGGAAGTGTACTCTAACGCTTTTTTAAAATTTCATTTTCTGTCTTTGTGTGTTGATGTGTGTGAGTGATAATGTTTCCCTCTGGTTGTAATATTTCTTACACTAAGTCTTACCACAAATCTGGTTATTAGTGGTGAATATATGCCAATTTGTTTATTTAATTTTTACTTTTAAAAGTCAAACGTTTTAGTTGCTAAGTTGGTCTCTCTGGAGATCCTCTTGGGGGTCTTGTTATGTTTTCTTCTGAATTCTCAATTCCCACATGAAAATCACTTGTTTCAAATTGCGGTTGGGGGGAGCAGGGATAAATTTTGTTTCCCATTTGCTAAAATTCTCTTAAGTGACTTTTTTTTTTTTTTAATTTGATCATGAGTTTTGTGACCTGCTAGTTTTGTGGTAGAAAACCAACATGGTAGTTAATGAGTAGTAGATGGCAGGATAAATATGGCTTTTGTGGGCTGTAGTAAGTAAATTGAAAGGGTCTTTGATCTATTTTCCCACTCAATACATTCTTATTTATTTATTTATTTATCTATTTATTTATTATACTTTAAGTTCTAGGATACATGTGCACAACGTGAAGTTTTGTTACATATGTATACATGTGCCATGTTGGTTTGCTGCACCCACTAGCTCGTCATTTACATTATGTATTTCTCCTAATGCTATCCCTCCCCCTTTCCCCCAACCCTACAATGGGCCCCGATGTGTGATGTTCCCCACCCTGTGTCTAAGTGTTCTCATTGTTCAATTCCCACCTATGAGTGAGAACATGTGGTGTTTGGTTTTCTGTCCTTGCAACAGTTTGCTCAGAATGATGGTTTCCAGCTTCATCCATGTCCCTACAAAGGACACGAATTCATCTTTTTTTATGGCTGCATAGTATTCCATGGTGTATATGTGCCACATTTTCTTTATCCAGTCTATCATTGATGGACATTTGGGTTTGTTCCAAGTCTTTTCTATTGTGAATAGTGCCACAATAAACACACGTGTGCATGTGTCTTTATAGCAGCATGATTTATAATCCTTGAGGTATATATCCAGGAATGGGATGTCTGGCTCAAATGGTATTTTTAGTTCTAGATCCTTGAGGAATCACCACACTGTCTTCCACAGTGGTTGAAGTAGTTTACAGTCCCACCAACAGTGTAAAAGGGTTCCTATTTCACCACATCCTCTCCAGCACCTATTGTTTCCTGACTTTTTAATGATCGCCATTCTGTTGTGAGATGGTATCTCATTGTAGTTTTGAATTGCACTTCTCTGATGGCCAGTGATGATGAGCATTTTTCCATGTGTCTGTTGGCTGCATAAATGTCTTCTTTTGAGAAGTGTCTGTTCATATCATTCACCCACTTTTTGATGGGATTGTTTGATTTTTTCTTGTAAATTTGTTTAAGAACTTTGTAGATTCTGGACATTAGCCCTTTGTCAGATCAGTAGATTATAAAAGTATTCTCCAATTCTGTAGGTTGCTTGTTCACTCTGATGGTAGTTTATTTTGCTGTGCAGAAACTCTTTAGTTTAATTAGATCCCATTTGTCAATTTTGGCTTTTGTTGCCATTGCTTTTGGTGTTTTAGACATGAAGTCCTTGCCCATGCCTATGTCCTGAATGGTATTGCCTAGGTTTTCTTCTAGGGTTTTTAATGGTTTCAGGTCTAACATTTAAGTCTTTAATCCATCTTGAATTAATTTTTATATAAGGTGTAAGGAAGGGATCCAGTTTCAGCTTTCTTTATATGGCTATCCAGTTTTCCCAGCACCATTTATTAAATAGGGAATCTTTTCCCCATTTCTTGTTTTTGTCAGGTTTGTGAAAGATCAGATGGTTGTAGATGTGTGGTGTTACTTTTGAGGCCTCTATTCTGTTCCATTGGTCTATATCTCTATTTTGGTACCAGTACCATGCTGTTTTTGTTACTGTAGTCTTGTAGTATAGTTTGAAGTCGGGTAGAATGATGCCTCCAGCTTTGTTCTTTTGGCTTAGGATTGTCTTGGCAATGTGGGCTCTTTTTTGGTTTCATATGAACTTTAAAGTAATTTTTTCCAATTCTGTGAAGAAAATCTTTGGTAACTTGATGGGGATGGCCTTGAATCTATAAATTACCTTGGGCAGTATGGCCATTTTCATGATATTGATTCTTTCTATCCATGAGCATGGAATGTTCTTCCATTTGTTTGTGTCCTCTTTTATTTCATTGAGCAGTGATTTGTAGTTCTCCTTGAAGAGGTCCTTCATATCCCTTGTTAGTTGGATTCCTAGGTATTTTATTCTCATTGTAGCAATTGTGAATGGGAGTTCACTCATGATTTGGCTCTCTGTTTGTCTGTTATTGGTGTATAGGAATGCTTGTGATTTTTTCACATTGATTTTGTATCCTGAGACTTTGATGAAGTTGCTTATCAGCTTAAGATTTTGGGCTGAGATGATGAGGTTTTCTAAATACACTCAATACATTCTTTAAAGTGATGATAACATTTTAGGTTGGAAGTTACTATTCTTCAGAGTTTGGAAGGTACTTTGCTCTTGTATTTTAGCTCCCCATATATTATTGACTGAATTATGTCCCCCTCATATTCATATGTTGAAGCCCTACCTTCAAGGGTAACCATATTTGGAGAGCTAGGGCCTTTAATGAGGTATAAAGTTAAATGAGATAAGCATAGGGTTTTAATTTAATATGACTGGCCATGTGAGAAGGCAGTGAGAAGGCAGCCACCTGCAAACCATGGAGATTAGCCTTGGGAGAAACCAAACCTACAAATACTTATACCTTGGACACCTAACTGCCAGACTGTAAGAAAAGAAATTTCTCTTGTTTAAGATACTGTATTAGTCCATTTACATAGTTATAAAGGAATACCTCAGGCCTAGTAAGTTATAAAGAAAAGAGGTTTATTTGGCTCATGGTTCTGCAGGCTGTATGAGCATGGCATCAGCATCTGCTTGAGTTCTGGTGAAGCCCAGGAAGCGTTTGGTCATGGCGGAAGGGAAGAGGAGCTGGCACACCACAAGGTGAGATAGGGAGCAAGAGAGATGCCAGGCTCTTCTAAACAGCCAGCTCTTGCATGAGCTCATTACTGTAGGGAAGGCACCAAGCTATTCATGAAGGATCTGTCCCTGTGACTCGATCACTCCCCACTCTGACATCGGGGACCACATTTCAACATGAGATATGGAGGAGACAAACATCCAAACCATCTCAGCTACCTAATCTGTGAAATTTTGTCATGGGAGCCCTGGCAGACGTGTTACTGTAGAGAATATGAAGTCACTCTTTTATTTTGCACTGATTGTAGTATGTCACTGACAGAGGTGCTCAGAGAGTTGTGACATGCCTTGGCTTGCAACTGTCTTTATGCATTTTGTAGGGATCAGTCAGGAGGCTCATGTCCTTTAATACTAGATGTTCTCAAATTTTTCTCAAAAATTATCTCATAATATTTCTTTTATCCCTTGTCCTCCTTAGTTTTTTTTTTTTATCTTTTTCAAGAGCTCCTATTTAGAGGTTGTGCCTCAAAAATTGCTCTTCTGGATTTAGTATATTTTCTCTACTATTTTCTCTTTGCTTTAATATATTTCTTTAATGTATTAAACTTTGTCTTCTAATCCATCTTTTTTTTCCTTTAATTTATCTTATTTTTAATTTTCAGGAACTCATATTTGTTCTCTCAATAGAGATTTTTAAAGACTTCATGATTGCTGTATTAATGCAATGACTAATCTCTCAAATTATATTAAAGGTATATTTTGAAACTTTCTTCTCATAGTCCGTTTTTCTATTATTTTTGTTCTTTGTTTATTTTGGTCTCTAATTTCTAGGTGGAGATTTTCTTCAGATACTTGGTATTTCTAATTAAGGTGAGAGTGGGAGATGAGGGAAGATAGTTAAAGTGTCACTCTAAGGCACTGATTCTTAACGCGGTGTGATTTTGCCTCTCACAGGATATTTGGCAATACCTGAAGGCATTTTTCATCATCGTGAATCAGAGAGGGGAAGTGCTCCTGGTATCTAAAGGGAAGAGGCCAAGGGCGTTACTAAACACCCTGCAATGCTGAGGACAGCCTCATACAATAAAGAATGATCCTGTCTAAAATGTTAATAATGCCACTGTTAAGAAACAGTGTTCTAAGATAATCTAGGTGATCATTGGAAACTGTTAGGTCTGTATGTGTAGGTTGTTTCTCTTGGGCTTGACAGATTCCCCAGAGAATTTTTTTTTTTTACATATTTTATGTGGAGACTCACTGTTGGGCTATCAGCTTTCTGAGAGTTGTCTTAGAAGATGTATTAGTCAGTTCTCGTGTTGCTGTATAGAAATACCTGAAACTGGGTAATTTATAAGGAGCAAGGTTTAATTGTCTCGGTTCTACAGGCTGTACAGGAAAGCACAGCATCGGCATCTGCTCCTGAAGCTTACAGTCATGGTGGAAGGCCGAATGGCAGCTTACATATCCCAGGGCAAAAGCGAGAGTGAGAGTGAGGTGGGGAGATGCTTCACACTTTTAAACAACCAGATCTTGTGAGAACTCACTCACTATCATGAGAACAGCATCAAGGGGATAGTGCTAAACCTTTCATGAAAAATTCACCCTCCATGATCTAATCACCTCCCGCCAGGCTCCACCCCCACACTGGGGATTATAACTAGACCTGAGATTTGGGCAGGGACACAAATCCAAACTATAACAGAAGTGGTCTGGGGTCTTTGGCATTTGGCATTCTGAATGCATATGTTTGCTAATCCCTCTGTTTTAGGTTAGAGCCCATCTACCATAATCCACCGCGAAGAGTTTTCATTATATCCTTTCTAGTGAATACATCTTCAGAAAAAGTAATGGTGATGAGGCAATGAGGAGGGAGACTCTTATTCAGAAGTGTAAAATGGCAAGTTAAATGCTTCTCAAACAACATTCACCTAATTCTCCTTACATTTATGCTTCCCTGACTTCCCAGTTAAACAGGTATCTGATGTATAAGTTCATAAAACATTAAGCATTCTTTGATATACGCTAATTTATTTCTCAGCTTTCTTCACTAGCTGAATTAAGGTTTGGTTTTCTTGGCTATTCCCTATCAATCGCCTTTTCTGCCGCTTGTCTTCTGCTGTATCATTTGCTGTTCCTCCGTGCTTCTCAGGTTATGTTTTTAAAAAGTTCTTTGCTGTAGATTTATTGGATTTTCAGGAGGAAGTGACATTATATGTGCCATTTAGTGACACAGAAATCAAAGTTCAATTTAAATGCCGCAGTTTTGTCAGAGGAAATCTAGAGGGCATTTGTTCCCTCCAATTTGCTGTGAAAAATGCCTGCTGCACATTTCACAGAGTTGGCTTTGTCTCCGTTTATGTACATCAAGAGTGTTCTCTTTTCATTGTATCCAAGTGCTCTGTGATCCCTGGCCACTGCCCCTGCATTCTGCCCGTGCTGTGGAGTTGGGCAGGAGTGTTTTCTACTCCCTTACAGGAAGAGTATCTTCCTGATTCAGATTTGCTGGACAAAGGAGCTTCTATGAGCTAATGGATGGTTGATACCACACTTCTTCCATCATCTTTTATGTATCTTTCCTGGCCATGGTGCTCTGGATACACCTCATCAATAATTTCATACTCAGTGTAAAGCGAGTTGTAAAAACTTGAGACAGATGGATCTAAATGTTTAGAACTTTAGACTTCAGTTTTAGGAAAACCGTGAGATAAACGTCTCATCAATATCTCTCAAATTGTGGAATATGAATGACAGCCAACTCTCTTTTTATGTGTTTTACGTGCATGTGTGTGTCTGTGTCTGTGCAGGTGTATAAATTTCTACCTAAGCGGGAAGGTTTCCCCTTTCTCCTTATATGAACTTTCGGATATCAATAGAACTTTCTGTTCTTTTGTTAAAAAAATCTGCTTATATTACTCCCATGGTATGTGAGACTAATATAATGTCTCCCTCCATCTTTCTGTCTTTCTCTGTCTCTCTCTCACACGCGCACACACACACACCATATATAATGTCAAATATATTTACACAAATCTGCCTGTGGGATTGGAAATATGTAAAGAAAATTATGTAAAATTATTAAGATATATTTCAGTAGTTAATAATTGGGAATATTATAGTTTCTAACATTTAGATTTGACTCCCTCCTTCCCCCACTGCATCCTATACAATGTAGAGGAGTTATAAATAAAGTTCTCTAAAATTCCGATGCATAAGCATCAAGGTTTTGAGATCTTCTTAGCAGAGTGGAAAAGACAGGTCAGAGAGGAATTCTCCCAGGATTCACCATCACATCTTCCTGCACAAAAACAGTCTTTGGTGGTATCTGGTGAGCAGCAGCTATCCTTGCAGAATAGTGGCAAACCTGTGGGGGTAATGGAAGTACTTCCCAGGAACTGGCCAGATAGTTTACTAATTGTCAGAGGTTTTCTGGTCACTCGCAGAATAATTAAGCAGGGAGAAGGAATATGGGGCAAGCCATTTTCAAATTACCGAAATTCTTATATGGCTACATGTGGGTGAAAACTAGTGAAATTTGAGTAACTGTTAGAAATGTGATTTCATTTACATGAATGGGTTGAGAAAATCCCAGTTATGCTAAAGGTACTTATGGTTATTAGATATGAATAACTTTTTCCTTGGGTGATAGTAATTCTTTGAATAGAGAAGCATTTATATGGGAAGGGATCATTTCAGGAGGCCAATGCCCTATCCATTAGGCCACGGGGTCTTTTAGAAGGTATCATTCTATAGGGTTTTAAATGAACTTCTTTTTTCTATTGAGGGGGAAACATTTTCTTTTCTTTAAATTTCATCATCACCTATGAATATTTGTTAGAAGATTCTTTCTAAAATGTTAGTATTAATAAAATATTGGGGCATGTAATCTAATTGAAGGTTGTTTCTCCAGCTCACTCCCTTTAAAAAAAGTTCAAAATATAATGTTAAAAGATAATATTTAAAGTAACATTAAAAGACGTTCCAACTGCCTAAGAGAAAATCAAAGAAAATATTTGCAAAAATTGTATGGAGAAACTAGTATCAAGAGAAACTAAAGATATCTCAATGCCTACATTAGAAAATAAGAAAGGTCTAAAGTCAAAAGTTTTAAACCAACACCTTAAAAAGATAGAAAAGGAAGGGCCAAATAAACTTAACGTAAGAATCCTCCAAGACTTTTCCCTAGGCAGCTGCTCTGTGCTGCTATGGTATTTGAACGTTGTGTGCATATTTGGATTTAAAAATTCTCTTCACATAGTAGCCACCATTCCTTTTTCACCTGGGTCAACTGCCATGGTGTCCTTGGTACATTTCTCTCTGGAATGCAACTCTAAAACAGTATTGTGACATTTGCTGTGTGTGTGTAGTAACACAGCTGTTTATGCTAGATATATATTTGCTCACAATATTCTTTAAATGGTAAATATTTTCATTTTTATAAGTTATGATGTAATTCAGAAATAAGTAATTCTTCATGATTTACCTACTTGGAACCCCCATCACTAGAAATTATGAACTCCACATCTGACTAATAATTTGAAAAATTTTGTAAAGATTGTCTAATGCTGGATATAATGAGACAATATGAATATCTTGTGCATTAATTTAAAATATGATTTTTAATAACCAGCCAAATTATTTGCTCAAAAACTCAGTTCTTCAGTCTAATAAACACATCTTTTCCCAGCAAACTTTTCAGACTCACTAGTAGTGGGTGGTAGAACAGAGGTGATTAAGCAATTGTTTTGTGTTTTTGCAGAATTGCGTATTTTCTTCATTTACTTATGCAAATATTAAGTTTATTTACTCTTTATGCTTTACACCTAGCTTTTTCAAAGAAGTATATGTATTACCTTTAGAATGAGAAAAGTCATTTTAAAAAGAACAAAATGATTGAAAATTTCACCATTATTAGTTAAGTTCATAATGTATAATTTCTTTGAGTGTATAAGATTCTGGAACTTTGATTTGACTTTAGGAATACTTTATCAATGATAAAGATAATACTATTTAAAAGGTACCGGTTCATTACTCAAACCTGAAAACAGAACACAAAAGGAAACATAGGAAAATATTACTATATCACTATAGCATTGCAGTAATTTTACTTGGTAAATATTTCATATTCTTGCTAGTTCCTTTAGATGACTAACCACGCCATACTGTTATATTATTAGTATCAACATCTGTGGCCATTGTAAGCCCACAAGACAAATTCAGCATCCAGATATGTCTAGGTCCCATACTATGCCAATAGTGAGGATTGCACATTGTCATAATAGTCATGACTCCAATATGTGAAGAAAGTTTCATAATTGAAACAACAAAAATGTGTTCTTTGAGAGAAAAAATTTAGTTGAGCAGATGTTTTTCAAAGATAATTATATTGGAGAGGCAATTACATAATTTTTGTTACAGATAGATCTACCAGTTGAAAACAAATATTAAAGAATCTGATTCTGTGTAGGTATAAAGCCACAAAAGCATGCTACGTATATTGTAAATCTCACAGTTGGTGAGTACATGATTAACAAGTCTTCACTTTAAAAACTATGAAATACGTACATAGAATACATTGTTTTCAACCTTCTATATAGCCAAATGAGAGATCCTAAATATACTATTTGTGTTTTTATTATAATTTATTTGCAGAATAGTAAGATCAAATTGTTATCTGTTAAACTTTCTGACAAATATACGTTAATCCAGGTTTATCTAGCCACACCTGAGTACACACAAAGAGTCATATTTTTACTCTGTTTTCATCTCTGACCTTCATTTTCTGAGGACCTTATTGTTTTAAACTTACCAACACATTCTGGACAAAGACTATGGGACCAGCTCTGGTAAACTCAAACCCCCTCTTATGAAAATCAATCCCCCCATTTCCAAACACAATGGGAGAAAGTGGTTCTTGCCTCAAAGCAAGATGGAGGAAGTCCCAGATAATTTGGGTTATCTGTATTTGATAAATCTAAGTGAACTTCACAGAATAACCAAATTAAAAGTATCTGTATCTGACCACGAAACTCCATAGAATTACTTACTTATCTCAACTATTTACACCCAATGAAGCTTTTCTGTCAAGTTTTTGGTACCTTGTCTTTGACCCAATCTCAGTCTGTCTCCCATTAGATCGTTAGAATGCTCACTTCGTTTCTCTCACCGTCTGACACTTCCAAACTATAATTCCCAGCTGTCCAGTTGTCTACCTCAGTCACGACATCAATTAAATTTTACTTTGCTACTCTCCCTAGGGTTCTCTCCTAAGATAATTCATTAGCGAATGCATTTTGGTACCCGTTCATGTTTTTTTCCAATTAGTTTGATGTGGCTGGCAAAGATATTTATCTGTGGTGGCAATGCAGATCATTTGGAAAGCTGTTACAGCATTTATTTTGAACAGCAAAGCTATACTTCATTGACAGAGGATTCTAATAAAACTCTCAATATGTGTTAAGTGAGGTCCTGGAAATCTGTTTTTGCTTTCCACATATTAGGCTAATACTTTTATTTTCATTTAGTTTGATTCTTTTGTTTTGTTATGGAACATCAGAGAGTATTATTTTTTGCATTTTTAAGTGAAAAACTGGAGTCCTTGCACAAATTTTCCTTAAACAGAACCAGGTAATATGAAGAAATAAGTGATGCTTATCTCCATGTTAATGCAATAAGAGCAATTTAGTTCAAGTCTTCAATTGTCAGTTCTTAGTCAATGGAGATGACTGCGATTTAGAGAAAATGAAATTATTTTCTAACAAAAAGAATAGATTTGAAGAAATCTCATTTTACGTATTTATCTACAGTGGGCTAAATGTGGAGTAAAGGCTTTTAGAATCATTGACTTTCAAAATTGGAAGATAACTCAGTAATAAAACATTCTAAGCCCTACTTTTTCGATGTATAAATTCTGTCTTCTATAAACTCTAATTTTGTCCTGAGTCCCTCCAGTGGAGGGAGACTTGTAAAATATATGCTTTCCATAGAATATTACCCATGTATACAGGCATTTCTTCCAATACACGTTTTGCCTACATTGAAAGTTTGTTGTTTAGTGTAGCCACCTTCATCAATAATCTTAACTAGATCTTCTAGATAACTTGCTGTAGCTTCTCCATCGTTACTTGCTGCTTCATCTTGCACTTTTATGTTGTGGACAGAGCTTCTTTTCTTAAATCTAATGAACCAACCTCTGCTAGCTTCAAAGTTTTCTTCTGCATCTTTCTCACCTCTCTCAGCCTTCATAGAATTGAAGAGTTGGGGCCTTGCTCTGGATTAGGCTTTGGCTTAAGGGCGTGTTGTGACTGGTTTGATTTTCTATCCAGACCACTAAAATTTACTTCACATAAGCAATATGATGATTTTGCTTTCTTATCACTCATGTGTTCACTGGAGCAGCACTTTTCATTTCCTTAAACTTTTCCTTTGCATTCACTACTTGGCCAACTGTTTGGTACAAAAGGCTTAGCTGTTAGCCTATCTCTGATTTTGACACACCTTCCTCACTAAGCTTCATCCTTTCTAGCTTTTTTTTTTTTTGGAATGGAGTCTCACTCTGTCGTCCAGGCTGGAGTGCAGTGGTGCGATCTCTGCTTATGGTAACCTCTGCCTCCCGGGTTTGAGCAATTCTCCTGCCTCACCCTCCGTAGTAGCTGAGATTACAGGCGCATGCCACCACACCTGGTCTAGCTTTTAATTTAAAGCTAGAGACAGGAAACTGTTTTTTTCATTGCAACAATTACAGACCATTGTAGGATTTTCACTGGCCTAATTTTAATATTTTTGCATTTTGGGGAAGAGGAGGACTCTATGAGAGAGAGAGAAATGGCGTCATGACTGGTCAGTGGAGCAGTCAGAACACACACAGTATTCATTTGTTAAGTTTGGCATCTTATATGTGTGCATTTTTGGCACCGCAAAACAATTACAATAGTAATATTGAAGATCACTGATCACAAATCACCATAACAGATATAATAATAATAACAATTTGAAATATTACTGGAATGACCAAAATGTGACATGGAGACACAAAATGAGCACATGTTGTTGGAAAAATGGCCCCCATTGACTTGCCTGATGCAGGGTTGCCACAAACCTCCAATGTGTAAAAAATGCAATATATGCAAAAAGCAATAAAGTGAAATGCAATAAAATGAGATATGCCTATCCTCACTGCCAAAGCAGTGGTTCTCAAACTTCACCTGGTTTAGAAGCAGCTGAAAGGCTTGTTAAAATACACTGAACTCCAGTGTCTCTGATTCAGTATTTCTCAGGTCGGGATGATTATTTGAATTTCTTACAATTTTCCAGGTGATGTGATCCTGCTGACCCTGGACCACACATTAAGAATCATTTCTCAAGACTTAACTTTCATATCTATTCTCTCACCTAACTTTATTTCAGTATTTTGCTTCTAGGATCCCTCGCTGACTAAATCTAGCACCCACATCAGGTAGTTCTGTGATGTATTTCTTGTACTCTGAATAACCACTTTTTGGTTTTGCTTTTAAATTTTATCCACACTATGCCACTCTCTAGATCTGGGTTATTCATATCTCCAACTTGAATATGCTTTACTGGAATTGCTGAATTATGTGGCAAAGTCATAAAGTAGTATTCATTCATTTAACAATTATTGTTTGAACTCATAGCCCCTACCAAACATTGTTCTAGACAATGGGGATATGCAATGAGAAAGATAGGCAAGATATCTACTCTTCTGGATTTTATAAATTAAGGATGGTAGGGAGGTAAGATATGAGCGTGTAAATAAACAAGATAATTTTAAATACAGGGTGTGATAAAACAGGATGATGTGAATTGGGGAGACAAGGTGGTGGGTATTTTACAAGGAAATACGGAATGGCCCTATTAGAAGGTAATATTTTAATGCAATGTCTGAATTATAGGAACAAAACTCATTTGGAATACAAAAATAATGTGATTGAATCCTAGTAAGCCTCTTCTATTGAAAACATCTCTATTCTAAACTCTCCAAATTCCTCCATCTTTGAATCTTGACACTTTCCTGTATGCCCTTTCCAAAAGTCCTTCTATTCTGTTGCACTTTATGGGGAATAGGCTCTTTCAGATAAAAAATCTTATAGGAAGTTTATATGTACCTTTTTGCTCTATAGCTTCACTTAACTCTTCTGCTTTCCTTCTATTATAGGGGGGGAATAAACAACATTTCTTCCCATAGCTCAGCTGGCCATTTGTGGCACTGATTTTCTTTCCTTCCTTTAAAAAATATTGTATACCATCAAGTTTCCCTCTTTAATTTTTCCTTTTCATTTTCTCTCCTTCAAACTTAATCTGCTTTTCTATCTCATTTTTTATCTTTCTATCTCTATTGATCTATCCATATATACACACACACATATATATATATGCCCATCTCCACATTTACCCATATACTTATCTATCCATTCATACATCCATCTGTTCATCCTGCTTTACTGCTATTTTATCATTTTTCCCCTTTCCTAAAACATTTTCAAAATGGAGGAATGAAAATAATAAATTTGGGAAAGAAAACATCACTGATTAAAACCCTACCTCTATCACATACTGGCTGCAGGAATTTAGCTATGATAATTTGCAGACAAAACTTCCTAAAATCCAGAACTGATTATAACTCTGCTTGGTTAAAATATTTAACTGGCACCTCATTATTTATAATAAGTGCCCAACGTACTTAATTTCACCCTCTACTATTTGCCTACAATCTGTTCTTCCAAACTTAGTTTCTATTTTCCAATTCTTGAACTTTGATAGATCAAGCAGCTGTCTATCTTAATTTTTTGTGTTTCTGTATCTTAGTTTATATTCAGTGATTATTAATCCAAAGAATACCTTGCCTAAAAAATTCTGAAAGTCCAGATTCTATCCACAGTCTGTTACAAGCACAACATTGACTCATCCCCAAATTTCAATTCATTTTTTTCATTTTTCTTCCATTTTTATTTGAAATTTCACTTGAATCTTGTAGCTAGAAATAAGGTATCTGCATTTTGAATACCTGTAGCATGAATTTTGTACCTTTTTTGATGATCATTTCCTAACTCACACATATTTATGTAGTTGTAAAGAACATGGCTGTGCTTTGGTCAAGGATAGGCCAAGGTAGATGTTTACATCCTGTGTGACTCAGCAAGTTTAGAGTGCAGGCGTATAACCCTATTTGTTTTCATAACCATGTAGACATAACATAGAGAAGCTCACCACCATAGCCATAACACAGAAAGGCCATCATTTGACTCTAAGCCACTATTGTCTATAAAAGCTCTAATTGCCCTGTTGCCACTCTGCAGGCTGCTGGCGCCCAGAGAAAGAGAGAGAAAGCCAGAGATGTCCATCTCCGCAGACAGACAAGGGAGAGCCAGGACCAGCTTGGCTCACTTGTGCTCAGAGAGAAAAAGAGTTAAGTTGCTGACCCTGACGGCAAGGGAGAGCCGACTGCACAGCTGTGTGTGGGGGCCACTGGACTAAGCAGCTGAGACAGGGCAGACAGTGTGAGAGAAAGCTGTTGATGAGAGCTGCTGCTGAATAAAATCATCTTTCACCTGCCTGCGTCCCTCGAGCGTTCTTTCTGCTCATTCCCTCACTCCCTCTGGACCTCAGCTTGACCTCTGGTGTAGTAGTGAACCTGACAGTAGTCATTGTAGTTGCCCAACAGTATGTAAGTTTCTAGGGAAAAAAAATACTATCAAATTCATTATAGTTTCCAAAATAGTATAATGGCTAGTGTTTTCCGAGTCAGTGGCTTTCAAGAGTAGTGCCTGGAGTAGTAGCATTAGCACAGTCTGCATACTTGTTAGAAATTCACAGAATCAGAAGCCCCGGGCGGGGCGGGGGTGTGTGCTAACAATTTGTGGTTGAACAAGCCCTCTTGGTACTTCTGATGCCAGCTAAAATTTGGGAACAACTCTGTAAACATTCAGCAAATTCTCATTAAATGGTTGAGTGAATAAACACATGATAAATTTAATTGATTTTTAAATAAAACATTACAGTTACTGTAATTATTTTTGTTAAGAAAACAACATGGTTGTGATTTAACATTAAATTATGAAATATCTTTGAATTTGGTTAGGAGAAATCCGATATTCTTTATTTCCTAGCAATGCTTTCCAGAATGCTGCTTTTCTCAAGCCCTCCTTCCTAGTTTGTATATTACTGAAAGTGTGAATGATATGTTTGTATATGTTTGCAATTAGGTAACTGATTTTAATTCACTGGAAGGATACAGGAGCTCCATAAGGGTCATTTAAATTGCTTTCAATGAAATAGTGTTGAGCAGTACTTCTTTTTTTTTTTTTTTTTGAGACAGGGTCTCACTCTGTCACCCAGACTGGAGTGCAGTCCGGTGACACCACAACCTTCACCTCCCAGGCTTAAGCAACTCTCCTGCCTCAGCCTCCCAAGTAACTGGGATTACAGGTACATGCCGCTACCACCTGCCTAATTTTTGTATTTTTAGTAGGAGACATGGTTTCACCACGTTGGCCAGGCTGGTCTTGAACTCCTGACCTCAAATGATCCACACACCTTGGCCTCTCAAAGTGCTGGGATTACAGGCATGAGCCACCACTGCAGCCTGCAGTACTTCTTGAGTGTCATGAGCATATGGCTCGTGTGAGGATCTTGTTAAGGTGCAGATTTGGTCCATTTTACCTTGGGTGATACCTAAGTTTCTGCATTTCTGAAAGGTCTCAAGTGATGCCACTGCTGCTGTTCTGAGGGAGCATCTTATGAGGAGAGGGTTACAACATAATGTGTTTCGATCTAGCAGGCCAATTCAAATCACTATGTTGTTGAAAAGGTGGGCAGACTATTTATCTCTTGTGAACTTCAGTTTCTTTATTTGTGCATCATAAATAATATATAAAAATCTGGTAAGATGCCTGACATATAATAAGTACTCGATTAAAGATAGTTATTATAATTCAAATAAAAATTAATGTCAAATATTGAAAGGAGTGTCAAAAATTATGGCTCTTTATGAAGCAGCAGTGTCTACAGTCTGGGATGCAGCTGGTTAACCCTATTCCTGATGTACTCACTTGGAATGTGAGGGCAATAAAATTGAGTTCTGCTGTCAACAGTTTTATAGCTTCTGTAATTTCAGCTTGAGTGTTTGCCATTGACCTGCAGCAGCTGAAATCACAGGTGCAACTTCTTGAAAATTGAACCCTTCTTCTGGCACTATCCTGATTATCAGTTATTCTTGACAGAAACAAGCTGCAAAGCATTGAAATAACACATTTTGATTTCTTTATTGAATACTTAAGGGCATTTTTTCATACTGGTCTCTGTCTTGTCAGCATGAATGTTAGTAACTGATATTTACATAAGAAATGTATTGTTAAGTGATTTCTCATTAACATCACATATTAACTGAAAGTTTTGTGCATCTATTACATAATATTAGCATTATGCAAATAACTGGTATTTGGAAAGCTAGTTATTTAAATTGTATAGCTTATAGGGCAGCCTTTGTTTTCAATTTACAAAATCAAACACAATAAATTTGGTAGGCTATTTTATTGTTAACTGAAGGAGAGTTACCACTCACAGAAATTAATTTCTGAGTGAATGTCAAATTAGCTCATTTCCTAAGGAGGTCTTTGGAACTTCTTTTGGGAATTATGGACATTTAACTATAATAGCTAGATGCACAATTTAGACTACAATGATTCATCTGAAAAATATTGCTTAAAATGAAAAGGAGAATAGATTTACCCCCCAAATTATTATATTATAATAAATTTTAGGAAAGATATACAGATGGTTATTACATTTTATTCCTTTATGAAAATTGAAGAAGAACACAAAAACAAATGCAATTTTCTGGATTTGGGGTGGCAGTGGCATTTGGAACAGAAAGGATAAATAAAAATTTAAAAATAATTTTAAGTGTAATACCCACAGTCAACGATTGAATTATTATGGAACGCCTTGATTGCCTTGAATATTCCATAGGTTTTTATTATGATAGTTTGAATTTGTTTATTTATTAAAATCTATTGGTAATTAATTACTAGTGCTAGGTTTAATTAACACAAGTTCTGATAAGTATTTGGTTGAAGTCATGTAATAATTCTACAAGCAGTCAGCACCCACCATATCTAGACTGAGTTTTAAGGGCTAATGTATCACCTGGTGATAAATTGATTGATTATCACCTTCAGATATTAAGTGAGCAGATAATGGCTTTCTGATAAGAGGACATTTGATGTCATTAAAAAATAAGGCAGATTTTGATCTTTGCTTTAACTTAAATAAAAAAAGGTAAAATCAAACAAGATGGGGATTTTTTTTTTTCATTTTTGATGGCCTCACTCAACTTTAAGAACATTAGACTTGAGTATTAAAATAGAAATTCAATTTTTTTCTTTTGTCATTGCCGTAAATTCTTTGGTCATCTCCTTAATTTTGTGTCACTTATATGCAGGATTTTTCATACCTTAGTCTTCACATATTTCTAATATGTTTTGAAATTAATTATTTAAGCTTTTCAGAAAGAGCATATCTTTTAAAAGACATTGGCAGTCACATTTTAAAAGCCCATTGTGATTTTTCTAAGATGAACTTTATTTTCATAAATCGATTGATTTCTCCCTATAAAAAGTCTTATTCAAAATTATTAGACTGGACACATTGGCTCATACCTGTAATCTCAGCACTTTGAGATTTAGCTAAGAGTGGTGGTGCATGCCTGTAGTCCCAGCTACTCAGGAGACTGAGGTGTGAGGATCACCTGACCCCAGGGAGATCAAGGCTGCAGTGAGCCCTGGTCATGTCATTGCACTCCAGCCTGGGTAACAAAGTGAGATCCTCTCTCTCTCTCAAGAAAAAAAAATTATTTTCTAGTCTATTTTTATTCTCTCCTCTCCTGTCCCCATCCACTGTCTCCATCACTTTGATTTTTCGGACTTAACGCTTCCTGTATAGCAGGAGTCAAGATGGCAATATCAATGGTCAAATAACTAAGGAAAACAGTACGTTGCCTAGTATGAGATAACTTTTAATGGTGACATAGAAAGCACATTATCAGTTTCTGGGGCCATGCTGAAGTGGCCTTGTTGTCTGGGGTAACACCGAGTTTGGTTGTCTCATGGCCACAGAGATCAAGGACATGGACACACAAAGAGTGAGGTTAAGAGCAGAAATTTAATAGGTGAAAGAAAGAGAATAGCTCTTTGCTACAGAGAGGGGTCGTGGAAAAATGTGTTGCCGTTCCGTTGTGAAATGCAGGGGGTTTTATAGATGAGCTACTGGGGAGGCGGTGTCTGATCTACATATGGTGTGAAAAACAACTTAGGACCAGGTGTGCCATCTGCATACGGCACGAATCTCTGGCAGCCCCCACCCCAATCTTTTATTATGCAGGTGGTTTCTCTGCCTGAGTTTCTCCATGTTGCCCATTTCTTTCTTACTGTACATGTGCTAACAAAAAGAGGGAAGATGGAACTTCCATGGTGGACTTGCCTGGCCCCAGGTAGCCCTTTTCTATCAGTGCAGCTGCAGTCATTCCCCAGTGCAAGCTTCTGGCTTCCTTATTTATGCTTTCAGCTGGATCTTTCAGGCTGCTCTTAGGGGGAAAAAAAATGATTTCTTGGGCTGCCTTTTGTTAGAAGAGAAGTTCTGCTGAGGACTCTTTTGCCCTCACTATCTACCTAAATAATCACTTTCTATCTCCTGTAGTAGTGCTTCTAGCCTCTTTACCCGTGAGTGAGCCCATCAGCTGTTAAACGGGGCCATAATTTAGCTAAGCCCAGTTAGGTCCTGCACCTTCATTCTCCTGAAGATATAGGCAGAGAGCATCAAGCTCTCCCATTTCTGAATGTTGCTTTAGAGAGATAAGTGGATTCAGAAATTTGTTGAATTTTGAGGGCTTCTTTAAGAAAAAAGATTACATTTTTTTCCTGAAAAGTATTACAAAAACCATTTGACCATGGGAACGTGTCGCTAGGGCCCTCCTAAGGGGCTAATGCAAAAAAGGAGCACTGAATCACATGCCTTATTAGCTTCATTGTAAATGGCTTTTTTTTTTTTTTTTTTTCAGAAAGAGGGTATAAAAGGATCAAAATTTCTGGTTCTGTCTCAGAGAAAAAACCCAAGTATATTCTGATGTTCCATGATTGGCCAGCCTGATACCATAAATAGGCTTTTTATTTTATTTTATTTATTTTATTTTATTTTTTGAGATGGGGTCTCACTGAGTCACCCAGGGTGGAGTGCAGTAGCATGATCTCAGCTCACTGCAACCTCCACCTCCTGGGCTCAAGCAATCCTCCCACCTCAGTCTCCCAAGTAGCTGGCACTACAGGCACACACCACCATGCCCAGCTAATTTTTTGGTGTGTATTTTTGGTAGAGATGGGGTTTCGCCATGTTGCCCAGGCTGGTCTTGAACTTCTGGGCTCAGGAGTTCCACCCGCCTCAACCTCCCAAAGTGCTGGGATTATAGGAGTGAGCCACCATGTCTGGCATGATTCCACAAATACATTTTACAGATAAGTATTTATTTAGTCATCTGTTATTCACCTGTTAGTTCAATGTTCAGTCAATGAGTAAGCAAATACCTTTTGTAAGAGTAGGTTGAGTTATTGCATAAATTCCCTACAACCAGTTACAATTATTCTCTTTGAAAATGCTCATCAAAAGCCTGTAGAAAGGCAATGTCCCTTTGTGAAATTTACTTTTCCTTTTCTCTTGTTCCAGAATACCACACTTACTAATTAGATCTCAAACGTGTTTTCAGTGGCATTAAGGCAAGATGGGAGGTTGAAAGTGGGACACGGGAATACCTAAATCCCAACTCTCTTAGTTTTATAGTTTCAAAGTTGTGACTCTACCATATTGTATTTATAAACTAACATTATAATCTATATGAATAGAAACTAGAGTCATCAGGAATTAATAGTCTCTGTTTTGAATCATGAAACTTCATGTATAACTTCAAACGTCCATGGCAATCTCCCTGTGTCTTTTTCTGTGCCCAAACTTCTCCTGTTTATGAAGATGCCAGTCATATTAGATTAGAGGTCTATCCTATACCAATATGACCTCATCTTAATTTAACTAATAACATCTGAAATTATCCTATTTTCAAATAAGTTCACCTTCTCAGGTACTGAAGATTAAGACTTCTACAAATGAATTCTGGTGAGAAAGAAGTACAAGTCAACCCATAACTCTGAAGCTAAGATGCTTTTCATGAGTTTCACTTATTTAATATCTTTTATTTGAGCACTTCGACTAATTTGATATAGATCTGTTGGAAAGGTAACTTAGATGGTATATTAGTTTGCTGGGCCTGTCATAACAAAGTACCAGGGACTGGCTGGCTTCAACAATAGAAATTTATCTTCTCACATTTCTGGAAGCTAGAAATCCAAGACTAAAGTGCCAACAAGTTTGGTTTTCTCTGAGGCCTCTTTCCTTTGCTTGCAGACAGCTGCCCTCTTGCTGCTTTGCCTTCATGTGGTCCTGTCTTCATAGGCACCCATCCCTGGGGTTTCTTTCTGTTCTTATAAGAATGCCAGCCATATTGGATTTAGGACCCATGCATATGACCTCATTTAACTTTAATTACCCCTATAAAGACACTTTTTACAAATATGATTACATTCTGAGGTACTAGTGATTGAGATTTCAACATACAAAATTGGGACAATAGATGGCTCACAATAGATGACTTGACATATTTTATTCTTATTGAAACCTGCCCCTGCCAGTGAACACTTACTCCTGCTCTCATCATTCCCAGTTCCTACTTCTCATGCTAATTGTGTTAATTCTACTAAGCATATAGCAGTCTTACTGAGCACTCTTAGTGTACAGGTTTTCTCCACTCATTAAGAAAAACAAAAATAGAATAAGAGATAATCCTTGACCTCAAGGAATTTTAAAATCAAAAGAGCACACAAAACTGAGTAAGATCAGTGAGTGAACAGACTTTCTCCCAGTGGGATAGGAATTGTGTCATGTTACTGGAGTTAGTTGGGGGTAGAAAGAATTGGGGGTTGGCAGCAAAAAATACTTCATTGAAAAGATATGGTTAGGTGCACATTGAAAGGTATGTGGAATTTAAATAGGCAATGACTATGTCTCAAAGAAACCAAAGTATCATAGAAATACAGAATGAAAAACAATGCTAAAAACTTTGTCTCTGATACCCATCAACCACAAAATAATTGCAAATATTTTTTTTTTTTTTTTGAGACAGAGTCTTGCTCTGTCACCCAGGCTTGAGTGCAGTGGCACTTCCATCTTAGTTCTCTTGTGCTCAAATGGTCCTCTTTTTTGAGACAGAGTCTTGCTCTGTCACCCAGGCTTGAGTGCAGTGGCACTATCTCTGCTCACTGCAAGCTCCACCTCCCGGGTTCACGCCATTCTCTTGCCTCAGCCTCCTGAGTAGCTGGGACTACAGGCACCGCCACCACGCCCGGCGAATTTTTTTGTATTTTTTAGTAGAGTCAGGGTTTCACCATGTTAGTCAGGATGGTCTCGATCTCCTGACCTCGTGATCCACCCACCTCGGCCTCCCAAAGTGCTGGGATTACAGGCGTGAGCCACCGTGCCCAGCAATTGCAAATATGTAATGAAAAGTCTATGCAATTGCTTCTATCATAATGTGAACATTGAGATCTGTTGAATCAACATTTAGAACATCATCATAATAACTAAACACCATCATAACAACTAAAGTTTATTGAAAAATTATTGCATGTCTGACACTGTTCTGAGAATTTTACAGTTATTAACTTATTTAATTCTCACAATAAATACATGAAATAGATACTATTATTATCCACATTTTGCACAAACACACAAAAACCCAATTTCTTTTGGATCTAAATTAAGTATCTTCTGAATATAGAGTGGTATTTTTAACTCAATAGGTTAGGTAAATAATTCTTAATTTATGACTTGTGAAGAAAATAGATGGTTGTCTGTGAGCTGAAATTCAAGATAGTTTCATTTTTCTGTTTGGGATTTGAGTACAACAATGACTTTTTCCTTCTTTTCTTTTTCTTGATTTTAGGCCATTTTGAATATTATAACTTGATGTTATTACTTTACTAATTACGTTGGTAGATAAAGCCTGTTTAAGAAAGAATTCCAATCTGTTGAATTAACAAACTTGTTCTATATATAGTGTGTTTTAGCCACAACAGAATGATCCGTGTTCTCTAACTAAAACCTTTCCAGCTTTCAAAATGATTTCTTAGTTTTTTCCATACATCTGGAATACTCTCTCTCAAATCTAACATCCTACAGTTTCTATGCTGTGCCAGAAACTGTCCTAGAGACCAAAAGGCTAGGTGGTGAGTTATGCACTCTACACTCTACAGATAGTATCTTGTTTAATACTCAAATTTGTGATGTGGATATTATCATCTCCATTTTATGAAGTCAATAATTTAAACAGTACTCATACTTCTGTTATTAGATGCTCCATTTATTAGTTACCTATTTTATGAAGCTTTTCTAACATTTCCTTTTTTAAAAAAAATCACAGCTGGGCGCAGTGGCTCACGCCTGTAATCCCAGCACTTTGGGAGGCCAAGGCGGGCAGATCACGAGGTCAGGAGATAGAGACCACCCTGGCTAACGTGGTGAAACCCCGTCTCTACTAACAATACAGAAAATTAGCCGGGCGAGGTGGCGGCGCCTGTAGTCCCAGCTACTCGGGAGGCTGAGGCAGGAGAATGGCGTGAACACGGGAGGCGGAGCTTGCAGTGAGCCGAGATTGCGCCACTGCACTCCAGCCTGGGTGACACAGCAAGACTCTGTCTCAAAATCAATCAATCAATCAATCAATCAATCACTTTATTGAGATATGATTGACATATATAAAGCTGTATATATTTAGTGTGTACGTCTCTATGACTTTGAGATAAGTATTTATTTACAAAACCATCACCACCATCAAAGCCATAAACATATCTATCTCCTCCCAAAGTTTTGTGGACATCCAGTTTATTGGTATAATTATTGTTGTTGTAAGAAGAATTAACGTAAGACCTACCCTTTTAGCAACTTTAAGTATAAAATGCGGTATTGCTACCTGTAACAGTAAATAGAAATGGTTGTTACCCTTAACCATCACATCCTCATTTTCCTCTCCGCACAGCTCCTGGCAACAACCATTCTCTGCTTCCATCAGTTTGACTGTTTTAGATTGCACATTTAAGTGAAATCATGCAGCATTTTTCTTTCAGTGTCTAACTTATTTTACCTAAGACAATGCCCTCCAAGTCTATCCATGTTGCTGGAAATGGCAGAATTTCTTTCTTTGTTAAGGCTGCATAATATTCCATCATATATAAATATATAACATAATGTTTTTTTTTGAGATAGAGTCTCACTCTGTCACCCAGGCTGGAGTGCAGTGGCATGATCTGTCACTGCAACCTCTGCCTCCTGGGTTCAAGCAATTCTCTGCCTCATCCTCCCAAGTAGCTGGGATTACAGGTGCTCACCACCATGCTCAGCTAATTTTTGCATTTTTTTCAGTAGAGATGGGGTTTCCCCATCTTGTCCAGGCTGGTCTTGAACTCCTGACCTTGTGATCCACCCACCTCAGCCTCCCAAAGTGCTGGAATTACAGGCGTGAGCCACCGCACCTGACCAATACAATGTCTTTGTTTATCCATCTGTAGACATTTAGGTAGTATTCATATCTTGGCTATTGTGAATAATACTGCAATGAAACATGGGAGTGGAGATAGCCCTTTGACATCCTGATTACAATGTATTTGGATATATACAGAGAAATGGAATTGCTAGAGTGTATATTCCATACTGGCAGTATCAATTCACATTCCACAAACAGTATACAAGGGTTGCATATTCTGTACATTCTCGCCAACACTTGCTATCTTTTGACTTTTTAATCATAGTCATTCTAACAGGTGTAAAGTGATATCTTATTTATGGTTTTGATTTACATTCCCTTGATGACTAGTGATGTTCAGCATTTTTTAATATACAAGTAGGCCCTTTGTTTATCTTCTTTTGAGAAATATCTATTCAGTTCCTTTGCCCATTTTTGAATTAGATTTTTTTTTTTTTTGCTACTCAGTTATCTGAGATTCTTGTACATTTTGGATATTAGCCACTTATCAGATCTATGGTTTATAAATATTTTCTCCCATTTCATAGGCTTCTCTTTCATTGTATTAATTATTTCCTTGCTATGCAGAAGCTTTTTAATCGTATGAAATTTAATTTTTTTATATTTGCTTTTGTTGCCTGTGCTTTTGGTGTCATATTCAAACAATATCTAATTATTGCCAAATCAAGATGCTTTACCCCTAAGTTTTCTTCTTGGAGTTTTACAATTTCAGGTTTCATGTTTAAGTCTTTAATTAATTTTTAGTTAAGTTTTGTATGTGGAATAAAAAAGAGTTTAATTTCATTCTTTGCATGTATATATACAGTTTTTCAGAACCATTTATTTCCCATACCATCATTACTTTCCATTCATTAAAGTGATCCATTTCCTTTCCCCATTGTATGTTCTTGGAGCCTTGTAGAAAGTTGATTGACAATACACACATGAATTTATTTATCAGCTCTTTATTCGATCCAGTTGCTCTGTGTGTCTGTTTTTATATAAATACCATACTCTCTTGATTTGTAATATAAGTTGAAATCAAGAGGTGTGTTGCTTCAGCTTTGTCCTTTCTCAAGATTGCTTTGGTTATTTGAGATCGTTTGTGGTTCCATATGAATTTTAGAATTGATTTTTCTGTATCTGTGAAAAATGCCATTAAAGTTTTGCTAGTGATTGCATTTGGGTGTTATGCACATTTTAATAATATTAATTATTCCAACACATGAACATGAGATGTATTTCCATTTATGTGTGTCTTCAATGTTTTTTCATCAATATTTTACAGTTTTCAGTGTACAAATTTGTCATCTCCTAGGTTAAACTTATGCCTGAGTAATTTACTTTTTTTATAATGAGTTCATTTTCTTAATTTCTTTTTCAGATATTTCATTGTTGGTGTGTAGACATGCAAATGATTTTAGTATATTGATTTTTTATTCTGCAATTTTACTGAATTTGTTAGCTCTTACATATTTTTGGTGGAATCTTTAGAATTTTCTCTATATAAGAATGTTATCAGTAAACAGAGACAATTTTACTTCTTCCTTTTAGGTTTGGATGCCTTTTTAAAAAATTGCTCTAAATAGGATGTCCAGTACTATGCTGACTAGAAGTGGCCAGAATAAGCATCCTACTATGTTCCTGATCTTAGAGGCAGAGGTTCTAACTTTTCACCAGTGAGTAAGATAGCTGTAGGCTTGTCACAGATTATTATATTGATGTACATTTCTTCTCTATATAGCTGTTTTTTATAATGAGAGGATGTTGAATTCTGTCCTTTGCTTTTTCTGCTATTGAGATAATCACATAATTTTTATCCTTCATTCTGTTAATATAGTATATAATACTAATTGATTTGCTTATGTTAAGCTACCTGTGCTTCCTAGGGATAAATCCCATTGAACATGGTTTATAATGTGCTGTTACATTCAGTTTGCTAGTATTGTGTTGAGGATTTTTCTTTTTATGGTCATCGGGAATATTGGACTGTAATTTTATTTTTTTGCCATTTCTTTGTGTGGCTTTGGTATCAGGATAATGCTGACCTATAAAATGAATTTGGAAGTAGTTCCTCTTTTTCAATTGTCTGGAATAATTTGAGAAGAATTGCTATTAGTTCTTTAAATGTTTGGCAGAATTCTGCCATGAAGCTATCTGGACCTAGGCTTTTTCTGTTGTCGAGAGTGTTTTGATTACTGATTCAATCTCCTTACTCATTATTGAGTTGTTCAGATTTTATATTTTTTTGATGATTCAGTCTTGGTAGGTTGTATTTATCTAGGAAGTTGTTCATTTCTTCTAGGTGATCCAATTTGTTAGTGTATGATTGTTGTCTTTTGTAATCTTTTGTATTTCTGTGGTACCAGGTGTAATGCTTTGTTTTTCATTTATAATTTTATTTATTTGAGACTTATGTCTTTTTTTCCTAGTCTAGCTAATGGTTTGTGTAGAGACTGTCTCCTAAATCATTATTCTGAAGCCCAAGCAAAGTTTGATCTATCAGATCAAAAACTTACTAATCACGAGGTCAGGAGATCGAGACCATCCTGGCCAAGACGGTGAAACCCCGTCTCTATTAAAAATACAAAAAATTAACTGGGCGTGGTGCCGGGCGCCTGTAGTCCCAGCTACTCGGAGGCTGAGGCAGGAGAATGGCGGGAACCCGGGAGGCGGAGCTTGCAGTGAGAGGAGATCAGGCCACTGCACTCCAGCCTGGGCGACAGAGCGAGACTCCCTCTCAAAACAAACAAACAAACAAAACACTAAGCTTCGTATTATAAATAAATATCGAAGTACAGTGGATTTTCTAGTATCAGGTACGTACATAAACAGATACCTTTGTCCCCTTTGTCCTTGGTACAGTTCTAGAAAGAGGCAAATGATTGGATACAAATTCTTGTCTTCAAGCAAGTTTTCTATTTGGGGAAGGAGATGGCCAGAGTTTCAGACAGCTTCAGGATTACAGTGTATTGCTGTATTTCCTTTGAGATGCTCTAACCTTCCCTACAATAGCATGGGGGAATGTGTGCAGTCAGGCTTTCTGTGCATTTATTGGTAAGAACAGGGATGTGAAATACATTAGTGTACATCATGTTAGACATTTCAACCTATTTCAGGTTTTAGTTCCAAAGGCATATGATGATATCACAGAGATGATTATAAAAAATGAAAATCAAACACAATCAGTGAAAACATTCTGCTGTTATCCTGCAGTTATTCAAGGGAAGATTTATGAAGACTTTAATGAAATGATCTTATATTTAAGTTACTATAGCCAGTGTCTTTTCTTCATTTTGGTTGTTCCTAGTGAAGTATACTATGACTAGATTCATGCAGAATGTGAAACAAAAGTAGTAGCAAAACTTACAGTGCTGGCACAAGAACCAACTATTAAATCCCATAAGAGAAAAATACCGCTCATTCCAGCAGTCTAAAATACAACTTAAGGGCAAGTTGTTGGCACACTTCTGTCACTGCTGTCAGCTCACTAGTACTCAAGGTCCATGGAAATACTTCCATTAAGAATAATCATCTGTTCATGGGAGTGCAACATCCAAACAGATTATAGCCCCCTCTGTGTGACGAGTGAACAAATTTTATAATTACTTATTATCTTGACCCACTTACAGCCTCAAACGGTGGTGAGCTACTTGCATTATGGTTGAGGTCGTGTCTGGATATTTAGGGCAAGATTGTTCTAAATTAATAAATACTAGGCATTTTTGAAACTCTTTTTGGTAATTACCTAAATCGATGAACAATCTTCTGAAAATGTTACGGCTAAATCCAAAAATAGTATCCTGTTTGAAGAGTTAATCCCAACACAAAGTGATTGTTTTGATGCAGAAAAGATAGATTATTTGATTAATATTCAATATTCATAACAATGCTATTTTATTTCCTTGTGGTAATTCTTAAACCTAACATAAATGGCTTGTTATATTTTTTCATGTGTATGTGTATAGTTTATATTTTCTGAGTTTACATGTTGTTATATGATGTCTGGACCTCTTTGAGTGTGACAGATAGGATGTCAACAGAAAATAAATTACTTATCACTGCAAGATAGTGCCTTGGTTCAAACCATCAAATATTTAGTCGGCTTCATAACTATAGAAAAACAAAAGACATAAAATACATGTTTTAGTCATTTCCTTGTGGCTTATAGACAGGCATATGAATAAACACTAACCACCTAATATTATGTTCAATCTGAGACTTTAATTTTACTGCAGACATTCACACTTGAGGCTTAACACCTCAGTTTTCTCAATCACACCCTACTCCCCAAAACTAAAAATAACTGAATACACATTACAACTTTTGGTGTCAACTCACAAGATAAAACAAGACTAGGGAAAACTGTGGGCACGGTCTCAAGAAGCAACAGAAATTTGCAGGATAAATTTCAGACTACTTTTACCTTCTGCTGGAAATTGAGAGCATTCCTTTTATACATGGTCCTTATCACTAGGAAGCAGGATCCTGTATGTATAAAAAAAATTCTGTGCCATTTCAGTATATTTCTTGCCAATGTCATAAAAATGGTTATGTCTTATATCTAGGACAATTGATCTTTAAGTGCAGAGGAAGGATAGATCATAGATTAATTTCAGTGCATAATTAAGCTTTTTAAATCCATAGAATAAAATATATATATATATATCTTTATTTATTTTTGGTCAAACTATTTGAAATTTACTGTTAAAGTTCTCCTAGTGCTAAGATTTGGTTGTTCTTTGTTGTTTGGCCCTAAAACAACCTTTTTGTTGTTGTTGTTTTGACACGGAGGTTTGCTCTTGTTGCCCAAGCTGGAGTGCAATGGCATGATCTCGACTCACCACAACCTCCGCCTCCCGGGTTCAAGCGACTCTCCTGCCTTAGCCTCCTGAGTAGCTGGGATTGCAGTCATGTGTCACCACATCTGGCTAATTTTGTATTTTTAGTACACATGGAGTGTCTCCATGTTGGTCAGGCTGGTCTCGAACTCCTGACCTCAGGTGATCTGCCGGCCTCTGCCTCCCAAAGTGCTGGGATTACAGGCATGAGCTACAGGGGACCAGCCTAAAATGACCTTTTTTTTTTTTGAGACAGAGTCTCGCTCTGTCGCCCAGGCTGGAGCTCAGTGGCCGGACCTCAGCTCACTGCAAGCTCCGCCTCCCGGGTTCCCGCCATTCTCCTGCCTCAGCCTCCGGAGTAGCTGGGACTACAGGCGCCACCA
>NW_012121043.1:5103177-5113891 GCF_000951035.1 Colobus angolensis palliatus | reverse complement strand
TTTTTAAAGACAAAGCAGAAAGCTCAAACATGTCGTAGACAAAGTGTGTAAAAAATTTATAAAATAAATTTTATATATAATTGTTAGCTATAATTTATAATTTCTAAAGATTAACATTTAAAATAAAAATATACTAATACAAAACTAAAAATTTTTGTTTCCTATGTTAGAACAAGGTCTTCTTAAAATATTAATTTACTACTAGTAAAATCAGAACAGATTTTAATTTTTAATTTTAAAATCAGTTTCTTTTAGAAACTTCTTACATTTATATCTCAAAAGTTTAATTTCTAGTGTACCTCACTATACATAATTTAGAGGACAAAAATCATTACCTTCTGTTCCTTTTCCTCTAGAAAAAGTGTACCTGTTTACTGCGCTGAGATAACAACCTTCTCCTTGCAACTTTTCTCTACTCCTGTAAGTTTTAGTTTTTCTCCATTTCTTGCTACTGTTGTGATCTGATGCTATGTTTATTTTGAAAGTCTAAAAAAGTATATATATTTCTCTATTATAAATTAATTCTGTACTTTTGGCTCCTTATGTCTAAATTGAAGAATATAACCAAAAACCTTTTCATGCTGTTACTAAGAACAATATATTCCCCTACTCAAGGTTTCCTCAATACTTATTTAATAAATCATATAAATATATTATCAAACAATAAACAATACCATATATTCTTTCAGTTACATTTATAAATATGCAATTAATATAAGTAGTCTTAAAGTTACATAAATTAATAAAATGCTAACATCATAGTTATGATTGACATTAAATATTTCTAGTTATTTTTATATGAATTTATCATTCATATAAATATTTTAAAAATTATATAAAGTTTATAAAAGTCTGATCCTCCTTATATGATGTCAGTCATAATTCTAATTATCTTAAAATACTGCATATAATAAAAGTAACCAAATTTCCCTGTCAACTAAAAACTTTTGTTTAATTTTAACCGTAACTATTGTAAATTTTTGTCATCCATAGTTTCGAAAAGCATTTACTATCAACTCTATCCTAAAATAACTTTTCATAAAAAAGACTTTAATAATATAGATACCAAAATGTAATTAATAAAAATAATACAAATATATGTTCAAATTTTGTTAAATATTTATCATGTATTTTTCTAATCTATAACTCACTTTGATACTATTAAAGATACACTGCTGTATATAATCTACAGTATTCTTATAATAGTTTGGTTAAGGTGTTAAATTAGGTAGAAAATAAGACTGTCTATGAAAAACAGATTAATTAAAAAATATATATAATCCGAAACATATTTTTCAATAAATAGAAGAAGATACATGTTGGGCCCAATACTCATTCCTTACAACTACAGCTAATGATTAACAACCTCGATAAAAAAGAGTCTTCTTAGCTACCTGAGACAAATGTTGGTCAAATACAACCAGAAGGTTAATTTATGACCAAAAAGGAAAACTTGTGAGACAAAGTAGCAAACATAAGAAGCCATGTTTGCTTATTTCTGCTTGCCAACATAATTTCACAAGTCCCTGCTTCTGTGACTCTGTACAACTCACCAGAAAGATACTTTGAAGACAAAACAGAATAGAACACAAGGCCCCTGACCTCTCTTGCTTGAGTTACTATACTCCTTAAAAGATAAATGACCAATGTTTTTGTTTCTTCCTACACATAAGATAACCTCTGTCTGATGGTATTAGTGATTATGGTTCTGTAACCTATAACCAAGTGTACTCTTACATCCCAATTCCGATATAATTCAACTTTAACATAACCTCTAAACAAGCTTGATATGATTTTGTGCTTTCTAAACTCCCACTATCTATACTAAACAGTGGGCTAAAATACTGTGTCAGAACAGTCTGACAAAACCTCTCTAAAAGACTCCTTCTTGGCTGTAGGCTTCAGTCTTTAGTTCTGAATAAGTCTTCTAAATAAAACTAACTTTAATTATTTAAAAGCTTATTTTTTTTCTTTAGCCAACAACTAATCCAATCATTTGACAACTGTTATTCTTAGTACTTACCATATATAAATTATCCTGAAGATAAAAGACAAAAGAAATACAATGACACTATCAGCTTTGATTTATTCTTTCATAGAGCTTATAATTTAAACAGAAACATATTTATCCAATAATCCATCATGCACATGCATGCACATACCACATGTGCTAAATGCTATGAAGGAAAAGTTTGTGCTATCAGAACATGTAACAGAGGCAGTCTGTCTAATCTGGAGAGGAATGGGGTGATATCTAGGTAGAGATGATATGTGAGCTCAATAAAGAAGTGGTATCTAAACTGAACCCTGGAGAATGTGTAAGAGTTAACTAGGCAAAAGGAGAAAAGAATACCTTTATGTGGAGGGCTCAGTGTGTGCACAGATTAGACTTGCAGATCACAAAGAGGGATATAGATGGAGATGGCCTGGGAGGTCAGCTAGGGACCAGATCCTACAAGGCCTATGAAACCATGTTAAAAGAAGGGTATTAAATCGGAGGGTTAAATGACAAATTTACATTCTTCAAAAGAAAATATCTTACTGGGGAAAATAAAAAGTTGACAAAATCTATGCTTACTCTGCACATGTTCTCGTTCCAGCAATCTCATTTCCAGTCTGTGCAATCCAAACGTCTTAACTCTATTCTAGTACTGTAAGTAATTTTCAGAAACTAAGAACCAGTCATCAAGGGGGATGCACATGATCAAGGATTCATTCGCCATAGAAAGGTCTCTACAGGGGTCTGCTGCTCCCAGCAGGTGACTTAGATCGGAAAGAGACATTGATAGCATAGCATTTTCTAAAGTCTATTTTATAAACTGGGGGTGGTGGCAGAGACAATGGAATGCTTTCCAGTGTCACAATACTTGGGGTTACAACAAATAAAAGATAGAGAGGGTCAGTTTGGCCCTTGTGCTTGACAAATCATCATCAGTGGATAGCAGATGAACAAGTTTGACAAAACTGGTAGCAAGGAATAAAGGAGTCTCAGGAAAGCTGTTAGAGTTGGGAACTGAAAGAATAGGGTGTAGAGTCAGAGGATATTGCTGGGTTCTGTGACAGGGAAATTAGACTTCTTTGATGGACCAGGGCAAGGAAATCAGTAGCTCCTCTTGTATCTGTAAACCTGCACTCATTTGAGCACATAGAGGCATTCTGCTATTTTCTGGCAGTAATCTTCATTTTTCTCTTTTAGAGTGTGTTTCCTCCCCTGCCAAAGAACCTCTATTTCTCTCTTCCCTTCCATTCTTTTGATTATTTCTCTTCTCTCATTTTCTTTACTCTCTATTGCTTTTAATCACCAACACTTCAGTTTTAAACTTAATTTCCTTCTCTTTCTCATTACCTCTTTCCTTTAATTTTTCTAACTGATTATAATATACAACAGAGGTAAGTGCTTTAAAATATTTCCTGTATTTATCAAAATAAGTTGTATAATTTTATACATCATTTATAATTTTTCTAAAGATACAACCACTGTATAATTGGCATCAATTATCAATTGCTGTATTTTGGTAAAATGTGCTTTACTTATAAGTCAGGAGTACTTGATAGAACATAATAGAAGATCCTTCTTTGCATCAAGTGATATTCTGTCAAAATCTAAGGAAAAGGAGATGCACTGTTTGCCATATCACAATAACCAAAAACTCAGATTCACTGTCTCCTATTTAGAGTGGATAAGTTCAGTAGTTAGCCAGGTAGTAGGTGGACAATTATACTGATTGGTGAATCTTTAGAAAAAAAAATGGCAGAGAGTTATTGGGGAAATTACACTGATGATATTAATAGAAGCTCTTATCCAAAAAAGTGCTAGGCTTGGGGTTTTGCATGGGCTATCTTACTAAATCTTCACAACAGTCTTACAAGGGAAGCACTGGTATGTTACAGTTTTATAAACTGTGAGGCCAAAGTTTAAAAAGTTAAATAAATAGCCTAAGGTTTTAAGCAAGCAGGTGGAAAGTGGTCTTATTCCAGAGCTACAGCCAAACCTCTATGCAACTCTGGTGCAACTGCCTCTTATCACTGCTATCTCTGTAATGTTGAATCAACTCTGTAAAATAATGAGTGTTAGTAATTTGCAGGTTAAAAATATTCCCAATTTTTCAATTATATTGCATTTTTTTGGGTAATGATAATATTTATTCCTAAATAATCTTTCTTTACTTCGTTTAATTTTTAGCAATAAAATAAGGTGTTTGTACATTGGAATGAAAATTACAAAGCATAAAAGCAGCCCCAAACATCTTTTTTTTAGTAAAAAATTCATTTGACAATAAATGATGAAAGCAAAGAAACATTTAAACTGGATTTCTCATTGTGATGTCTTTGGAACTTCCTAAAAGATACAAAGTGGTTCTAAATGTTTTTTGTAAATATTTGTTGTAAGCATAACACATATTTGCAGTAAGTAGAACCTGTTCTAAGTAATGTATTTGCTCGTTTATTATATATTGTCCTGCTGTTAGCATAAGATTGTGCTATAAGTTTACATGATTGATAAACCATCAGGTGTGAGCCTGTTCTCATTGCCCAGTCTTCTAAACTGGTAATGGAGTTTTCAGGTTTCTAAAAGCTTCAATAACTTGAGAATTGACTGCTGTCTAATGCCCCGCAGAGTTTGAATTAGAATAACCAATATGCCTGAAAAGAAATATAAGGTTCTGCTGTGGAGAAGTCTTATAATCGTCAGGCAAAAAAGATAGGGTGACCTTTGATCTCTTGCTCCTAAGCAGCAGTTGGGCTGGATCATGCTGCTGTATGAAAGTGAACTCTCAGTTTTCAATTCTGTTTTTTCATGTCTGTGGGTAGCATTTAATTTGTGGTTTTTCACACATCTACCACAATACGGGTGCATCAAGAGGTAAAGAGAAATCCTTAAATTTGAAGTAAGAGTATCTGGGTTACAGTATCATTGAGCTAGTCCTGAAATCGCTTTAATTCTCAGTTTCCACATTTTAAAAAGAGGGCTTATAAGTGGAACTTCAGGGAAAAAAATAAATAAAATATGCCTTCTTTAAAATCCCTCTTACCGCCTAAAAATGACTGGAGAATTATACAATTAAAACATAGTAGATCAATGTTTTAACCTTGAAGTTCGAGACTGCAGTGAACTGTGATCACACCACTGCACTCCAACCCGGGTGACAGAGAGACTCTGTCACAAATAAGAAAGAAAAAGTAGATCAAAATAGCGATTGACAAAATCATCTCACTAAAATAGACAATGGCTGCAAAAACGAACCCCGAACTATTTATAGCAGTGGTTTTTCCTAAGGTGAGACAAGGTATTATATTTTAAGGTATTTTAGAATAATTTCAGAGTACAAGCCATTTTGTTAATAAGCTCAGAATATCAATACATTAAAACAATGGAAATGACAATTTCTGCCTGAATAACATATTTTAGTAACAGAAGGAAAAAATCACAATCTAATTACTAAAGTAATAAAATCATAAGTTGCTTATTATGTTTCTGTTGTCTAATGAGGCATAGGGGTTAACTAAAGCTATTTTATTTTATTTTATTTTTTTTTTGAGATGGAGTCTTGCTCTGTCCCCCGGGCTGGAGTGCAGTGGCCGGATCTCAGCTCACTGCAAGCTCCGCCTCCCGGGTTTACGCCATTCTCCTGCCTCAGCCTCCCGAGTAGCTGGGACTACAGGCGCCCGCCACCTCGCCCGGCTAATTTTTGTATTTTTTAGTAGAGACGGGGTTTCACCGTGTTAGCCAGGATGGTCTCGATCTCCTGACCTCGTGATCCGCCCGTCTCGGCCTCCCAAAGTGCTGGGATTACAGGCTTGAGCCACCGCGCCCGGCCTGAAAATATTTTATTATTTATTGTGTTCTAACAAGAATAAGCAGATAAATGGTTGACACCCATGGTTTATGTGGCAGGACAGAATTTTTATTTCACTTTTCATCTGGACACTAACCAAGTGAGGATAAATCAAAGGAATTGTTTTAAATTGAACTCAAAGTGGAGGAACGAGAAGCCATTGTAGCATAATCATTTATAATAATCATATAAGAAAGAATCAACTTATACAAGTAATACAAACTCCACAGATCAACAATTTTTAAATTTTATTTTAATTAACAAATACTAACTGTACATATTCATGGGGTACATAGTAATGTTTCCATACATATAATGTACAGTGCTCAGATCAGGGTAATTCTGTAAATATTGACCCTGAAGCCAGCCTGGTGAATACGACCCATGCTCCTTTTCCTCATTTCTTAGGCCACCAACTGGAAAGCCATGGAGTGGAGGTGGGAGGTAAAGACAGAGGAACTCTTGGGAAGGAGACTAAGGGCGGGGACATTCATCAGATGAACTTGGCTTTCTGAGAACCTGGATAGTGAAGACTGTACTGCTAGATGCCTGGATTTTATTAGGGAAAAAAGCCTCTGTGCCTGTGAAGAGTGGATGACAATTCTCCACCTAAAACAGATCTAAACAGGTTGAAATAGGCCATTTGATCTTGAAGAACAGGATGTTCTGAATATAGCTCTGACCTCTAAGTGTCACTGATGGACAAACAGTAGAATTTGTTTTCGTAACGGGCAGATTCTCTCACATTTCAACTAATAAGGAAGTTGTAAAAATTATATTTTTGAGTAAGTTATAATTTATTGGCTTATAATAAATTTCCTTATATAAAGAAATGAAACTTTGGACTTGGGCAGGATCGTCGAAATCTAGCATAAGACACCCACGCCCTTACTCTGGCAAATGAGGAAATTGAATTTCAAAGATAGAGGCTGTGACTTGTTGAGTTCCACAGCAGGTAGTTTTAAAGCCTGGACTAGAATTAAAAATTTCTCAGTACCTATTTTTATACTACGTATTCATTATATCTTGATTTTTCTTTTTTGGTTTTTGTGAAACAAAATGATAATAAATTCTTTTTTTCACTTAAAATATTCTCTACATATTTGCTCCAATATATGTATTCAAATCTATAATGAAGTTAAATGTTAAAGACTAAGCCTGTAAAATATATTTTTCTCCCAGGGAATAGTATGATGTGAAGATGTACTCCCTACAGACCTGCCTACATGTAAAAGAACCACAAAACTAGAAGTGTCTTTAATGTTTTAGGGTCTTAAATTAGGCCATTTCTTATGGAATCTCAAACTTGGTACCAATTTTTAAATATTTCTTATTTATGTTTGAGTCCTCAAGGAGAGAACAGACTTAGAGACATGTTCAGGATATCAGGAGATTGGACTCTTTTTTTTTTTTTTTTTTTGAGACAGAGTCTCACTGTCACCAGGCTGGAGTGTAGTGGCACAATCTCAGCCCACTGCAACCTCCGCCTCCCAGGTTCAAGCGATTCTCCTGCCTCAGCCTCCTGACTAGCTAGGATTACATACAGGCGGGCACCACCACGCCCAGCTAACTTTTGTATTTTTTAGTAGAGATGGGTTTTACCATATTGGCCAGGATGGTCTTGATCTCTTGACCTCGTGATCCACCCGCCTCAGCCTCCCAAAGTGCTGGGATTACAGGCATGAGCCACGGCACCCGGCCAAGATTGGACTCTTTTTTTTTTTTTTTTTTTGAGACGGAGTCTCGCTCTGGCGCCCAGGCTGGAGTGCAGTGGCCGGATCTCAGCTCACTGCAAGCTCCGCCTCCCGGGTTCCCGCCATTCTCCTGCCTCAGCCTCCCTAGTAGCTGGGACCACAGGCGCCGCCACCTCGCCCGGCTAGTTTTTTTTTTTGTATTTTTAGTAGAGACGGGGTTTCACCGTGTTAGCCAGGATGGTCTCGATCTCCTGACCTCGTGATCCGCCCGTCTCGGCCTCCCAAAGTGCTGGGATTACAGGCTTGAGCCACCGCGCCCGGCCAAGATTGGACTCTTTATGCCACTTAAATCCTCAGGTATTGTTGAGTTTTTAAACTTCAGTTATGTAAACATAACAGAAAGCCCGTCTACTGTTTCCTCCATTTTACAGATAAGGAATAAGTCAAAGATCATTTAACTTATCCAAACTAGCAGCTCTGGGAAGCAAACTCAGATATCTGGGTTCCAGATATTGCACCGTTAGGTTGTACAATACTCTGATTCATGTATGACTAAACCTAGAAAAAAGTCAAGATGATTTTTGTAGTGGCATTCTCCCTCTCTAGATTTTGTTCCAATTTTGGATTCCTTCACTGAGACAATGCCTCATTCTGATTAACATTGCTGCTAAACCCAACATCTCCCTGATTATTCTGAAGGCCTGCTTTAGCTGAAACAGGATATATCATTCAAAATTAATGGAATATAATTGTTAACAACACAAAACAACAAAATATTCACACCCCTACCTACTTCAGTGGAATTTGTGAAAACTTTGATTATGGAGAAGAGGAAATATCATAAACGTTAAGAAGAAGGAAGGGGATATTTTCCTAGATACGGAGGAGAGCAAAGCAACAAAATAATGAAATAAAATATTCTCCTTATAAAATTTTTCTCCTTTATTAAGGAAAGCAAGATAATATTTGCAATTTCTAGGATATTAGATGATTTTTAAGGTATGTGTCATTAGATAAAAGGTTTAATTTTTTGTGACCCAGCAATTGTTTTGTGTAGCCCGGGTAGTTTGGCATTTGCTATGCATACACACTATTTGTATAATCAATTTTCTCTCTATTTGGAATTCCAGACACTACACTGAATCTCCCAGCTTTTTACTCCATATCCTTGTGCTCTTTTGCTGCAAGATCTCATCCTATTATCTTATATCCTTGCTACCAAACATCTAGTTGGAGAATCTTGGATCTTACACTGTGGCCAAATTCCTTGAAATTGGCCCATACTTGCCTGGTTGGACTCCCCAACGTATTCTAAACCAAACACAAGGTTTCTATGTCATCTATGTCATCTGCCCTGCAGTGTTCATTATTGGCTCATAGCTTTTCTAACTGGTGGATTCAGATATATTATCGTATCCTCTCTTATTAGTTTTGATTTCAGAAAAACACTAGAAAAACATACTCAGGAAGTTGGATGGTAAAATTATATGCTGAAAGTGGATCTTCTGGTTTTTAAAGGGGTAAAATGCAGTATTGTGCAGACAGTTGAAATATTTGGAAGATGAAAGCCAAGTTCACATTAGAACAATTAGAAGAGCCCCAGATGGCAGCTCCAAGTCAAAGTTTACTTCTTTGAAAAGCAAGCTGATCATGATCTAAAGAAATGAGAAGGAAAAATTCTTCAAATTTTCTAGGAGCCACTGTCAATTGTTGCACCTAAATCTCTCAAGGACAAATCTCTGAGAGCAATGTGATCAGAATTGAGCACAAGAGCTCTTAAGCCAAACTGCACTTTACATTCACCAGTGAAGCTCTGAAAAATGCTGATGACTGAGCTTCACTTTCAGGAGCTGGTTTTAATTGGTCTGAGATGCAACAGAATTATTGGCACTTTTTACAAAGCTTTCCAGGTGATTTATTATGCAAGTAGGGTTGAGAAGTGTTAAGCCTTCAGTAAAATGGTTGAAAAAGATCAGTATGGTTTTGAGCCATTGCCTTTCTCCACTAGGGCGCCTCTTTAGGTGTGTGGCAATCTGCCCTCTGGGGTCTAGGAGCTCGGAGAGTCCCTGACATCCATGTCCTGCCTGCCTCTGGTCACTTTTGACTCTGAGCCTTTCTCATGTAAGGAACCTGATTCTGCACTATAAAACAACAACAACAACAACAAAAATCACTTTTAAGTTAAGATGGCTATGATTTAAATAAATAATTATAATTTAACACTACTTGTAGTTTTATAGAAGAAAGAACACTTTCTTTTTGGAATTGAATACATTTAGAGAAAGAAGTGGTTATCTCATGTCTCTCTTTTCTATGTCAAAGCTGCTTCTCTGTCTTTTCAAAATATGATACCATATGCTGGAAATAGATTGGCTTGTTCTCTCTAAGGGGCACAATTATTTCTCCTGATATTAATAATTGTGAAAAATAGACATAATGCCAGTGTGGTTGAATTATCTGTGATTACATATACTAGGAAGAAACATAAAAACAACAATGAAACAATTCAACCTTGATTTGGAAAAATGCTGACTGGAAATATTCTCCTTATAAAACTTTTCTCCTTTATTAAGGAAAGCAAGATAATATTTGCAATTTCTAGGATATTAGATGATTTTTAAGGTATGTGTCATTAGATAAAAGTCTTTATTTTTTTGTGCCCCTAAAAAGTTATACTGTATTTATTTTATTCCAACCTTACTTACGAACCTACGAAATCGAATTATCTTAGGACTTAGTAGAGGCTCGTTGTTCACACTCATAACTATTGAAATATCTATGAGAAAATAACATCTGAGGGAAGGGTCCATTGATTGATTGTTTACTTTTGAGCAAATAGGTTTACTTTTGGTAAAGCCTTGGTGGTCTTGGGAAGAATCTGCCGTGATTGAGTGTGGGTGTGTGTCTATGATTGTGCAGGAAATATCTTTTTTAAAGTATCAACTACTTCAAAATTGACCTCCTGAGAGAGAATTATAATATTGATATTTGGGAGATAGTATTCATAAACTAGGCATTTAAGAAAATTAAAAGCAGGCACAGCATAGCTATTAAGAATAGGTGCTGGGGGCCGGGCGCGGTGGCTCAAGCCTGTAATCCCAGCACTTTGGGAGGCCGAGACGGGCGGATCACGAGGTCAGGAGTTTGAGACCATCCTGGCTAACACGGTGAAACCCCGTCTCT
>NW_012121043.1:4937083-5103006 GCF_000951035.1 Colobus angolensis palliatus | reverse complement strand
ACACTACAGTTACGTGGAAAATAAAAACCCCCCAAAACTCTAAGGTTTGGCAGGAGCTAGCTGCATGACATTTCGCAAACTGACTTCTGTGGACTTTATCCCTTTGAAAGTGGTATTGGAAGAAATCATGATCATGCGTTAAAAATTTAAATCTAAGATAATCAAAGATATATAAATGATTTGAAGAATTATAAAAACTTTCATAACTCTTTTTGCCAAACACAAACTCAAAACTGAAAATATGATATATCTAGAAATCTGCAGTATTTATCCTAAGCAATAATCTGAGAGCACAGGCTCAATCACCTCCTATAATTAAAAAAAAAATTAAAACATAAATAAAATGATTTCAATTCAAAATTAGGAAAAAGAAAACTGTAAAATCAACCAAATACAGACATAATAAATTAATCTAAAAACAATTATATTCCATTCAAAGTTAATGGAATATAGTTGTTAACAACACAAAACAGCAAAATATTCACACCCCTACCTACTTCAGTGGAATTTGTGAAAACTTTGATCATGGAGAAGAAGAAATATCATAAACGTTAAGAAGAAGGAAGGGGATATTTTCCTAGATATGGAGGAGAGCAAAGCAACAAAAGAATGAAATAAAATAAAATTAAGTAAAAATATATTTTGGAAATTTAAAAATATATTTGGAAATGAACAACAAAGGCAGTAATGAATATCAAAAGTTACAGGATAGTGCCAAAATAATATTAAGAAGGAAATCAATAACTTTAATACCTGTGATAAATCTCATCCTAAAACAAAGAAGTGAAACAGGCAAATAATTTTAAGAGCAAGAAAGAAAATATGCCCACAGACAAAAAGTATCAAACTAACAAGAATGTATCATGTGTAGCTATTCATACACACATGCAAATTTAAATATCTAGGAGGAATGAGAGTTTTTCTAAGAAAATGTAATATTAAAATGAGTGAAAAGCATGACGGAAACTTGATTAAATGGAACTGAAAGAAGAACTGAAGTTATACTCTTCATGCCCCATTTTAAATGAGACAATGAAGGGGTATCCCATGGTAGCACCATTACTATGAGAAAGAACATGTAGATAAAGCTGAACCGCAATTGGAAGATGAACTAGCTTTAGTCTAATTAACTCCACTTTTAGGGGGAAATTATGGAGAATTTTGGGAGGGGTTTATAATTCTGATCAAGGAAAAGAATATCAACCATACAGTAGAGGGTTAGCTTGAATCTATTTAATATCACCTCATAGATACTGGGCTCTGCAGTTCTGTTTTTCTGATAGGCTCTCTGAACGAGTGGGTTTTGGAAATACATTGTGTAGTTGCATGGGCATAATATTTTACTCACTGCACTATCAGAAGTGCTACTTTCATAAACACCTCAGAAACCATGATTGTAGAACTGGGAAATAGAAGTTTTCATTTATGGTATCCTATGAAAAAAGGTTTTCAGAGAATTCTAGACTGTTTGAGGTAGGTGTTGCTCTCTGTGTTTTACCATCACTCCAGATGGTGATACATGTAATTGAAATCTCTCAAAAAATGTGGTATTGCTATGGGTTTAATATTTGTTAGGTAGAAGCAGTTCTGGGTGCCTCTATTTGAACTTTCATGGTCAGGAAGCCAACATGGGAATTCTGTTAGGAGCTGAGTCTGTCTGTTCCAATTCTGCATTCTGAAGTAGAGGAAATAACCACACAATGGTTTCAAAGATATTTTGGGCTTATTAAACCAAAATTCTGCTCATTAGCTGACCTCCATACACCCCTGTTCTGACTATTGAACCACAGAAGCCTTTTGAGTCTCCAGGAGTTAGTATCAGTCTAGAGTGAGTGACCAACAAACTGAAAATTTTGGTCATTCCATCTCTCTGATGCACAGATATCTTAGTGACCTTGGTAGAACAAAAGAGGAATTGCTTAAGGTTTTTTATTTATTTATTTATTTTTTATTTTTTTGCATTAAAGCAGTATATACTCAAGAGAATGCTGGTTCCTTTTTATTTAAAGGCTCTAGGCTGTAAACTCCTAAGTGAGTTAGTGAAGGAACTGTTAATTTCTAGTGGAGTAACACAAGTCAGACTTATATTCACCAGACCTAGCACTTTCCTAGTAATATAAATTAAATAAGACTTTATTAGATTTTCTATCTAGCTCAGCTCTAGAAACATTAAGATTAATTGGCCTAAATTGGCAGGCCAAAATATTACAATGCTGGCTTCAGTTACGTTGGCCACGATGGTAACCATCTTTCTTTGGCAATTAAGTGGTGTTGTTTGTGTGTAGTCACTGCCACCTGGATTCTCATCATCCCCACTGAATTCAGGGAGCCTATTCTAATAACAGCAGTTCCCTTTGTTATTCCTGCTATATAGAAAATAAATAGCTACCACATAGCTTTTCAAGGATACTGGAGTTCCTCTCACAAATGTATTTCTCACAACTGTAGTAAAGAGAGTCTCCTCTGAACCATTCTAGGGCATAGAGTCAGTGAATCAGTGAACACGTCTTCCTTGATAAATGTATTCTGAGATTCTGACCTTTTTAATCCTTAGGATAACTTCCATTGTGGCAGAAGTTCTCAATATCAACACCTTTGCCATTTTGGCCCAGCTATTCCTTTGTCGGGGAAATTTATCTGCAGGAAGCCTCGTAAGTTCTTTCCTATGGAAGCTATGCTTTTGGGAAACAATATTGAGAAAGAATAAAGTGGAATAGTTTCCTATGTGAAACTAGTTCCTAAACCTAAAATGTTAGTCTGAATTATATTTCCAAAGTGCTGGTCTAGTAGAATGAATTTTTAAAAATTTTATGTTTTAATTGTATGTAAATAGAATAACTACTCAATTCACATTTGACGATTACTACTTAATGTGCATGCAGAGCTTCAAAGGAAAGTTTGGGCAATGTTTGAATACCAGAATTCTACAAATATCTATGGGATAGCTCTAGGTATTTTACAGGTATTTGCATCTGTTTATAATTGTGGACAAATATTTTCTGTAAATAAATTGAATAATATTAAATACTGCTCATACTTTTAAACATCCAAAACTATGTTATACAAAAATTTCATCAAGGAATGAAAAAGCTGACAGTAACAACTTGGTGCAAAGGAAGGTAGAAATTTTCAGTTTCCAAATTCAGTAGTATTAAGTGAAATGTATAATTTCCATTTTCTAATTTTAAAATGTATAGTTACATTTCAAAAATATCTTCAATATGTTCACATTGTCTTATTGATTTCTGCTTTTTCATATGAAGGGATTTTCATGATTCCTTATGGGACTGTGATGGTTAATTTTGTGTGTCAACTTAACTGGACTAAGGAATGCCCAGATAGACGCTAAAATATTATGTTTGAGTGCATCTGTGAGGGTGTTTGTGGAAGAGGTTAGTACTTGGATCAGCTGACTGAGTCAAGAAGACTGCTCTCACCACAATGGGCAGGCATCATTCAATCCATGAAGGATTGAATAGAAGAGTGAATTAACTCTGTCTTCTTGAGCTGGGATACTCATTTTTTCTTGCTCTAAGACATTGGCTCTCCTGGTTCTCAGGTGTTTGTGCTTTCACTGAACTACATGAAGAGCTTTCCTGGGCCTCTAGCTTACAGACAGAAGATTTTGGGGTGTCTCAGCCTGCATAATTGCATGAGTCAATGTCTCATAATACATCTCTGTCTATGTATGTATCACTATTTATCCTATTTGTTCTGTTTCGCCGGAGAACCCAGTATTAGTAAGGGTTCTCTCCCACTGTAAACAACAACTAAAAAGATTGGGAACATCATCTGAAACAACTGTCTTCAGACATGGGATTAGATGAAAAACAAATTCAATGATAAAATTATTTAAGGATTTCTAGATAGTGATAGTAGAGAATTAAGCCAAGTGCAGAGCCTCTCTTAGTTCAGGCCCTTATGCAACTTAAACAGTTTGTACAATATGAAGCTGGCTCAGAGTATTAGTCATGGAGCCAAACTAGCTCTAGAATAAAGGCTAACCTAGATCCACCCTTAAAAAGCATAGAAACCAACCTCAAAATAACCAAGTGGCTCTGTAAGTGACTTAAAACAACATCCAACACAATTCAAAGGAAGAAAAAAAGTCTAACAGTAATAATATGAAATTAATAATATTTCACATGCAAACCCCACAATATCTAGATTTTTAAAGAAGTAGGAAAATGTGGGCTATAATCAGGAGAAGTATTAGTTAATAGAACAGACACAAAAATGACAGAGAAATGGAAGTAGCAAACAAGGACATTAAAACAACTGTTTAACATATAAATATGCTCAAGGATTTAAAGCAGATATATGGAAGACATAAAAAAGAATCCATAGATACAGAAAAAGAAAAGACAACAGAGAAAATTGACATAACCAAATGTTGATTTTTTTTTGAAAAGTTTTATAAAACTGATAAGCTTCCAGTAAGGCTGTTAAGAAAAAATAAAGAGAAGATATAAATTTTCAATATCAGAAATTTAAAAAATATATATTTTAAAAAACTTTTACACATGTTAAAATCATATAAGGCAATATTAAGAGTAACTAAAATTCCTTGATAGATAAAACATTAAAATACCAATACCTTTAAATCTATCAAATGAATTGAATTAAATACTATCAACCTTTTTATTGTGAAAACTCTAGGCACAGACATATACACCAATAAATTCTCTTAAGCATTTAAGGAAACAATACAGTAGTCCTCCCTTAGCCACAGTTTCACTTTCCTGAGTTTCAGTTATCCACAGTCAATCACGTAAGTTTGCACATTGTTCTGAGTAGTGGGATGAAATCTTATGCTGTCCATTTCCCTTCCACCTGGGAAGTGAATCATCCCTTTTTTCAGTGTCTTTATGCTGTCTATGTTACTTGCCTGTTAGTCATTTAGCCTTCTTGTTATCAGATCTACTGTCATTGTATCACTGTGCTTGTGTTCAAATAATGTTTATTTCACTTAATAATGATGCCAAACAGCAAGAGTAGTGATGCTGGTAATCCACATTGACAAAGAGAAAGTGTAAATCGCTTCCTTTAAGTGAAAAGGTGAAAGTTCTTGACTTAAGGAAAGAAAAAATAATGGTATACTGAATTTGCTAAGATCTATGGTAAGAACAAATCTTGTATTCGTGGAATTGTGCAGAGAGAAAAAGAAATTCCTGCTAGTTCTGCTGTCCTACCTTAAACTGCAAAACTGACTACAGTGCTTGATAAGCACTTAGTTAAGATAGGAAAGATACTCAATTTGTGAGTGGAAGACATGAACAGAAATGTTTTCTAATTGATGGCAATCGGGTTCAGTACTATCCATAGTTTCTGACATTTGTTGGGGGTTGAAATGTATCCTCAGATGATAAGGGGGAACTCCTGTAACAATTTTGCAATTTTATGCTAAATCTGACGAAAATAGAGGAGAGATGTTTTCCAATTCATTTTATTAGGCCAGCATTATCCTGGTAGCAAAAGCTGATGAAAATATTATGAGAGAAGAAAATTATGTACAGAATCTCTCATGAATGTAGATTATAAATTCCTAAGCAAAATACTTTTAAGCAAATAATCCAGGAATATATACAAAGAGTTGAAACACCATGACCAAGTGGAATTCATTCCAGAATATAAGGATGTTTTATATTCTAAAATCATTCAGTGCAATTCATCACATTGACAAAAGAAAGTAGAAAAACCATATGAGTACTCAGTAAATGCAGAAAAAGCATTTGACGTAATTCAGCAGCCTCATAAAAACTTTCAACTAAATAAGAAAAGAACTTTCTAAAACCAAGAAATGTTTCTTCCAAGTGTCATCATACTTCAGTGATGAAGACTGAATGTGGTCACCATAAGATCAGCAGCAAGTCAACAATGTCTCCTCTGACCATTTCTATTGAGTGTGCTACTGGATAACCCATCCAGGGAAACAAGGAATAGTGAAAAATAAAAATAAATAAGACACATGCAAATTTAAAAGAAATAAAATTATCTCTATAATATCTGATAAGATTGATATATGGGTATAATGACCATATACAGAATCAGCTACAGTTTTTAGAATTAATAAATGAATTTAGCAAGGTCTCAAGATACGAAGTGAATGTATAAAATAATTGTATTTCTATATACTGGAGGTAAACAACTGAAGCATGAAAAAATGTAATGACCTCAGATTCACAACATAGTAAGCAACAAATGTAGCATAAGATGTGCAAAACCTTTCAACAAAAACCTATAAAACATTGTTAAGAGAGTAAAAAAATCTAAATATAGACAAAAATATGCCATTTTCATGGTGGGCAAGACCCAATATATTTAAGATATAAGTTCTTTCCAAATTAATTTATTGATTCAAGTAGTCTCTACCATAAACAAATAGCATAAATGTAGAAATTGATAAATTGATTTAATTTTTTTTGCATCGACAAGGGGTTAGAATAGCAAAATTGGTCTTGAAAAAGAACAAAGCTGGAGGACTCACATTTCTTGAATTAAGACTCAATAATTGAGTAATTAAGACAATATGGTATTTATCCTATATAACTGCAAGTTATATAGGACCTACATCTTCCCGTTTCTTCCTCCTTCCTGCCCCTGGTAACCACCATTCTACTCTTTTTCTTTGCAGTTGACATTTTTAACATTCCATATATAGGTGAGATCATGTGATATTTTTCTTTCTGTTTGGCTTATTTCTCTTAGCATAATGTTCTTCAGGTTTATTCATGTTGTCACAAATGGCAATTACTGCTTTTTAAAGACTAAATAACATTCCACTAGATATTACATATAACACATTACATATAATGATCCTATTTATACTCTACACTTCCCCCTACACATCACAATTTATTTACTGGACATCCCTTGATGAACACTTAGGTTATTTCAAAAACTTAGCTATTGTGATTATGGGAGCGCAGAAATCTGTATGAATTGCTGATTTATTTTATTTTTTTTTTAGTTTTAAACTTTTTTTTAGGTTCAAGGGTATATGTGCAGGTTTGTTATGTAGGTAAACTCATGTCACAGGAGTTTGTTATACAGATCATTTTATCACTCAGGTACTAAGCCTAATACTCAATAGTTGTGTTTTTCTGCTCCTCTCCCTCTGCTCACCCTCTACTCTCAAGTAGGCCTCAGTGTCTGTTATTCTCCTTTTGTGTGTCCATGAGTTCTCATCATTGAGCTCCCAATTATAAGTGAGAACTTATGATATTTGGTTTTCTATTCCTGCATTAGTGTGCTAAGGGTAATGGCCTCTAGCTCCATCCATATTCCTGCAGAAGACAAGTTTTCTCATTCCTTTGTATGGCTGCATAGTATTCCATGGTATATATGTACCATATTTTCTTTACTCAACCTGTCATTGATGAGCGTTTAGGTTGATTCCACATCTTGGCTATTGTGAATAGTGCTGCAATGAACATTCACATGAATGTGTCTTTATAGTAGAATGTTTCATATCCTTCTGGATATACACTCAGTAATAGGATTCCTGGGTCAAATCGTAGTTCTATTTTTAGTTTTCTGCGGAACTGCCACCCTGCTTTCCACAATGATTGAACTAATTTACACTCTCACCAACACTGCATAAGCTTTCCCTCTTCTCTGCACAAGGTGCTGATTGAAAATTTTTTGGATATATACCCAGCAGAGGTAATGCTGTGTCATATGGTAGTTCTATTTTTTATTTTTTGAGGAACCTCCATAGTGTTTTCCATAAAGTCTGTACTAATAATTTACATTTTCACCAACAGCATATAAGGGTTTTCTTTTCTCCACACACTCACCAATGTATTATTTTGTTCTCTTTCTGATAATAGCAATCCTAACAGGAGTGAAATAAGATCTCATTATGGGTTTGATTTGCATGTGCCTGATGATTTAGTGATGGTGAACACCTTTTCATAGATACTTCTTGGCCATTTTTATGTCTTCTTTGGAAAAAAGTATCGATTTAGGTCCTTTGCCCTTTTTAAAATTGTGCTATTTGATCTTTTGCTATTGTTTTGTGAGTTTTGTTAGTTTTTTATTTTGGCTATTAACCCCTTATCAGATATATGATTTGGAAATATTTTCTCCCATTCTGAGTTACCTTTCCATTTTATTAATTGTTTCCTTTGCTGTGCATCAACTTTTTGGCTTAATATAGGACGCACTAGTTTATTTTTGCATTTGTTGCCTGAACTTCTGGTGTGATATTCAAAAACTCATTGCCAAAGCCAATATTAAGGAGGTTAGTCCCTATGTTTTCTTCTAGGATTTTTATGGTTTCAGGTCTAGCATTTAGGTCTTTAATCTATTTTGAATTCATGTTTGTGTATAATGTAAGACATTTATTCTTTTGCATTTGAATATCCAGTTGTCCCAACATTGTTTATTAAAGAGTCTACCCTTTCTTCGCTGCGTCTTCTTGGTGGCCTTGTTGAAATGTAAGTCATAAAGGTTACAAATTCAAAGTTGTGTAGGATGAATCTAGAGATGTGATGAGGACTATAGTTAATAATAGTATATCATTATATAACATATATAGTGAACTATAATGTTACATAGTTAATAATATTATATTATATACTGAAAACTTTTAAGAGAGTAGATTCTAGGTGCTTCTGCCACACAAAAAGTTAACTACGTAAGATGATGGATATGTTAATTTGCTTGACTGTACTAATAATCTTTCTCTATATATATGTATGTCAAAACATCAAGTTATATACCTTATATATAAACAGTAAAGACACTATGGTTATTGATATAATTATAGCATTATCAATGTCAGAATAGAGATTACAGAAGTAACACCATAATTATATGGTCAGTTGGTTGCTGATAAAGGTTCCAAAGCAATGCAAGGGGAAAAAGACAAGTCATTTAAATAAATAGAGCTTCAACACTGGATATTCATATGAATAAAATGAACATTCTCTTCTACTATATACAAAAATTAGTTGGAAATAAGTGATACATATTTTTAAAAACTAAGATTATAAAGTTTTTAAAAGGAAATGTGAATTTTTTTTTGTAATTTAGTGAAGATTTCTTAAACAGGGCACAGAAACATAAAAAAAATAAATAAATTAGATTTTAAAAAGTTAAGATGTCCAGTCATCAGAAAACGCCATTAAGAGAAAAATGAATAAGCTAGGTAAAAACTGAAAGAAAATGTTTGCAAAACATCCTACAAAAGGCTTGTATCCAGGATATATATTAGGAATTCCTTTAATCAATGATAGTATAATAAAAATAAGTAAAAAGAAATGAACATTTCCTGTAGGAAGATAAAAATGGCCAAAAAGCACAAGAAAAAGTTAAGAAAATGCAAACTTACAATCACTATGAAATACCACTCATTATAAACTTTATCAGAATGGCTAAAAGTACAAATACTAACAACAATAAATGCTAATGAAAAGTTGTAAAACCAGTATCTCACATATTAAAATTAAAATAGCATGATCATTTCAAAAACAGGTGTGGCGGTTTCATATTAAATTAAATATACATCTAGTTTTTGACCCAACAATTCCACTTGTGCGTATCTACAAAGAGAAATAAAAACATATTTCCACTAAAAGACTTTTTCAATAATGTTTATAACAGTTTTATATATAGCCCCAAACTGGAATCATCCCAAATTCCAACAAAGGAAAAAATAAATACATTTTGTGTATTTATAGAGTGAAACACCACTCATTAATAACAAGGAATTAACTACTGATGCACACATAAACATAGATTAATCTCATAAACAAAATGTTGAGAGAAAAAAGACAGACACTAAAGAACACATACTATATACATATGGAACACTATATATAGAGTTTCATTTATGTGATGTCCCAGAACAGGCAATAATAATTTGATTTGAAACAATTAAAAGGGTGGTTGCCTCAGAAGACTAAAGTTTCTGGAAAGACATACAAGGGAAGTTTCTGGGAAGATGGATAATAGAAGTGTGCCTTTCATGGGGAAGAGAATTCATTTTACAAAATTGTACATTTAATATTAGTACATTTCAATGTATGTAAATGCTGTCTCAAAAAAATTGCTTCAATCGTGATCATCATCATCATCATCATCATCATAAGCATCATCATCCTTATCATTGCCACGTTAGGGAGTGGGATTGTATTAGTCTGTTATCACATTGCTATTAAAGATATACCCAAGACTGGGCAATTTTATAAAGAAAAGAGGCTTAATTGACTCACAGCTTCACATGGCTCAGGAGGCCTCACAATCACGGCTGAAAGCAAATGAGGAGCAAAGGCATGTCTTACATGGTGGCAGGCAACAGAGAGAGAGCATTTGGAGGGGATTTCCCCTTTATGAAACGATCAGATCTTGTGAGACTCATTCACTATCACGACAATGGCACAGGCAAGACCTGCCCTCATGATTCAATGACCTCCAAGCCTCCCACTACACGTGGAAATTATGGGAGCTTAAATTTGAGATTTGGGTGGAGACACAGCCAAACCATATCAGGGATGAATGCTAGAATGTAGATACAATTTTCAGTTGAGGGCAGAATACACAGGAATTTGTTATCTTATTTAATTTACTCCATGCATGTTTAGATTTTCTATAATAAAATATGAAGCTCAACAGTTTAAAATCCTTAAAAGGGGACAAAGGAAATGAAGCCAGCCTCAATTGCAAAAGAAAATATGCCTGAAGAAATGATAGAAAAATGCCAGTGTAAGACATTAATGTGAAAAATAATTTTGAATGTCTTCTTTCATTCTCCTTTTGTCTTTCGGAAAGTCAAAGAATAATTCATTCATATAATCAAGAACTTGTCCCTGAGGCATATGTTGTTAGTATAGATATTTATTGCAAAATGAAGTTTCTTAACTACTGAGTCAAAAAGCTACCATGTATTGTCTAAAATATAGTGGAATTTTCCCAAAACTTGCATTCATGCTTCACAGAAAATATTGGGGTTGATGCTAAAGACAAATCGCTAATAATCTCTTGTAAGATTAATAACATTGAAAAATGAGGCAAACAGGTCAATTGAATTGTATTTCGAAAAAAATTAATGATCGATAGATCTTATCTTTTGAATTTGTAGGTTATCTAGATCTTACCTAGTGTTTAAATTTTGGTAGGCTATGCTTTCTTTAAAGAAGATCAAGACATTTAACACGTTTTTTGTAGCCTTCACACAAGCTAAAATCAAACTGTGAGAATCAATGATCTGGGGATTCAAATTTATATAATGATTACCATATAATAAAATATATTGACAATACTCTGAAGAATTTGTCCTGAACACTATCACAACTTACCTAGGTAATGTTAATTGCCAAGATACAGAACTATGTTCATTTTATATCATACAGGGAAGTAATCACTTCAATATAAAAATCAATACAATAAAATTAGTTAAATCACATCTCATGTGTTTTTGAAAAATTCGTCCCCAAAAGACAACAATAAAATCATGTTATGCACTCTACATGTTGATAGAAATATTTTATTTTTGACTGTTTTACACAGTTGTGCTAGATAGATATTTTAATAATTTATATAATTTTAAACTTTTTAATTATAATGTCATACATTTTATAAACAGACGTTTGGGGGACTATGCTTTTTCTACTGTATTTATACCATGATTCATTTCTCCCTACAAATATTATATGTTATTTAAGTGCTAATTTCTTTAGAGTAACTAATGCCATGAAGGCACTTCAGCAAGAAAGCATGGCTCTCTCTCACTATCAATGTATTTATCATATTTATATATATAAATTAAATGAATTCTTAATTTAATGGAGAGATGGAAAATTACAAGGTAAAATATGTACTAAGAGAATGTCCCTGGGCTACTGACCTGCCTGGTTTTTAGTTCTGCCTCTTCTGTGAGACAAACCTATTTATTGCTTAATCTATTTAATATGTGAATTTGTTATCTATAAAATTACTATCTGCCTCAACGAATCATGGCACAGAGTAAAGAAATAATAAAAATAGAATATTTTATATGCCCTGTATATACAAGTAGTCAATAAATAGCAGCTAAAATTTGTATATGCCATGTAAATTAATATCTATGTATAATATACAATATAAATGTGTATATGTCCATTTACCCATGGGTAAATCTACTCTTTCATTGGTTAACTGAAATAAATTTTCATACTTAAAGGTCTAAATAATTAATATTTCTTGGTAAATTTTTGTTAATCTAGTATGATTTGGGAGTTAACATTCTATTGTTGGTGTTAATGCTTTGTGTGTATATATATATATAATGTTTATACTATATACAGAGAGGGTATATTTTGAATTTGTACATTCCTTCAAGAAATATTTCTTGAGCACCATATAGCATGAGCTATACTGAATAATCAATACATTTATATTGCATAGGTATGTATAACAGGTGTGTATGTGAAAAAAACATACATATATGTTTCTTGAGGCTTTGTGAATTATTTTTCTGAGAGCCTATTGCATGTACCATTTTGGAAGCTTGCAGTTTTATTAATGATGAAGAAGGAATATTGAGAAATGATACTTGTTCTGCACTTTCCTTACTTTCCTTAGAACAATGTTTTTAGAAACAATTGTTTGATAATCTCTTGATTGAAGTTTTTCCACCTAAATTCAAAAAATCATTTGGTGGCATTAGAATTCTGTAGAAATATAATGTGGGGAGTTTTCATAGTTTGTCATTTCTCTTTAGGAGACATCTTGCATCTATTATGTTTGTGAGGGCAATTCTGCTTGTGATCAACTAGTTTATCTGCTTTCTGTGTCAGTTCCCAGGACATGGGCACATGAATGTAAATACAGTTTTAAGAAGGCCAGGTTAAATATAAAAGTCGTATATAGTTCTCTATACAGCGTAAAATAATTTTTAATCCTGCAACCTATCCAATAACTCAATTCAAACTAAACATATTTCATATCATCAAAGCATAAAAAAATCAGAGGTCAGAAACACACTGAAATAGTGAATTTAGTGTTTAACTTATATTTTGAACACTTATTAAAACTTTTTCCTGTGTAATGTAACTCTGTTTTAGATTAGATTTAAATCATACAATCTAATAGCATTAGTAAAGCTTTTAATTGTAATATTTGTTGAAGAATTGGTATTTATTACATTTTTTACAAGGTATTGATTTGAGGTAGCCTACCAGTATATCGGTGGGGTAGTGCTATTATAAATTTAAATTTTGTAAAGGCAATATAGATGCTTTAATGACTACTTTAAAACATTTTAGAATATGACAAATGAGTGTTAAAGAGAGAATGACTAGAATATCAGATAGAATTCCTTTAATAAGAAGATAAACTGCAACAATAAACATAACCTGTTACCACATTCCATTTCTACAGAGAGATGTTAATTCATTTCTTTATATGTCAACGTCATAAGAGCAAATTAACTTACATTTCTAAGTCAAGGGAAGTGTTTTTATTAGAGAATGTGCTAAATTAGAAATATTTATTTTTAGGTAATAAATATGAAGTAGATAATTTATTTTCTTGGCAACTCAATCTTGCAGAACCTTTTTTCATGTCTTTCTAAAGCTCAGGCCTCTGTTTAAATACTAAGACACAGAATAAATTAGAGTTATTAAATAATGAAAAATACAATGATTGTACAAATTTCTGAAACGTTTTATTTTTATCTTTCAACGCAGTCATTTTTGAGTCCAAACATTTAAATAACTGAAAACCTGTCACAATGACAGATTTAAAAGTCGTCCTCATCAAAGTAGTCCCACAGCATTTGCAAATTTAAAATAATGCTAAGATGCTTGAATGACATTTACTGGAATGGAGATCTGATTTTATTGGTACAAGCGTATGAACTGTAGCACTGGGGTTTTCCTTTAGCAACATTTTTTTTCTTGAATTATGTTTCTATTTATTATTTTATTATTATTCACTATAGCTTTTCATATTTTATGGAAATCATGGAATTAACTTCGAGAGAAATTATTCTACTCTTGCCCCTATCCTCAGGTACTTTTCATTCAAAACAATTTAATTCAATTTGATACACACATACATCTCATAAGTAGACATTGCCCTGTGTATGGAAAACTGTGATGAATATTTTAGATATCATACCTTACTTTAGAAGCTTACAGTCTTGTAGATAAGACAGATATCAAAATAGTAATTAAATACTTGTTGCAAAAATAAAATAATAGCATGCTGCAAAAGAAATGAACAAACTGAATGGAGTAGGGATGGTCTTTGTAAAAATTATAACTCAAACTGATGTGGAATTAGTAATTAAGAATGACTAGTAAGGCTTGTTTTAATCAAAGGGTACACTAATTTTGAAGAGTCTCAGACTAGATGAGGTCCTCAATATTAAAGAACCTGGAGACAGCAAATAGATTATTAACAGTGTGATTTTCTATGACAGAGAACATGGGGGAGGAGGGGCAAGTAGACTGAGTGAGGTATAGAAGGTGAGCAGTGAGTTAAATGTAGGGCCAGTTTGCCCCTAATTTTTGTAGCAGTTGTGAAGAGCACAAATGGGGGCTCACTTATTATGGGTCTAACTAAATATTGTAAGTCAAGCTAGTAATGTTACGTCATATATGATCTACCACCCTACTTTGACACAAACTACCTTCCTAAAAATATCAAATAATGTAAAATTATGGTTTTGATATTAATGAAATTTTGCAAAATATCAAAGGTAAGATAATTTAATTATTGCACACATCTTGGTATTCTATGGGTAAACAACGATGTTTGATCGTTAGTAAAATAGAAACATGTAATTACTAATTATATTTCTATTACTTAAAATTATTTTTCTTACTTTTAATTCAGCAAATCCACCAAATACATTGTAACAATCATTGTTTTCTCACAATCAGGTTATATTAACATTAATACCAATTGACATTAATGCCAATCAAGACCTTTCTTGAATTATCATAATTTCAAGATAACTTCCTAAAATTGATTTCTTATCAAAATTTCTCTCTTGAATGATTAGAAAGTAACTGTCAAAAATCTCTTAAAACAACACTCAGACTTCAAATAAACCCAGTTGAAACATTGTAAGGGAAATTTGTAAGATAAATTATTATTATCACAGAAAAATATTGTAAAATTGTTTAATTTACATAAATTACTATCACTTATAATCTTAACCATCTCTTGAAGTGATATCTAGTTCCATAAGGAAATATAAAGAACATGATTCATATATATTATATTTAGACATATTTATAAGCAATCAAAGTTTCAAGATTTAAATGACACTGTAAAATTGTTCTTTAGTTCCCATATGCATCACTTGTGAATACCATGCTAAACCTTGAAAATCTCCAAAACTACAAGTTAGAAGATGAAGAGAAATAAATAATGGATAGTCAGCAATATAGGCAAACGGTACTTTGCTAAGAAAGAACACATTTTCTTGAGTCCAGAAGATGGCCAAATAGGAACAGCTCTGGTCTGCAGCTCCCAGCAAGACCAATGCAGAAGGTGGGTGATGTCTGCATTTCCAACTGAGGTATCCAGTTCATCTCACTGGGATGGTTAGACAGTGGGTGCAGCCCATGGAGGGCAAGAAGAAGCAGGGTGGGGTGTTGCCTCACCCAGGAAGTGCAAGGGCTCAGGGTACTCCCTCCCACAGCCAAGGGAAGCGGTGAGGGACTGTGCCGTGAGGAACAATGTTATCCGGCCCAGATACTACACTTTTCCCCGTGGTGTTTGCAACCCACAGACCAAGAGATTACTTTGAGTGCCTATGTCACAAGGGTCCTGGGTTTCAAGCACAAAAATGGGTGGCAGTTTGGGCAGATACCAAGATAACTGCAGGAGTTTTTTTTTTTTTTTTTTCCATACCCCAGTGGTGCCTGGAATGTCAGTGAGATAGAAACGTTCATCCGCCTGAAAGCTTGCTGAAGCCAGGGGCCAAGTGGTCTTGCTCAGTGGATCCTACCTCCATGGAGCCCAGCAAGCTAGGATCCTCTGGCGTGCAATTCTCGCTGTCAGCACAGCAGTCTGAAGTCCCAGTCTGAAGTCGACCTGGGATACTCGAGCTTGGTGTGGGGACGGACATCCACCATTACTGAGGCTTCAGTAGGCAGTTTTCCCCTTGCAGTGTAAACAAAGCCACCAGGAAGGTCAAACTGGGAGGAGCCCACCACAGTGCCACGAAGCCCCTTTACCCAGACTGCCTCTCTAGCTTCCTCATCTCTGGGCAGGGGATCTCTGAAAGAAAGGCAGCAGCCAGAGTCAGGGGATTATAGATAAAACTCGCCTCTTCCTGAGACAGAACACCAGGGGGAAGGAGTGGCTGTGGGCATAGCTTCAGCAGACTCAAATGTTCCCACCTGCCAGCTCTGAAGAGAGGAGCAGATCTCCAAGCACAGCAATCAGGCTCTCCTAAGGCACAGACTGCCTCCTCAAGTAGATCCCTGACCCCTGTGCCTCCTGACTAGGAGACACCTCCCAGCAGGGGTTGACAGACACTTCATACAGGGGAGCTCCACCTGGCATCTGGCGGGTGCCCCTCTGGGAGGAAGCTTCCAGAGGAAGCAGCAGGCAGCAATCTTTGCTGTTCTGCAGCCTCCACTGGTGATACCCAAGCAAACAGGGTCTGGAGTGGACCCCCAGCAAACTCCAGCAAACATGCAGAAGAGGGGCCTGACTGTTATAAGGAAAACTAACAAACAGAAAGCAATAGCATCAACATCAGCAAAAAGGACAACCATGCAAAAACTCCAACCGAAGGTCACAAACAGCAAAGACCAAAGGTAGATAAATCTAAGATGAGGAAAAAACAGTGCAAAAGTATGAAAATTCCATAAACCAGAATGCCACTTCTCCTCCAAAGGAAAATAACTCCTCACCAGCAAGGGAACAAAACTGGACAGAGAATGTGTTTGACTAATTGACAAAAGTAAGCTTCAGAAGGTGGGTAATAATAAACTCCTCTGAGCTTAAGGAGCATGTTCTAACCCAATGCAAGGAAGCTAAGAACCTGGATAAAAGGTTAGAGGAAATGCTTATTAGAATAACCAGTTTAGCGAAGAACATAAATGACCTGATGGAGCTGAAAAACACAGCACGAGAACTTTGTGAAGCATACACAAGTATCGATAGTTGAATTGATCAAGTGGAAGAAAGGATATCAGAGATTGAAGATCAACTTAATGAAATAAGGCATGAAGACAAGATTAGAGAAAAAAGAATGAAAAGGAATGAACAAAGCCTCCATGAAATATGGAACTATGTGAAAAGACCAAACCTGCATTTGACTGGTGTACCTGAAAGTGACAGGGAGAATGGAACCAAATTGGAAAACATGCTTCATGATATTATCCCAGAGAACTCCCCCAAACTAGCAGACAGACCAACATTCATATTCAGAAAATAAAGAGAACACTACAAAGATACTCCTCGAGAAGAGCAACCCCAAGACACATAATTGTCAGATTCACCAAGGGTGAAATGAAGCAGAAAATGTTAAGGGCAGCCAGAGAGGGAGGTCAGATTACCTGCAAAGGGAAGCCCATCAGACTAAGAGCAGATCACTCTGCAGAAACCCTACAAGCCAGAAGAAAGTGGGGGCCAATATTCAACATTCTTAAAAAAAAGAATTTTCAACCCAGAATTTCATATCCAGCCAAACTTAGCTTCATAAGAGAAGCAGAAATAAAATACAGACAAACAAATGCTGAGGGACTTTGTCACCACCAGGCCTGCCTTACAGGAGGTCCTGAAGGAAGCACTAAATATGGAAAGGAAAAACTGGACCAGCCACGACAAAAACAAACCAAAATATAAAGATAATCGACACTATGAAGAAATTGCATCAACTAATGGGCAAAATAACCAGCTAGCATCATATTGGCAGGATCAAATTCACCTATAAAAATGTTAACTTTAAATGTGAACAGGCTAAATGCCCAAATTAAAAGACACAGACTGGCAAATTGGATAAAGAGTCAAGACCTATCGGTGTGCTATATTCAGGAGACCCATCTCATGTGCAAAGGCACACATAGATTCAAAATAAAGGGATGGAGGAAGATTCACCAAGTAAATGGAAAGAAAAAAAAAAAGGAGAAGTTGCAATTGTAGTCTCTGATAAAACCGACGTTAAGCCAACAAAGATAAAAAAGACAAAGAATGGCATTACATAATGGTAAAGGGATCAATGCAGCAAGAAGAGCTAACTATCCTAAATATATATGCACCCAAATACAGGAGAATCCAGATTCATAAAGCAAGTTCTTAGAGACCTACAAAGAGACTTAGACTCCCACGCAATAACAGTGGGATACTTTAACACCCACTGTCAATATTAGACAGGTCAATGAGACAGAAAATTAACAAGGATATTCAGTACTCAAACTCAGCTCTGTACCAAGCAGACCTAATAGACATCTACAGAAATCTCCACCCCAAATTAACAGAATATACATTCTTCTCAGCACCTCATAGCACTTATTCTAAAATCAACCACATAATTGGAAGTAAAACACTCCTCTGCAAATGCAAAAGAATGGAAATCATAACAAATATTCTCTTAGACCACAGTGCAATCAAATTAGAACTTGGGATTAAGAAACTCACTCAAAACCACACAACTATGTGGAAACTGAACAACTTGCTCCTGAATGACTACTGGGTAAATGACGAAATTAAGGCAGATATATTTGAAACCAATGAGAACAAAGATACAACATACCAGAATATGTGGGACACAGCTAAAGCAGTGTTTAGAGGGAAATTTAGAACACTAAATGCCCACAGGAGAAAGTGGGAAAGATCTAAAATCAACACCGTAACATCACACTTAAACTACAAAAGAAAGCAAACAAATTCAAAAGCTGTTAGAAAACAAGGAATAACTAAGATCAGAGCAGAACTGAAGGAGATAGAGACACGAAAAACTCTTCAAAAAGTCAATGAATCCAGGAGCTGGTTTTTAGAAACCATTAACAAAATAGGTAGACTGCTAGCCAGATTATTAAAGAAGAAAAGAGAGAAGAATTAAATAAACACAATAAAAATGATGAAAGGGAGAACATCCCTTATCCCACAGAAATACACACTACCATCAGAGAATACTCTCAACACCTCTGTGCAAATAAACTAGAAAACTTAGAAAAAAATGGATAAATCTGGACACATACACCCTCCGAAGACTAAACCAGGAAGAAGTTGAATCCCTAAATAGACTACCCAACTAAAAAAAGCCCAGGACCAGGTGTATTCACGACTGAATTCTACCAGAGGTACAAAGAGCAGCTGGTATCATTCCTTCTGAAACTATTCCTAACAATAGAAAAAGAGGGACTTCTTAACTCATTTTATGAGGCCAGCATCATCCTGATACCAAAACCCAGCAGAGACAGAAAAAAAAAGAGAAAATTTCAGGCCAATATCCCTGATAAACATCAATGCAAAATTCCTCAAGAAAATACTGGGAAACTGAATCCAGCAGAACATTAAAAAGCTTATCCAGCATGATCATGTTGGCTTCATCTCTAGGATGCAAGGCTGGTTCAACATACACAAACCAATAAATGTAATCCATCACGTAAACAGAATCAATGACAAAAACCACATGATTATCTCAATAGAGGCAGAAAAGGCCTTTGATAAAATTCAACATCCCTTCATGCTAAAAACACTGTATAAACTAGGTATTGATGGAACATATTTCAAAATAATAAGAGCTATTTATGATAAACCCACAGGCAATATAATACTGAATGGGCAAAAAAACTGGAACCATTCCCTTTGAAAACCAGGAAAAGACAAGGATGCCCTCTCTCACCACTCCTGTTCAACACAGTATTGGAAATTCTGGCCAGGGCAATCAGGCAAGAGAAAGAAATAAAGGCTATTCCACTAGGAAGAGAGGAAGTCAGAATGTCTCTGTTTGTAGATGACATGATTGTACATGTAGAAAACCCCATCCTCTTCACGTGGTCACGAGATCGAGACCATCCTGGCGAACACGGTGAAACCCCGTTTCTACTAAAAAATATGAAAAACTAGCCGGGCGAGGTGGCAGGCGCCTGTAGTCCCAGCTACAAGGGAGGCTGAGGCAGGAGAATGGCGTGAACCCGGGAGACGGAGCTTGCAGTGAGCTGAGATCACGCCACTGCACTCCAGCCTGGGCAACAGAGCGAGACTCTGTCTCAAAAAAAAAAAAAAGAAGAAAAAAGAAAACACCATCCTCTCAGCTCAAAAACTTCTTAAGCTGATAACCAACTTCAGTAAAGTCTCAGGATACAAAATCAAGGTGCAAAAATCAAAAGCGTTTCTATACACCAATAATAGAGAGCCAAATGATAAGCAAAATCCCATTCACAATTGCTACAAAGAGAATGAAATACCTAGGAATACAACTTACAAGGCAAGTGAAGGACCTCTTCAAGAGAACTACAAACCACTGCTCAGGGAGATAGGAGAGAACACAAACAAATGGAAGAACATTCCATGCTCATAGATAGGAAGAATCAATATTGTGAAAATGGCCATACTGCCCAAAGTAATTTATAGACTCAAAGCTATTCCCATCAAGCTACCATTGACTTTCTTGCCCAAATTAGAGGAAAAAAAAACCTATTATAAATTTCTTATGGAACCAATAAAAGAGCCCACATACTGAAGACAATCATAAGCAAAAAGAACAAAGCTGGAGACATCACACTACCTGACTTCAAGCTATGCAAGGCTGCAGTAACCAAAACAGCATGGTACTGGTGCCAAAACAGATATATAGACCAATGGAACAGAACAGAGGCTTCCAAAATCACACCACACATCTACAGCCATCTGATCTTTGACAAACCTGACAAAAACAAGCAATAGGGAAAGGATTCCCTATTTAATAAAGGGTTTTGGGAAAACTGGCTAGCCATATGCAGAAAACTGAAACTGGACCCCTCACTTACACCTTGTACAAAAATTGACTCAAGATGGATTAAAAATTTAAACATAAGACCTAAAACCACAAAATCCCTAGAAGAAAACATAGGCAATGCCGTTCAGGACATAGGCATGGGCAAATAATTCATGACTAAAATACCAAAAGCAATTGCAACAAAAGCCAAAATTGACAGATGGGATCTGATTAAACTAAAGAGCTTCCACAAGGCAAAAGAAACTATCATCAGAGTGAACAGGCATCCTACAGAATGGGAAACACTTTTTGCAATCTATCCATTTGACAAAGGGATAATATCCAGAATCTACAAGGAACTTAAACAAATTTACGAGAAAAAAACAACCCCATCAAAAAGTGGGCAAAGGATATGAACAGACACTTTTCAAAAGAAGACATTTATGCGGCCAACAAACATATGAAAATAAGCTCATCATCACTGATCATCAGAGAAATGCAAATCAAAAACACAATGAGATAACATCTCATGCCAGTTAGAATGGCAATCATTAAAAAGTCAGGAAACAACAGATGCTGGAGAGGATGTGGAGAAATAGGAACACTTTTACACTGTTAGTGGGAGTGTAAATTAGTTCAACTGTTGTGGAAGACAGTGTGGCAATTCTTCAAGGATCTAGAACTAGAAATACCATTTGATCCAGCCATCCCATTACTGGGAATATACCCAAAGGATTATAAATCATTCCACTGAAGACACATGCACATGTATGTTTATTGCAGCACTATTCACAATACAAAGATTTGGAGCCAATCCAAATGCCCATAAGGGTTAGACTGGATAAAGAAAATGTGGCACATATACACCATGGAATACTATGCAGCCATAACAAAGAATGAGTTCACGCCCTTTACAGGGACATGGATGAAGCTGGAAACCATCATTCTCAGCAAACTGACACAGGAACAGAAAACCAAACACCTCATGTTCCCACTCGTAAGTGGGAGTTGAACAATGAGAACATATGGGCACAGAGAGAGGAGCATCAGACATTGGACCTGTTTTGGGTGGGGGACTAGGGGAGGGAGAGCATTAGGAGAAATACCTAATGTATATGATGGGTTGATGGATGCAGCAATCCACTATGGCAAATGTATACACATGTACACATGTAACAAACCCGCATGTTTTGCACATGTATCCCAGAACTTATAGTATAATAAAAAAAAGAAAGAAGAAAGAAAGAAAGAAAGAGAGAGAGAGAGAAATAAAGAAGAAAGAAAAAGAAAGAAAGAGAAAGAAAGAGAAAAGAGAAAGAAAGAAAGAAAGAAAGAAAGAAAGAAAGAAAGAAAGAGAAAGAAAGAGAAAGAAAGAAAGAAAGAAAAAACACTTTTCCATCCTACTGAGAGAAAGGACTGGACAAATCAATTTATTTGCCATTTCTCTTACCAAAGAGCTATCACTGTTCAAAATTGGACCCATCTTCTGAAGTAGTGTCAATCTCAGATGTTGGCAGCAGCAAAATCCTCAAGCTGTCATTGCATTTGGCCACAGTCACATTTTGTTTCAAGGACATAGGTAAAAAGGATGCAGAGTGCTTACTATTATGTTGCTATACCTAGCAGATCAATACATACACTTCTGATTTAACATGTTTCACTTTTATTCACAGTACACACAAAATAATCCCCAAGTATTACATCCTGGCTTCACTTACAAATATTTGTAATAGTTGAACCTAACAATTTCTACTTATTTTACTACTTTTTCCTTCTGATTAGCCCTAGCCATTATAGACAGTATTAGAAAAACTACCAAAATGGTTAAAAGACCTAGGAGAGTTAAAAGTCATTAATTTCAGTTTTTTAGAAAATTAATCCTACTTAATATTTTATTTACTTGAAAAAAGGATTAAAATGATAGAAGGATGAAATAATAAGTTACACATTCATTAAACAATTAGATGACAGATTTAGCACTCACAATGTAATGATTTGTTGAATGACTTTTTCTAATATGTTCAAGACTCTTAGAAAATTCTTTTAACTATTTTTCTATGTCACAGAAGGTAGTCATTTTGTGCCTAATAAAGAGGGAGAAATTATATTGTTGTAAGGCTCAATGCTGTTATTATCTATTTTTAAGTTCCAGCCAAACCAGCTGAAAGATATTAAAAATAAATTACCAGCATGCAATTATCATAGGTAGATATTGTGCTGTCACCAAAAAATAATGGATGAATGGCAGATGAAATGCACAGTAGATGAGGTGCTATTCGTAACACTGAACATGCTTCCTGATAAATCACATACTGTCTAATTAAGACAACAGAAATGTGCACACTGCAACACAAGCTTGTCTAGTATCTGTCATGTGAGGATAGGTGTTATTTAATTTATTATGCCTTTACTAAATAATTAAGCTATTTTAGTTTTAAATAACTTGTATATTTTAATCAAGGCAATAGGATACAGTGTTATAATTCTGGTTGTGAAAGCAGCCATGCATTGTGTGCAGTAGTTATTCATTAAGGCTCTATTGGTTTATAAGCCCAATTTATCTGATATGCCACCCACCTCTGTCTTTACCTTTCTAGTTATGTGCATCATATTCCTTTTTCAGACATTTCTGTACCTCTGTAAGAGTCACCCTGGAAGTTGTTCTTATTTTTCTACCCAATTTCTGATATTAAAATGTTATATTTTAGTAAAAGAACATGTTCACACTTTTTAGTAAGCATTTAAAATGTTTGTATGGTTTGCATTGTTATTAATTCAATCAACATTGGTAAAGCACACACCAGGTAGCATTCCTACTGCTAGGAATTCACTGACAAAAGAGGAAGACCCCTATGTAAATAATCGTGAATTCAAAGATCAGTTTGTAAAGATCAGGCTGATCTTTTTAACTGATCAGAATTTAAAGTGACAGTGAGAGGAGTTTTAGTAGGGGAGGGACTTTATAGATAGAGGCAGTTCAATGATGTAGAGGTGCAAGAATACAGTACAGATGAGTTTTCAGGTGGTTCAATAGGCCTGCCTGGCCAAGAGGGGGCAAGTGACACAGGATGGGGCTAGAGAGGCCACTATGTAATAGATTATAAGAGGACTGTTGGTAACTCCACACTTCTGTATAGTCTCTATACAGACTACAGAAAGGTAAACATTGCACATGCTCCTTGAACATCAAGTTAAATTAAAGTATTAAAAGAAAAATATTTAAATAAGCTTTGAAGAAATTTGGCCACATTACACTAAAAATCAAAAGAAGAGACTCTTTTTCCATGTTAGTCAATCTGTGTCTGTTTGTGTCTGTTTGTGTCAATCTTTTTGTGATTGTGTGTATATGCGGGTAATTGCTGAGAATAGAAAATCTAATGAAATATCTACCTACATGTTGATGTGATTTGGGGTTTTTACTATATTGTGACAAATGTAACACTTAAGTTATGATTATATATATATACATATATATATATATCAGACATTGCTCTAAGTCTCTTACAAATATTAACTCTTGAATCCTTATAACAGCTCTCTAAAGTAAGGACTATTATTTATTTTATTTGATTTTATTCTCTAGGAAACAGAGTCTCAGGGGAGTTAGTAACTTGCCTATGTGACCACACACTATTAGGTTTACATAAGAATTGTCCAGAAAGCACATTTAAATAGCAATATCTTGGATCCCACCAGCAGGGATTCTTACTCATGAAGTCCGATATAGAGCCCAGGAAATGTCATACTTAAGAACCCAAAACTACTGTGATGGATTTCATCCAAGAATATTATTTTGACAAATAGTGTTGTGAGAGTTTTAACGATATCAGTTTACATTTAGCTCAGTATTGTCCATTTACTACCAGCTAATCAGTTATGCCATGACTATCGAGGGAAGTAAATGTCTCTTTATATATGTACTACCTAACACTTACTAATACCTGATATTTGTATGCAGTGAATGTTTTCTTAGAAAAGAATCAAACTAAATTAAATGGAACTCCCCACATAATGCACCTTACCTCTATATTTTAATTTATCTCTTTCAAAAATGGTTTTGGGAAGAAAAATCATACGAACATCTCAATAGATGCAAAGAAAGCTTTTGATAAAATCCAACATCCCTTCATGATTAAAAACCATCAACAAACTAGGCATTGAAAGAAAATATCTCAAAATAGTAAGAGTCACCTATGACGAACAGCCAACGTCACACTGAACAGGCAAAAATTGGAAGCATTTCCCTTGAGAACTGGAATAAGGAAAGGATGGCCATTTTCATTACTCTTATTCAACATATTTCTGGAAGGAACAGCCAGATAAATCAGGCAAGATAAAGTAATAAAATACATCCATCTAGAGAAAGAAGAAGTCAAACTGTGTTCATAGGCAATATGATTCTATACCTACAGAAACGTACAGACTCTGCCCAAAGGCTCCTGGAACTGACAAATACTTTGGCAAAGTTTCAAGAAACAAACTCAATGTACAAAAATCAGCGTTTCAATGCGTCAATAATATTCAAGCCAAATCAAGAATGCAATCCCATTTACAATAGCACAAAAACGTAAAATACCTAGGAATATATCTAACCAAGGAATTGAAACACCTCTACAAGGAGAACTACAAAACACTGCTAAAAGAAATCATAAATGACACAAATACATAGAAAAACATTCCATGCTTGTGGATTGGAACATCAATATCATTAAAATGACCATACTGTTGAAAGCAATCTATAGATTCAACATTATTTCTACCAAAGTACCAATGACATTTTTCACAGAATTGGAAAAACTATTCTAAAATGCCCATGGAACCAAAAAGGAGCCCAAATGACCAAAGCAATTCTAAGAAAAAGAATGAAGTCAGAGGCAGGGCGCGGTGACTCATGCCTGTAATCCCAGTACTTTGGGAGGACAAGCCGGGCGGATCACAAGGTCAGATCGAGATCATCCTGGCCAACATGGTGAAACCCCGTCTCTACTAAAAGAAATACAAAAAATCAGGCTGGTGTGGTGGCAGGTGCCTGTAGTCCCAGCTACTCGTGAGGCTGAGGCAAGAGAATGGTGTGAACCAGGGTGGTAGAGCTTGTAGTGAGCCAAGATCACGCCACTGCACACCAGCCTGGGTGACAGTGCGAGACTCTGTCTCAAAAAAAAAAAGAATGATACTGGTTTAAAAACTGACACATGGAACAGAATAGGCAGCCCAGAAATAAAGCTGCACATCTAAGGTCTTCTGATCTTCCACAAAGTTGACAAAAATAAGCAATGCAGAAAGGACTCCCTACTCAATAAATGGTGCTAGGAAAGCTGACTAGCCATATGTAGAAGAATGAAACTGGACCCCTACATTTCACCATATATAAAAATTAACTCAAGATAGATTAAAAATTTAAAGGTAGGACTTCAAACTATATGAATCCTAGGAGAAAACCTAGGAAACACCATTCTGGACATCAACCTTTGCAAAGAATTTCTGATTAAGTCCTCAAAAGCAGCTGTAACAAAAACAAAAATTAACAAGTGGGACCTAATTAAAGAACTGCATAGCAAAAGAAACTGTCAAAAGAGTAAATGGACAACCTAGAGAATAGGAGAAAATATTTGCAAACTATGCATCCCAGAGAGGTCTGATAGCTAGAATCTATAAGGAACATAATGAACTAGCAAAAAACAAACAACCTCATTAAAAACTGGGCAGAAGACATGAAATAACATTTTTAACAATAAGACATACAATTGGCTAACAAACCCATGAAAAATACGGCACATCACTAATCAGAGAAATGTAAATTGAAATCTCAGGGAGACACTATCTCACACCAGTCAGAATGGCTATCATTAAAATGTCAGAAAACAACAGATGTTGGCAAGGCTGCAGATAAAAGGGAACACTTATACACTGTTGCTGGAAATGTAAATTCATGCATTGTGGACAGCAGTTTGAGGACTTCTCAAAGAACTTAGGACAACCATTTAATCCAGCAATCCCATTACTGGCTATATAGCCAAAAGAAAGCATAACATTCTACCAAAGAGACATGTGCACTTGCATGTCCATCACAGCACTATTCACAATGGTAAAGAAATGGAATCATCCCAGGTGCCCATCAGTGGTGGATTGCAGAAAGAAAATGTGGTATCTGTACACCATGGAATACTCTGGATTCACAAAAAATAACCAAATCATGTCCTTCCCAGCAACATGGATACACTAGAAGCCACTATCCTAAGTGAAGTGATACAGGAACAGAAAACTAAATACTGCATGTTCTCACTAATAAGTGAGAAATAAACATCGGGTACTCATGGACATAAAGATGGCAATAATAGATACTGGGAACTACTAGAGAGGGAAAGGAGTTGGGGCACAAGTTGAAAAACTGACTGTTGGATACTATGCTCAGTACCTACGTGATGGAATAATTTGTATCCCAAACCTCAGCATCATGTGATGTATGCAGGTAACAAACCTGCACATATACCCCCTGAATCTAAAGTAAAAGTTGAAAAAATAAAAGCAAAATATTGGGGGGGCGGGTATGAAGACTTAACTTCTGGTCACATATTTAATGTTGTAACATTTGATAGCATCAACAAGGAATTGACAACTTGTTTTTTCAAATGATCTGCTTTTATCATGGCACCTCCTACAAGGAGAGCCGCATATTTTATAAATGTTAAGAGTTTGAACATTATAGATTACATGAAAATAAGTTTCTAAAGCAAATTCAGTAATTTGGTAGCATTAGAACATTTTAGCTTATATAAACCAATCATTGTTTTAATAAATCATCAGATGTATCTGTGTATATAAATATATGTATATTTGTGTCATATATATTGTGTCATATATGTCTGTCTTGTGTAACTAATGTAATCAGACATATAATATACATTGTTATGTTTAACCCAAAGGTAAATTTTTCTTTTATTTTTTAATATGCCAGGTTAGTCTTTTGAGATTCCACAAAATAATATAGGAGTAATTCAATCATGACATTGAACACAGCCTGCTGTTTTGAGAATATATGAGCATATCTTTCTCATTATTCTAATTTCATTATTTCCTAAATGACCACATAAGAAAAAAGAATTGGCTTTATTTCTTTTAAGTGATGAAATGTTAAATTGAAAGTTTTCCAGGACCTTAATGAGTTTAATTTCCTTTGGTTTCTTGTTCAAACTCAAAGTCAAAAAATAGAATATTTTCATAAAAAATCTTTTCAGTGTACCAAGTTGGTATGCTTTTGAAGTACTCTCTAAGTCTACAGGCTGGTACAAATCACTCAGTAGCAGTCCCCACTTGCTTTAACAGGTAGCAGCAATTGGCAAGAACTTTGAGGCAAAGGGAAAAAAATTATATTGAAAATAGTCTTGAATAAAACAACAAAATGCACCAAGTAATTCTGTATAGATCTTGACATCAAAAGATACCTCCTTCTCCCTTTTTCATCCAATAAATGTTATTAGTGGAGAAGGGGACGATGAAGTTAATTTCTTTTTCACCCATAAAACTCCCCCTCAAATCTTTTTTGTGGAATCATATATTCTTTTAAATGAAGTCCACAGGCATGCATTAAAGAAACAGCCCAATTTGTGGCATAGATAACACAGAAGAATATTTTTATTTTCAAATGTTTCTTGCAGAGATGCCTTATTTGATCACTGGAGGTTTATTTAGCACATTCTTTGCATTCAGGTTTTGAAGAGTTGTTCCCTCTGGGGAACAAAGGATGGCAAAGCAGAGTAATTGTGTGTTGTTTAGAACAGTTTAAGAGAAAGCCACTGAATCATTTTTGAGTAACCAGGAAACAACTACATCCACACTTACAAATTTGGTTTCTGTCTTCGAAAATCAACATCAGTGGAAAAAACTCCAACTTTTTCTGTAAAAATTAAAATAAAAGAATTACACTCTAATACAATAATACTAAAGTTAATAAAAAATAAACACTTCTCAAATTTTGAAACTTCTTCCATGTCTTAAGGATTAAAAATAATTCTCTCCAAAAAATAGTTTATATCATATTATTCCTATGCTTAAATATCTGCAATGTGTTAAACAAAGTTAAATAACATTCTTATGAAGTGTAATAGGATTTGTAAAATCCTATTAAATGGTGGCTATAGTTTTCTTTTTATTAGCTTTCAAAATTCTTCAAATGAGTTACAGATACTGTTTTTTATTGAAAGAAGGCAGAGGGAGAGAAACAGAGCTAGAGAGAGACAGTGCACTGACTCTGACTTGCTTTTATAAGTTAGTTTGTCTTAGTGGTTTCTGTCAATAAACATGGACCTACCCCATTTTTTAAAAATTCCATCATATGAATGTATCATAACTGTTTTAACCACTGCTTTATTAATAGACAATTAACTACTCTTGTTTTTTCTACAATTTTAAATAATATTGCAAAACAACAAAAAACAAACAAACAAACAAAAAAACACCACGTCCCATTGAACAAACGCCCCCTCCTTAGTCTTCCTTGTCATGCTTTGCATCATATATTTATTGGCTTAATTTTTCCTGTTTACTTATGTACATCAAATGTTTGGGTCAAACTGATTTAACCACTATCATTGTGCACATACTATTGATGCAGGATGTTTTTCTTCTTAGTTCAGCTAAAATCCAGGTTCTTTCTTGTCTCATGACCAGGAAAAGTGCGGGACGCAGACACACTGAAAGGCGAGGAGGGTGGAATTTATTAAGCAAAAGGAAAGCTCTCAACAAAAAGAGGGGTCCTGGACGCGGGTTTTCTACCTCACAAAAATTGAATATCAGGCCACCCAACATGGGCTGAAGAGGCTCGGCTCCTCCCCTGCATAAGGCACCAATTCCTCGCGGCTCCACCCCATTCTTCCAGTGCACATGTGGGCCCCTAGTCTGAGCCACTCCACATTGCTTTATTTCCCTTACTGCGCATGTGTTAAGGAATGGGATTTTTCACCGTAGGCACGTTTAGGGAAACCCCCTGTGCACAATGACCCGGACAGCACTTGTCTGTCTCTTGCCTCTATCACTATTATCTTAGTCATTGTTTGCACCAAGTATTCAACTTATCTGGGAATTGCCTTTCTGATGTACCTTTCTACCTTTACTAAAATTGTGTGCATTTGTCAGGTTTCATTTCTATTTCATCTGGCCAGCAGTGATTGCTTCCTGTTCTGTAACACATGGTTCTTTGCACTATGCATGACTCAGTTATATTATATGATATATTAGTTTATGTGCATAACTATATTATTTTTCTTGCTAATTATAGATCCTTTAAGGGCATATGATTAACTCCTGAGTTTCTAGCATAATTGAATCGTTTCTATTCATGGGAGATGCTTTAAATTATAAAATTGAGAGAGTATTAACTCTCTGATTTCCTTCTTAGTCAGAGGTAATATTTACAAATCTTAAAAATTATAACAACATACAGGCATTGACAAATCGGAATCATTGTTAGCCATAGTATTGCAACAAATTCCTGCAGCCTCCTTGGAGAATCAGGTATTTCTCTTTTAGTGTTTGATGATGGGGGGATTTGAGGTTCCAGAGAAGGACCTTGGCAGCCGCGATCATTGGGAAGATAGTTTAGGACTCTGCCTAATAATAAAGGCAGAATGAAACTATTTCAACATTTTAACAATAGGCCTTACAGGTGAGTAATATATAAATGTTAATCTTATTTTATTTTATTTTATTTTTTTGAGATGGAGTCTTGCTCTGTCACCCAGGCTGGAGTGCAGTGGCCTGATCTCGGCTCACTGCAAGCTCCACCTCCCGGGTTCACACCATTCTCCTGCCTCAGCCTCCCAAGTAGCTGGGACTACAGGCACCCGCCACCATGCTGGGCTATTTTTTGTATGTTTAGTAGAGAGGGGTTTCACCATGTTAGCCAGGATGGTCTCGATCTCTTGACCTCGTGATCCGCCCACCTGGCCTGGCAAAGTGCTGGGATTACAGGCATGAGACACCGCACCTGGCCAATCCTATGTTTTATATGTAAAAATATCACTGTGATCAATAAAAACTTTTGGAGGCAGATGTCACAGAATGAGAGACATTTGAATTGTTTATTGAAAGATAAACAGGAATGTGTCATTAAACAAGGATTAAGGGTAGTTAATGCTGAGCTTTCCTAATAAAAAACTCTAGAGCAAAATAATTAGAAAATTCTTAAAGAATAGTGTAAACTTAAATTTTGCCAGAATGGGGAGGGAGTTGGAGGTTATTGGAAGAGATTATAGATAATTTCGTATGTCATAAAGAATAATTCAGACTTTAGCGTGTAAGCTTGGAGCGCTAGGAGTTTTCTAAGTCAGGGAATGAAGTGAGTGGGTTTGTGTTTTGGAAAGGGACCAGTAATCAAAGGCAGTGTGCAGAAAGTCATGGGGCCTTATGGGAACTAGGAATATTACATTCCTATTTACATTGATCAACTAAGAGTTGATAAATGTCTGAACCAAGGCAATGGAGGAAATAGGGAAGACAGATGGAGAGAATTAATGCATTAAAAGTTATTTAGAAGGTAAGATCCATAGGACTTTATCAGTGACTGGCTGTGGAACAGGTGAAAGAAGGAGAAGAATGCAATGGCACATTTCGAGCTTTTAATGGATGATGATGTCATTAACAGAGATAAGGAATATGAAAAGAGAAGGTTTGAACCGAGCAGCATTTACTACTATTTGAAGAAGGAATGGAAGAAACTGATATGATCTAACTACAGAATAAAGTGACCCAATATAAATAAAAATAGAAAAATTATTCTGTTAATATAAATGGAAGTGTATGAATCATTTCATCTATATGTTCCTTTGTAGATTTTTGTACGTTGAGAATGTGTTAATTTTAGTTGCTCAAGACTTTCTGTATAAAATAACATTCAGAGTGTTATTGCAGTGCCTGAAGGTTTATTCTATGCAGTCTCAATTATTTACTTGACTGATACTTGTTATACATGCCTCTTTTCTAATTAGAGTTGAAAAATAAAACAATTTGCATTAGTCTGTTCTCATACTGCTAATAAAGACACACCTGAGACTGGGTAATTTATAAAGGAAGGAGATTTAATTGACTCACAGTTCCACGTGGCTGGTGAGGCCTCACAATCATGGTGGAAGGGAGAAGGGGAGCAAAGGCACATCTTACATGCTGTCAGGCAAAAGACAGACAGCATGTGTAGTGGAACTCCCCTTTATAAAACCATGCAATCTCGTGAGACTTATTCAGAGAACATCATGGGAAAAGCCACCCCTCTGATTTGATTGCCTCCCACTGGGTCTCTCCCATGACACACAGGGATTGTAGGAGCTACAATCTGGGTGGGGACATGGCCAAACCACATCACAATTCTTGCAATTGCATATGCCACAAATGATACAGGTACAAAGTATGTTCATCTAGCATTAAAATTAAAGAGGAACTCATGAGTAAAACTTAATCAAAGTCTAGTGGATTGAATGGTGGCCTTGTCCAAAATATGTCCATGTCTTAATTTCTGGAATGTGTAAATGAAGGGTGTTTGCAGTTGTAATTAAGTTAAGGATTTTGAAATGAAGATGTGAGGAGATGCTAGATTATCCAGATAGATTCTAAATTCAGTGGCAAGGGTCCTTACAAAAGAAACACACAAGGGAAGGAAGCAGTGTGACTCTGAGGCAGAGACTGGAGTGATGTGAACACAAATCAAGGAATATGGCAAACCACCAGAAGCTGAAAGAGGCAAGGAATGGATTCTCTCATACATCCTCCAGGGGTAGTGCAGTTCTGCCAACACTTTAATTTCAGACTTCTGGCCTCCAAAACAGTGAGAGAATAGATTTCTGTTGTTTTAAGTGACCATGTTTATAGTAATTTGTTATAGCAATCACCAGAAAATCAATACACTAAGCTTTTTGGGTAAAGGTCTAAATATCTAGGGCCAAGATAGGTGTTAGATAATTATCCCGTGGGCAGTAGGAAAAAACAGAGTTATCTGAACCAAGTAGGTCTCGTTTGCAAGTGATCTAAATAGTTAATATTACAAGGTATAATTGTCTTGTTATCTCACTTTGCTTAGGCAGGAGTTGAATGAAAACTCACTTCCATTACTTGACGTTATCCTTTTGTGCCCTAAGAAATGCTCAGGGATGAGGCTGAGGGGTGATAAGGGATTTTCATGAGCAGGAGTTCTCTAGAAACAAACAAAAGATTATGCTGAAATATTCATGAAAGGTTGGCATGAAAAAGCACAAAACTAGCAGAAAATAGAAATAGATCTAAAATTCAAAGCAAATAAAAATACATTTTGCATGTGATGCCATTTTCTTGAAATCGTATTTGTGAATATCATAACACAGAGGATAGAGCCTAATAAGTTACACAACACTGGACTTGATCTTTTTAGTTCCAAGATTTAGCTCCATTCCTTTTTTTAGTATTAATTTTTGGAATTTGTAACTGACACATAATAATTATACATATTTACAGGATACATGTAATGTTTCAGTGCATGAATACATTATATAATGATCACATTAGGGTAATTATCATATCCATCACTTTAAACATTTATCATTTATTTGTGGTGATAACATTCAGACTCTTTTTCTGGCTATCTTAAAATATATATCATATTGTTATTTGCTATAGTCACTCTACTGGGTAATCGAACACCAGAACGAATTCTTCCTAATTGTAACTTTGTACCTGTTGACTAATCTCTCCTTGTTCCCTTTCCCTACTACCTTCCCCAGCCCCTGGTAGCAACTATTGTACTATTTCTATGAAATCAACTTTTTTTCAATTCCACACACAAGTAAGATTTTGTGGTGTTTGGTGTTTGTCTTTCTGTGTTTAGATCATACAACACAATGTCCTCTGGGTTCATTCATGTTATTGCAAATGACAGCATCTCATTTGTTTTGTGACTGAATATTATTCCATTGTGTGTACATGTATATCATATATATAACATTTTCTTTTTTTGTTGTTTTACTTCAAGTTCTGGGATATATGTGCTGAATGTTCAGGTTTGTTACATAGGTATACATGTGCCATGGTGGTTTGCTGCACCTATCAACCCGTCATCTAGGCTTTAAGCCATGCATGCATTAGGTATTTGTCCTAATGCTCTCCCTCCCCCTTTCCCCCAACCCCCGATATATCACATTTTCTTTATCCATCCGTCTATTGATGGACACCTAGGTTGCTTTCATATCTTGGCTCTTGTGAATTGCACGGCAATAAGCATGGGAGTAAAGATATCTTTTTGGCGTACTGAGTTCCTTTTTTTGGATATATACCCAATAATGGAATTACTGAATCATATGGTAATTCTATTTTTAACTTTTTGAGGAACATCCACACTGTTTTCATAATGACTGTACTAATTTACATTCCCACCAACAGTGTGTAGGAGTTCTCCTTTCAGGTGGAGGTACTTCTGGCAGCAGAAACTCGAGTTGCCAAGGCAAGATGGGTCAAAGTCAGAATGGTGGTTATGGTCCTAGAGGTGGCAAGAAGGATGACAGGGACGAGAAAAAGAGATATGAACTTCTTGTACCAATTACACTGCGGGAAAAGAAGAAGAAAACAAAGAGACCAGATGCTGCCAGCAAACTGCCACTGGTGGTACCTCACATCAATGCCAGTTAAAATTATTGAAATTAGTGAGAATGAAAGACTCTTTTCATGGAGGAAGAACCCATTAGAAATCAGGAACAGATAAAAGCATTAGAAGAAAAGTGTTAGGAAGAAAAGCAAAAGTGGATGACCTGAGGGGGACCACTATGACACTAGAAACCTTGGAAGAGATCAGTGATGGCAATCACACCATCCTGTCTAGATATATGGGGTCAGAACTCTATGTCGGCATTCTTTTATTTGTAGACAAGGATCTGCTGGAACTGGCTTCTTGGTCCTGCTCAACCACAAGTTGAATACCATGATAAGGGTGCTGATGAATGACACAGATTCCCTAGTCACAGTGATGAAGGTGGAAATGGTCCCCAGGAGACCTATGCCAATATTGGTGGTTGGACAACCAAATCCAGGAAATTAAGTAAGAGATCTGTGGAGCTTCCTCTCACTCATCCTGAATATTATGAAGAGATGGGTTTAAAGCCAGATAAGGGGGTCATTCTCTATGGTCCGTATGCCACAGGTAAAACCTTGTTAGCCAAAGCAGTAGCATGTCAAACCTCAGCCACTTTCTTGAGGGTGGTTAGTTCTGAACATATTCAGAAGTACCTTGGTGATGGGCCCAAACTCACATGGGAATTGTTTTGAGCTGCTGAAGAATATGCACCTTTCATCATGTTTATTGATGAAATTGATGCCATTGGGAAGAAAATAGGACTCAAATTTTGGTGGTGAGGGAGAAATTTAGTGAACAATGTTGGAACTGTTGAACCAGTTGTATGGATCTGATTCAAGGGGAGGTATTAAAGTTATCGTAGCCACAAACCAAATAGAAACTTAGGATCCAACACTTACCAGACCAGGCTGCACTGACAGGAAGATTGAGTTCCCCCTGCCTGATAAAAGGATAAAGAAGTACATTTTTCAGATTCACACGGACAATATGATTTTGGCCAGTGATGTAACCCTTGACAACTTGATTATGGCTAAAGATGACCTCTCTGGTGCTGACATCAAGGCAATCTGTACAGAAAAGGTTGATCTGATGACCTTAAGAGAAAGTAGAATGAAAGTAACAAATGAAGACTTCAAAAAATCATAAGAAAATATTCTTTATAAAAAATAGGGTCACTCTTAAGGCGCTCTATCTCTAGTAAACCACAGTTGCCATCAGAAAAATAGTTGGTAGGTTTCCTGACCCCTAAAAGGGATGGGGTTGGAGAAGTTGCTCAGAGGAATCCATTTTCCAGTTGATTTTTATTAGCAAAAAACCCTGTGTGTCTTTTGGAGTATGATGTATAAAATGTCCACTGGGCAGCCCTCATCTGTTGCTCACTGTGTAGCCCTCTGCTTTCCAATGAAGCATGCTCTTCACACACACACACACACACACACACACACACACACACACACACACAGTTTCCCCTTGTCCACATCCTAGTTAGCATTTGTTATTTTTTGTCTTTTTGATAGTAGACATTCTGACTAATGTGAAATGATGTTTTGTTGTGGCTTTGATTTGCATTTCCCTGATCATTAGTACTGTTGAGCATTTGTTCATATACCTATTGGTCATTTGTATGTCTTCCTTTAGGAAATGTCTATTCAGGTCTTTTGCCTATTTTAATATCAGAGTATTTGTTTTTTGCTATTGAGTTTTTTAGTTTCTTATATATTCTGGATTTTAAATCCTTGTCAGATGCCTAGTTTGCAAATATTATCTCCCATTCTATAGGTTGTCTCCTCACTCTACTGATTGTTTTCTTTATTGTGTAGAAGCTTGTTAGTTTGACGTAATCCCATTAGTCTATTTTTGCTTTTGTTATGTGGTCTTTTGAGATCTGAGTAAAAAAAAATTTTGCTGAAATTTCAAGAAGCAATTCACCTATGTTTTCTTCTTGTAGTTTCATAGTTTTACTTCTGACATTTAAGTCATTAATCTACCTTGAGTTGATTTTTGTATACAGTGAGAGATAGAGGTCTCGTTTCATTCTTCTACAAATAATTATTCAGTTTTCCCAGCATCATTTATTGAAGAGACGTTCTTTCCTCAATGTGTGTTCTTGGCACCTTTTTTGAAAATCAATCGGCTATAAATGCATGGAATTATTTTTGGATTCTCTATTCTATTCCATTGGTCTATGCATCTGTTTTTATGTCAGTAGCATGCTGTTTTGGTAACTATAGCTTTGTAGTATATTTTAAAGTCAGGTATGATGTCTCTAACTATTTTTTTTTTTTTTTTGCTCAAGATTATTTTTGCTATCTGGGGTATTTTGCATTTTATATACATTTTAAGATTTTTTTTCTATTTCTGTAAAGAATGTCATTGGTATTTTGATAGGGATTGTATTGACTCTGTAGATTGTTTTGGGTAATATGGACATTTTTGCAATATTAATTCTTTCAATCCATAAACATAGGATATCTTACCATTTATTTATATTCTCTTTGATTTGTTCTATCAATGTCTTACAGTTTTTGTTGTAGAGATCTTTCATCTCCTTGGTTACATTTATTTCTAGGTATTTTATCTTATTTTTTTGTACTATTTTAAGTGAATTTTTTTTCAAATAGTAATATTATTGGTGTATTGAAATACTACTGATTTTTGTGTATTGATTTCGTATACTGCAACTTTACTTAATGCATGTATTAGTTCTCACAGCTTTTTGGTGGAGTCTTCAGGGTGTTTTAGATATATGATTATGCCATCTGCAAAGATGGACAATTTTACTTGCATAAATTCAATGATGTGCTGATCACTTAAAATAAGATAATAGCAATAGAAATATTTGGTCATATTAAGTTGATAAAAATGTAGAGGAAAGAACTCAGATCGAGACAGGTAAAAGCAAGTCTCTTTCCACAATGAACTCTCTATACAATTAATTACACATCAGCTGTAAATCTTTTTGGACTACCAATTACAGACTTCGCTTAACCTATTGAAAGGATAAAAGTGTGCCTAATATAGGAAGTAATAACTTGTATGTCAATGTATAATTATTAAATGCCATTTCCTAAATATTTAAAATATAGGTTTAATTAAAAATGTAGTTAGGGCTAATTTTATATAGAAAAAATGTAATAAAATTTGTAATTTATCCTAAAGGGAATGGTTAGAGTAATGATTTTATTTTCCCAAGTGTCAATTTGAACAATAATTATTCAAGCCCAGATGTAGCCCAGTAGTGAAACAGGAAAGGCTCCCTTGTCCCCCTCGCAGGGCATGTGATAGGGGTGTGGGTTCTTCAGTGACCTGCTGCTTAAACCTCTAGGAGAACATACAGATGGGCAGGCTGTGGGGCTCTGACCCGACAGCAGTGAGTAGGGGTGGATGTTTACAACTGAAGCCCCAGTGGGCATGTGCTACAGGGTACTCTTTTAGTTTGCAGTGTATAGGCAACTTGTGTTAACCAGCTCAATTAGGCCCTCTACTTTGTCTCAAGGACAGAGGGCTTTCTGTATCCTGGGTTTTTGCCTTGGTGTACAGGAAGAATAGGATCACATGTGCACTTGAAGAACGAGTGCAAAGTTTAACTCAGTGGAAGTAGCTCTCTGCTGATTGGGGAGCCAGAAGGGAGATAATTTCCCCTGGAATTGGGCCGTTCAGTGGTCCCAGGTCTCCTCTAACTGCCCTGGCCAAACTGCCTCGTTCAGTGGGTTATGGCCTACCGGCCTGCTGGCGCCTGTTGGCATACTCTTTTGTCAGCATGCTCTTGACAGCCAGCAGCTGTGTCTTCTTCTGCCAATGTGTTTTTCACGACATTCAGCTGCTTGTGTGTTTGCCCGCTAGGGTCTCAGGATTTTATAGGCACAGGATGGGGGTGTGGCAGGCCACAGTGGTCTTGGGAAAGGCAACATTTGGGCATGAAGGCAGGAGTGACTGTCCTTATCTTGGCCCGAGGGGATGGAGCTCTAGCCAGGGACCACACCCTTCCTCTACCCAGCACTTCCTTTCCCCCTTTCTGTATTATTTAAAGGGACCACAGTCTTCCTTTCCCAACATTCCTTTATCAGCAGGTTGGGTACAAACTGCTTGAAAGGTAAAGGTGTTAGTTTAGAACATTTTTACCTTTCTCAATTGTCCTTTCTGCTGCTGTGGATTTTAACCCATTTTCTCTTGAGAGAAAATGACAGAATTATAAGTTTCTTAGAATATGAAATTGGGTGTAGGGCATTCTTTTAATGAATGTTTTTGGATAGGTCAATATTCCCCTTCCTCCAGCCCTACTGTGGGGAATGCTTCCGTGAATGCAGTGGAAGCATTTGCAGCAACTATGCATATTAGAGGTCATTAGTTTAAATAGTTTTTACTTTACTAGTTAATAGAAACCAGTAAGACGTATTCTTTGCTGATTGATTTAGTAGGATCAATAATTCATCTAAGTAAAAAAAAAGTTTTAGAACTTTAAAAAGCCATCATTTGTTTTCCAGTTATTATTGCTGCCTAACAAATTACTCTAAAATTTAGCCTCATAAAACAGCATCTTTATTGTGCTTACAGACTCAGTGGTCAGGAGTTCAAACACGGTACAACAGGAAAGGCTTGACTTTGCCTTACATTGTTGGGTCTGGGGAGACTCAACGTCTAAGAATGAATGTATGAGCACAAGTGGAATCGTCTAAAGACTTGGTCATTTTCTTGTCTGGCACCTGGCCTGGGATGACTGGAAGTCTAGTACTACTGTGTCTTTTTTCATAGCTTGTTTTTCTCACAGCTGGGTGGTCTTGTAAATGCAAAAACTGGTATGAGCCAGCCTGGGGAAGGAACACAGTATCACTTCTACCCAATTCTATTTGTCAAAGCAATCACAAATCTTTCCAGATTGTTATTAATCATTGTCGTTGTAAGAGAAAAGAGAGAGGAAATAGATTGTAGAGACATCTCATTATGTTGTGTGTCTCAGCCTTGTTCTTCTAAAACAGAGCTTCTCAAAGAGTAACCCACAGACCGTTAGCTGATTGATAAACTGTTTTTTTTCTTCAGTCCACAATGGGATAAGGAACTTATACAAGAATGTAAGTCAACTATGACACTGAACACCCTATTTATTTCAGTAGTTTTTTTATGGTAAGAATTTCTCAGTGAAAGAAGCAGTGTATTGATTTCCATTGTGAAACTGATTATGAAGCAAAACTTGGAATAGCAGAAAAAGAAACCAGAATTTGAAGCAAGGATAAAATTTTTATTCTTTATTTGGGAAGGACACCCCCACTGCAGTGAGGATAAGGATGAAAGGAAAGTGAGGCAAAAAAAAAAAAAAAAAAAAAAAGAAAGTATTAAAAAGGAATGTAATGTAATGCATTACCACATTTGGCATGGTTTCACAAGGATCCCCAAAGAGACCCAGCAAGTGACTCAGGAGGCATGCTTACTTGGCCCACAGTAGTTTCCTGGGGGTACAAGGAAATAATGTCCATTAATATGGCCCACTAAAATAAGAGTGCAAAGATTTATGTTCCTGGGCTGTTCCCATCTTGCATTGAACAAAGTTTAGCCCACAGAGCCTAAACTTTGATCAATGCAAGATGGAAACAGCCTAGGAACATAAATTCTCCCTGGCCCTTCCACCTTGCTTTATTCAATGTTTTGATAGCCATGCAGGAAACCCCAAAAGGTTTGTGTCCAAACCAGCTTGTGTGTACATGTGCTTGTTTGGACATTTGTATATGCATGAATCTGCATATGCATTTGAGTGCATTAAATAATTGTTACCTGCTGAAAACCAGAATTCAGAGAGTAAATTACTCTATTACATCTAAAATATCATTAACGTTATTTATAGTTGTAGTTGATAATTCCATACATGTTGTAGCAGTGGAAATAGATTTGAAATATTGAAATTAATTTGTGAATATACTAGGAAGAATATTTGGAGAAATGGCCTTTAACATCATTACTAATCCTCTCAGAATTTCTCCAATATCAGTAAAAGGCAAAGTTTTGAGTAAAACATTATAGTATAACCCAAATTTGACTTGGGTATACTGTTGGTGCTCCATCGAGATCCACCTTCAAAAGACTCATAGCTGCTGCCTTTTACAGACAATTGCTCTTGAGAAAATAGGAGCTTCTTTGCCCAGGAGGTTGTATGCCTTTCCACAAGACCAATGACTGATGTGGAAATACGGAAGGCAGGCCCCTTGCCTCAGGATGGGGCCAACTCTGCCACAATTTATGCTCCAGAGGCCCCCATGGGATCTTCCCCTGCTGTATCTGCTTCCCTTGCTCCCCATCTCATGACAACACTGCTGCCATGAATGATATGTGCCCAAATTGCTGTCTCATATTCCATTTCTAGGGAAATCAACCTAAGACAGGTCCTTGGAAGAAGTGATTGATGGACCTTTTGAAAGAGGAATCACCAGAAATGGTCTATTGACTAGATACTGAGAAGTGGATTGATATCTGGATCACGCTGAAGTTTAAATTTTTATATCAGGAGATTGTTTATGAGACTTCTATGGATAGAGACATTAGGAGAGAAAGTAGATGCCAATTTTAGGCATGTTTGATTGGAGGTAATAATGAGGCACCAAATGAAAAAGATTGAACAAAATAATTAGCATTTAGATTTCTAGAACCACAGTTTAAATAGGCCTGAGAGTCATAAGTAAGGAAATAACTGTCGTAGAGATAATAATGAGCAATTATTAAGGAGAAAAATCTTGAAGAATAAAGGACAAATGAATGTTTTTATTGAAGGAATTCTTGTGACATCTATTCTGTCCTCCTTGAGTATTATTTCAACTATTGAATTGAAAATTAATGTACTTACATAAACTTCTCTTTCTGTTGTAAAATGCATTTGAGTTTATTTTGAGTCTACTTTCTCTTTGTAAACTAAACTTGAATTTAGCTTTTAAATCTATGTAACACCACAGGGCTGGGCCCTCTGTTGTTCATAGAGCCTTAAAATACCTAAAACTTAAGATTTAAGTTTTAAAATCTTTATGGTAAGTTGTTCAATTTCAGCTTACCACTTAATATGGTATTCCAATGGTGAGTACAACTGTTGGTAAGAAAACACTATTGTATTTATATGAAATTCTTACTTGATTTTATAATAAATTCATGAAAGCCAGTGAGTAATTAGATACTCATTGATAATTACTCTTAGATAACCAAGAAGAAGAGAAACCTGAATTCTGAAAAATTCCTTATATTTTGTTGGCTCTTACTGTTTGTTAAATAGTCAGCCAAGAAAAGCATCCCAGTAGAATAAAAAGTCTTTAAGTATGCAATTTACATAATATTCCTCTCTCTCTCTAATATTAAAAGAAAATCAGGCACAAGTTGTTATAGTTGTTTTTCTGAGGACTAAGACAACAGAGCAGCAGTTAGATTATAGGATATATAATGATCTCTTGGACCAGAAAAAAATTCTTAAAAGGAAATGTGATATAGGGAATGTATATAGGTTCTGTTTTTCCAAAATCATCATGTCTAATTACATAACAAATAAAATAATAAGCAAAAATGTCAACTTTAGAATAAAATATATCCTGGAATCATAATATATATGCCTTCATAAATCTCATCTCCTCTCCTCTTAGAGAAGTAGACCTGGAAGGAGAAAAGTATTCAATATAAGTCCTGCAAGCCAACCTGAGCGTTGGCTCCTTTACCTTAGCTTACCGGAAAAAATATATCAACAAGTTGTCACCACTGCATCTTTTCCTTTAAGAGGCATTTTGCTTTTTATTCTGCTTCCCTACTTTCTCCAACCAAAAAGAATTTCCAGATTACATGTGCATGAGGGGAGACTTAAAAAAGAAGAATTCACATACATAAAGAAACTAGTATCTCATTATCAAGAAATATTAACAAATAGATTGGCCATTTATTATAGTCTAAATCATGAGTAAACATTCACTTGGGTTGTGAATACATCTTTTGTTATGCATTGTTTCTCTATATATTAAAAAATTTTCTTGTTCATCGTTAAAATAAATCTAGTCAACAGTTTAAACAGCATCTTTTAAATACTCTTTTAGACTAAATGTAATTGTGTGCTTAGCACATTTTGAACTTAATTAAATATTATGTATATGAATACGTATGTACATTTATTAATTTTTTTTCTTTTTGAGACAAGGTCTCACTCTGTCGCCTGGACTGGAGTGCAGTGGCATAATCTTGACTCACTGCAGCTTCTACTCCCCAGGCTCAGGTTATTCTCCCATCTCAGCCTCTCCAACAACTGGGACTACAAGCACATGCCACCATGTCTGGCTAATTTTTGTATTTTCAGTAGAGACAGGGTTTTGTCACATTGCCCAGGCTGGTCTCGAACTCCTGATGTCAAGTGATCCGCTTGCCTTGGCCTTGCAAAGTGCTGGGATTATAGGCATGAGACATTGCCCTGGTCCCATTTCAGTTTTTTTTTTTTTTTAATACACATGAATTGCTATATTTTATTTAAAATGACATTTAGCATTGACTTTCAAATGTGCTCTCTGAAGAACCAATTATTCTTATTTATTGCTTTCCCTAATTTGATTGCTATCCCTATATTGCTATCCCTAATTTGCTTGATAAATACAAAAAATATTTCACATATGACACAAAAATCAAATTATTCTATATCAATATTCATGTTAATTCTACTTTTATAGAATGTTTAAAAGCCTAATTTTTGAGGCATGTGTAATATAGCAATGATTAGGCAGAAATAAATACTGAAACAGACCTTTTATTGCTAAATACAGTAAAGTAAATAGAATGGAAATCAAAGGCTTTCTACATATTAGAAACTACTTTATAGTTTTCAAACTGGTGTTTATTAGGCTAACTAAAATACAAAACAAAAAAGCAAAGCTGCCATCTAAGAAATAGTGTAAGAATAATAGGAATTTTTCTGAACTAGATGTGAGGAATGAGTTTTCTGTTTGCAATTTGTTTGTCTGTTTTTGAGACGGAGTCTCACTCTGTTGCCAGGCTGGAGTGCAGTGGCGCGATCTCAGCTCACTGCAAGCTCCGCCTCCCGGGTTCACGTCATTCTGCCTCAGCCTCCCCAGTAGCTGGGACTACAGGTGCCGCCACCACGCCCGGCTAAGTTTTCTTTTTTCATATTTTTAGTAGAGATGGGGTTTCACCGTGGTAGCCAGGATGGTCTTGATCTCCTGACCTCATGATCCCTCCGTCTCGGCCTCCCAAAATGCTGGGATTACAGGTGTGAGCCACCACGCCCAGCCAATAAAGACTAAGTTTTAATCAAAGTCAGGAATGACAAACATTTTCGTCAGGAAAACCCTGGGACTGAGTCAGAGAAATAGGAGGAATGGGAGCTTGAAGGCTGATGACAATGAAGTTTACTCCATTTGATTCTAATTCCCAGCTCACTTGGTTGTTCAGTTTGCCCTGTTTGGCCATTGGCAAAAAAAGCAAATACTATAAAAAGGAAAGACCAGGAGCCAGTCCCAAGATGCATCTTTTGACTGAACGTCCTCATTGCTTTCAAGACTACTCTGGCCCAACTAGAAACTGTACCTGAGAACTTTTTCTATGTGCTTTTTCTTTGAGAGATATTCTCACGCAGGCTGGAGTGCAGTGGCTCGATTTTGGCCCACAGCAACCTCCGCCTCCCAGGTTCGAGCAATTCTCTTGCCTCAGCCTCCCTAGTAGCTGGGATCACAGGCATGACTCACCACACCAGGCTAATTTTTGTATTTTTGGTAGAGATGGGGTTTTGCCATGTTGGCCAAGGTGGTCTTGAACTCCTGACCTCAGGTGATCCTGCCTTTTTGGCTTCCCAAAGTGCTGGGATTACAGGCAGGGCTGCTGTGCCCAGCCTTTTTCTATGTGCTTTTGATGAGGTCAGGATCAGCTAGCTATCATCTTGATGTCTGAGAGAATTACACACTTCAGGAGAAATTTTTCATCTTGTACATTTTTGACTTTTGATACAGACAGAAACTCATCACAGACCATAGAATCAACATAAATTGTTTGCTTGCTTAAAAAAAAGGTGCTTTGGCCGGGCGCAGTGGCTCAAGCCTGTAATCCCAGCACTTTGGGAGGCCGAGACGGGCAGATCACGAGGTCAGGAGATCGAGACCATCCTGGCTAACACGGTGAAACCCCGTCTCTACTAAAAAATACAAAAAAAAACTGGGGCCGGGTGCGGTGGCTCAAGCCTGTAATCCCAGCACTTTGGGAGGCCGAGACGGGCGGATCACGAGGTCAGGAGATCGAGACCATCCTGGCTAACACGACGAAACCCCGTCTCTACTAAAAAATACAAAAAACTAGCCGGGCGAGGTGGCGGGCGCCTGTAGTCCCAGCTACTCGGGAGGCTGAGGCAGGAGAATGGCGTAAACCCGGGAGGCGGAGCTTGCAGTGAGCTGAGATCTGGCCACTGCACTCCAGCCCAGGCGACAGAGCGAGACTCCGTCTCAAAAAAAAAAAAAAAAAAAAGGTTTACTAAAGGATTGAAGAGAAAGGGTTAAAAGTTGTTTTGATTGTCTTGGGTGAGATAACCTATAGTTTGGAGTTCCCTAATTAGATAGTGAAGTAGAATCTGAGCAGAAAGGATTTAGATGAGTCATTGAATAATTTTTAGGATGGAATTACAAGTTAACTAAGGTCATGTGTGGCATAATTTTTTCGTTGTTTAGATGAAATACCTAAAATTCTTAAACTCAGGAATTTTATAAAACTTAGAAATTAATATCTTGCAATCAGGAAAGCTGAATTTTGGTGTCATAAAATATGAAGCCAAATTTCACTCAGCATGCATTTTACATGCCGCTATGATGCCATGTAATGAATCAGTGGTTCAGTACAACATACGAGATTATAAGTGTTTTTCTCTAAATGAAGAGCAATATATGCACCAGTAAAATGATTTATTATGCTCATATTATAGACAGTATTACTAAGCATATGACTGATAAGACTACAGTTATTCTAGCTTCAGATTCAAAAATGCCAAGAGCATGTTGGATGAATGTATTTCACTGTAAATTCTATTTCCACATTTAATTAGAAAATGTTATCTAGAAGGCCATTCTCCAAGTTTTCTATGATACTTTTAAAAGTGAATATATGTCATGTATAAATAAAGGCATAATGAGGAAAAAAAAGAGGTGAGCTCATTGATAAGCGGGAAGAAATCTTGAAATGTCTAAACTCAAAAGAAAAAAAAATACACACAGTTTTACAAGGCCATGGTGGTCTATCTAAGGCAGAAATGGAGGCTTAAAATTCAGATATATAGTTCCCCCGAAAAACTAAATATAAGGAAGTTATCAAAGGAGAGGCTACTTGACCATCTTGCCTTTTCCTGCTTCCCAGTGATGATTTTGTGTTTTATTTAAATTGCTTCAAGGCCGTCTCGAATGAGGCTCCAGTATTTCTGTTAGAAATCTCTTAGTTTTAGTAGAGATCATGAGAGTGTCCACCAATTATTTATTCTCTGGCATTTAGGGGGAAAGTTTTTGTGCATTTTCAAATTCCTCTCTTTTCTTATTTATAAACACTAAACAGAGAAAACGAACAATTGAATGTAAAAAAAAAGGAGCAAACTGAGTGGCTAATGCCATTTGGTTTTTCTTTTGCTTTTGTGAACTCTCTGATCTCAGTCCAGCAATTATAATTGCAAGGGGATCTCACAGCTATGTTTACAACTGAGTCTAGTTAATCTCTTATCTATAGACCCCAGGAAACCTGTGCAGTTCTGGTTTTGTATTTATAATTTGTTAGTGCATTCTCCTATGAGACTAAAGTAATAATAGCTCAAGAATATCTTCTGCTTCATGAGGTGATGTTTCTCAAAGTTATTGGTTGCATAAGGTAGTATAAATATTTATAATTTTCTCCATTCCAGTGAACAACTCTATAGATCCCAAAGTATGTAATATGAATATGTAAATTATGTTATATAAATTAATCATTAGTGTAGCATCAAAAGGAAAAGTAATTTTTTTCATGAAGCATTTTTTTGAGCAACTGGTATATGCCAGGCACTCATTGTTGTAGGCACTGGAGATAAAGTAGTAAACAAAATATATAAAAAATATCATGTACTCATGAAGCTTACAATCATTGTTACCTGTAGTTTGGGGTGCACACACTCACAGTGGGCCTTGTTCAACCTTACCTGCCCCAATATACATACACTGGAGTGCGGACGCTTTTCCTTGCTTTCAGGACATCTTGAATTCTCCTATTCATTGCACTTATCAAATTGGACTCAAATCGTTGTCCTCCACACTAGACTATTAGACTTATGGATTAAAAATCACTTGTATTCATCTCTATGTTCCAGTGCTTAGGGTAGCACTTGGAAGAGAGTAGAGGGTTCCTGGAAGAGAGTAGAGGGTTCCATAATTTTTTAATTGAAAGCACAATTACACTTGTTTCAACTGCTCATGATCATTGTTCAATTATGTAACCTTCTAAAATAACTAAAATTCTAGTTCCTCCTCGAGAAACGTTATCATCCTCAATCGTTGCTGCCAGCCTAGCTTAATATTCCTTCTTTTAACTTAGGGAAAATTCTTGTTGTGAAATTAATATAAGATTTAATCTCTGTGATTTTCCAGAGAATCATGTTGATATATACTGAGACAGCCGGGGGGAGGGATCCCTGGAGAAAATCCAAACAGCCCGCCCACTGGAGTAGGGACTCGGGAAGTTCACAGGGTTTGTGGCAGGATAGAGCCGGGCCCCTCCTCTTCCTGTGTGGAAGCTGGGATTCAAGCTGCAAGCCACAAGCGATCTAGCAGGGACTCTGGCCTGGTGAGAGTCCTTGTTTCCCCCTTTTCTTCCTTTTCATCCAATAAAACCCTGCTTTACTCACCCTTCACGGGTCTGCAAGCCTAAATTTTAGTGGTGGGGGATGGACAAGGACCTCACCTTCAGCTGAACTAAGCAAAAGTTCTGCAACAATACCATTACCCAGAAACACATATTTATGAGCTGTTAGGGACAACTAATTTTTATGTAAACCAGATGTTCATTTGAATACCAAAACAGTTCAAATCTACCTTATTATGTGTTTGATGTTGAAAATATAAAAAAATTAAATATGCTAAATAAAACTCAGGTAACATCAACTTGAAATGGCTTTTGTAGTACTTACCTGTTATTGTCAAACAGGAAAATCAATAAGTGATAGTATTTTTTTTTACTACAGTTCACATTTTCATGTGAAAAGGGCCCCCAGTGCTCTTATAATTTTACACTAACCAGAAAAGATAAAAAACAAATTAGTAAAATACCCTCAGACATTAAGGTAAAGAATATAAAACTGAACAAACAGGACAATCTTCTAAACATTAAGACTGAGAAGAATAAAGCTCATTTGAACTTCCTTTTAAAGAACCTCTGCTAACTTCAGATCAAACCAGATAATTACATTCTGACCATGATTCAGGGATCAACAAATGGAAACACAGAATTAATTGTAGGTATCATTGACTGGAGCAGCCCTAAGCCAAAATTTGAAGTGTATTTTTTGTTAGTAATCTCCTTTCTTCTTCTATTAAGCCCTTATTTTTATTCTTTTTTTAAATTGATATCCACTTCATCCCAACATCTTGTGTTCTTTAATTGATCTTTATGCCTTTAATGTTTCCTCCCTTTAACTCTCTTATTGCCTCATTTTAAAGACATTAGCAAACAAACGCACACCAGAAGCAGACTTCCTAAAGAGTGAAAGACTGAGAAACCACATTCTATGAAAATAATGGGGATGACTAGTCCCAACAAGAGGGAGGACTTAAAAATTGCCTACAAATAAACAAGTTTTCACATAGAAGAAAAGTCAGTGTGTTCAAGAGGTCCCTATAAGACTGAACCAGAACCACAGTCAACAGTGGAGCAGAAAAACCTACAACTGATTATATCATATGTTCACACCAGGTGTGACTTTAGACTAAACATCTGATTATTTCTTGGGATTTTATTTTTGAACATTTGAATCAAAAGTACTATGCTGAAGATACCACTATAACCTTACCTTTGACTCTTAGAGTTATTGTCTGGGTCTTTGCAAAGGGGCTTTGGGTAACTTTAAATTAAAATCTCATTTTCCCTATTTGTAAATTGGTGTGATAATAGTGGCTATATTATAAGATTGTTTTGAGGAGTAAATGAGATATATATACACTTCATTGCACAGAGTCAGTTATAGAGTGCTTACTCTGTAAGTATTTTATTTATGATGAAGGAGTTCAGGAAATGCCACCTCAAACTATGACACTTTGGTTTGCTGATTACTTTGAACTGAGGATGTCACTTGGGGAGCAGTGGATGCAGGTAGAGGCTTTCTCTCAGTCCCCACATCTGCCTAAGGAGGTGTCAGATACAGTGAGTTCCTCTTCAAAGGTGTAATTTCTGACTTCCTTGTTCTTTGTTCTCAAGATCAACTTTCTGTCCCTTCTCCTAAGCTACCTGCTCTGTAAACAGCTTCTCCCATCAGTCCCAATCTGTAACTCACATCTCTTCCTTAATTGAAAAGAGTCCTCTTTACTCCTGGTTACCCACTCTGTAAACTGACCCTCCCGCCAAAACAGCTCTGCCTGGCGAAACTACCCTTCCCACCTTTGCCGTGCCCTGCCATGCCCAAACATGCCTTGTTCCATAACGGACAGCCTCTCTCTTTCCACCTAATTAAACATATTCAGTTTTAAACAGTAGCCAATTTGGTCAGTTTAGGTTGTGCAGTCCGACTCCAGGCAACAGGGACAGAACACAGAAGTAGGGATTAACCATGTTAGGGATAAAAACTCCTTCCCTCCTTTGTTTGGTGTGCTCTCACAGTGGCCAGAAGTGCAAACAGCACCCTCTGCAGAAGTAAATTTGCCTTGCTGAGAAATCCTTCATCTGAGTGCTCGTTTTCCTTGCAACTCTGAGCTCTTGTTTCTAACAACGTGGGGGCTTGTCCGGGATTGCCTTTCTCCTCTGGGGAGAGGTTCCCAACCATCTCTTGTGAGGAGATGTGTCCCACTGCCTTGCTGCGGTGGCCTTAGGGATGAGGGATTGAGACCTCCCCCAGCATGATGAATAAACTCGGACTCTCAGCAACATGGGTGAAAAGGATCCTGACATACTGCAGCGACCAGGTAACTCTGTGCACAGACCAAGGTAAGGAAAGTTGCCAGGGTGACAAAGTATTTCCTTAGTGGTCGGGACATCTTGAAGGTTGAATGTGCATGAATGAGACGCACAATTACACACAAAGCAAGTGCAGACTCTGGGTCTGCAGTTCTGTGGTCACCTCATATGGCTTATGGTGGATTCCTGCTGTGGGGCATATACCAACATGCCAATGGTAAGAGGGACCTGAATTCCTGTGAGGGAAGTGCCCAGAGAAGGATGAAGTGAAAGGAAAGGAGTGCAAGAGAACTCCAGTGGTGGGGGGGGGGGTTAAATCTCTAGAGAAGGGAAGGCAAGAAATCTCTAATATGAGGGATTGAGCCTCAGCAAGCCTCTAGGGAAGGGAAGGCAAGAAATCTCTAACACAAGGGATTGAGCCTCACACCAAACCTCTGGGGTGGGAAGCACCCCAACTAAGACAGGAAATAAAAGGGATAAAACTAGTGATAATAATAACATTCCCTCTGATATTCCCTTAGGTCTCATGTTAAAATATTGGAGGGATAATGAAAGGACTAAACATAAGAAAAAACAACAAATGATAAAATATTTTTGTTTCATTTGGACCAAAGAGCCCATCCTCAAATGCCCAGTTTTCTGGCCAACGTTTGGGTCAAATGAAGATTGAATTTGTCAACTTCTAATAGAGTATGTCAATGACAAGAGTCCCATCTCCTAGGAGGAAATAGATTATGCCCTGTGTTGGTGGCAGGGATGTGTCCTTCTTTACCCCCTAAAAGCTAAAGGAAGTAAGCCAGAAACTAGCTCCTCTGAGGAAAGTAAGACCTCTACCCCCAAACAACCCACCAATGTATGGACCCACTAGACCACCTACCTCCACCAAATTCCCCACCCCAAGTGGAAACACAGGACCCTCCTCACTCAATTCCTCCTGCATATAACCCCAAGTCAATGCCTGCCCCAATGCCCCCTGCCTTCCCTAACCACACGCCTGTGTCTATATCTTCTCCAGGAAGGCTCCAGCGTGAGATAGAACAGTGTAAAAAGGATATTCAGAACTTCCCTTTCCCCTCCACCTATAAGAAATCAGCCCCAACTCTCTTCCCATTAAGGGAAGTGCCCCTTGGAGGAGGAGGCATCAGCTTCGTAAATGCTCCCTTAACTATCTCAGAAGTTTTAAATTTAAAAAAGGAACTCAAGCCATTGTTAGATGACACTTGTGGGGTAGCAGATCAAATTGATCAATTCTTAGGATCACAGCTGTATACTTGGGCCAAGTTAATGTCCATCCTGGGCATCCTCTTTTCAGGGGAAGAAAGAAGCGTGATCCATAGGGCCGCTATGATAGTCTGGGAACATGAACATCCTCCTGGCCAATACATTCCTGCAGCAGACCAAAAACTCCCAGCCCAAGACCCTCAATGGGACAATAACAATGCAGATCACTGAGAGAATATGAGAGATCTCAGGGAAATTGAGTGTTTGATATACAACAAAGAAAGGATGAAGGACCTATGGAATTCCTAGATAGGCTGAAAGAGCAAATGAGAAGATATGTAGGCCTAGATTTAGAAGACCCTCTTCAGCAGGGAATGCTAAAGTTACATTTTGTTACAAACAGTTGGCCAGATATTGTTAAGAACTTACAAAAGGTAGACAATTTGAAAGACTGGACTTCAAAGAGCTTTTAAGAGAAGCTCAAAAAGTATATGTGAGAAGAGATGAGAAAAGCAGAAACAAAAAGCAAAAGCAAAAATGATGTTATCCACCTTCTAACAGGCGGTTCCAAAAGACAAGGTCCACTGATACTACTCTCTGTTACCTAGGGACCCACACACCCCTAAACAAGGCCTACGGGGGGCAAAACTTACAAAGGGTTTAAGTCCTCACATGCTAGACCATATAAAGGACATAGAGAGATGAGACCAGGGAACAACCACAGAACAGGTAGGGAGGGAGGACAAAATAAATGCTTCATGTTTGAAGGAGTAGGTCATTTTAAGAGAGAATGTCTCAAATGAGAGAAGGATAAAGAAGTCATTCCACTTATGTCTTTTGAAGGAGAATAGGGAGGTCAGGGGCTCTGCTCTTTTTATCTTGAATCCCACCAAGAGCCCTTGATACATTTAGAGATGGGACCCAAACATGAAGTTATAACCTTTTAAATAGATTTAGGAGCAGCTCACTCCTCTGTTTCTCTTTACCTAATATCCTTTGCTCCTCAGAAGAACTTTTTGTCTTGGGGGTGAAGGGAGAAGGGTTTAAAGGAAGACTCTTAGAAGACACAGAGGTCAAATATAAAAATCGATCAACCCACGTTTAATTTCTGTGAATCCGTGAGGCAGGAACTAACCTATTAGGAAGAGATTTAATGCTAAAACTAGATATAGGCTTACATGTCAGTCCAAATGGATTTCTTACAACATTAAATCTAGTTACTACTGCAGATGAAAAATATATTCATCCTGATGTATTGGCGAGAGAAGGAAATTGAGGAAGACTTCAAGTCGCTCCAGTACTTATAAAGTTAAAAACCCCAAGGGAAATAGAGGAAAGCAATATCCCATTCCTCTACAGGGCAGAATAGGCTAAAACCTGTAGTCAAAGATCTCATTTAAGATAAGTTTTTTGAACCCTGTATGTCTCCTTATAACACTCCAATATTGCCTGTAAAGAAATCAGATAGGTCATAGCAACTAGTGCATGACCTCAGAGCTATTAACCAAAAATAGTCCAGACTACCCACCCTCTTGTTCCCAACCCTTACATATCCTTAGCAAAATACCATATGACCATCAATGGTTTACACTGATATACTTAAAAGATGCCTTCTGGGCATGCCCCTTGGCTGAGGACAGCAGGGACATATTTTCTTTTGAATGGGAAGATCCTCATTCTGGACAAAAGCAACAATACCAATGGGAAGTCTTGCCCCCCAAGTGTTTGCAGATTCATCTAACCTCTGTGGTCAAATCCTAGAACAAGTTCTAGAACAAATTTGTACCCTGAAACACATAGGCTTGCTCCAATACATGGAAGACCTGCTTATATCTGGTGAATACCTTCTTAACTATTTACAAGAGAAGGGATTATGAGTTTCAAAAGGAAAGCTCCAGTTTGTGGAACCCGAGGTTGAATATTTAGGACACTTAATAAGTAAAGACAAGCAAAGGATAGGCCTCGAATGGATCAAAGGAATCATGTTTTTTCCTTTGCCTAAGAAAATTTTGGGGATTAGTTGGATATTGCCAGCTATGGATTAATTCATATGCCCCAAAGACAAAACCCTTATACCTGAAGGTCACCCAGGAAAAGCCTGACCCTCGCCTATGGGCTTCTGATGAAACGCACCAGGGTAAGGAGTTAAAACACCTACTCATCACTGCTCCCGTCTTAGCCCTGCCTTCCCTAGAAAAACCACTTCACCTTAGAGGTGCTTCTCAAGAGCATGGGGACCACAGACAAACTTTGGCCTTTCTATCAAAAGTTTTAGACGCAGTAACCTGTGGGTGGCTTGAATATATTCAATCTATCATGGCTACCACCTTGTTAACTGAAGAAAGTAGGAAGTTAATCTTTGGGGGAAACTTGATGGTGAGCACACCCCATCAGGTTAGGACTATCTTAAATCAAAGGCAGGAAGATGGCTCAAGCCGAATCAAGGATTTTAAAGTATGAAGCTATCTTATAAGAAAGAGATGACTTAACATTAACCACTGATAATTCACTTAGCCCAGCAGATTTCCCGACAGGGAACCCAAATCTAAAAAGACCTGAGCATAAATGTTTAGATTTAATTGATTATCACACAAAAGTCAGGCCCAATTTAAGAAAGAGCCATTTCAAAACAGGTCATCTATTCATAGATGGCTCTTCCTGGGTAATTGGGGGAAAAAGGCATCATGGGTATTCAGTGGTCTATGGGGAAGCTCTTGCAGAAGTAGAGTCAGGAAGATTGCTCAATAATTGGTCAGCCCAAACATGTGAACTGTTTGCATTAAATCAGGCTTTAAAACATTTACAAAACCAAGAAGAGACTATAAATACTGATTGTAAGCATATCATCAGGGTAGCCCATACCTTCGGGAAAATTTGGACTGAACAAGGTCTCATTAATAGCAAGACTTTGTCCACAAAGAATTAATCACCCAGGTATTAGATAACCTTCAGTTGCCAGAAGAAATAACTATTGTCTATGTTCCAGGACACCAGAAAAATCTTTCTTTCAAAAGCTGAGGGAATAACCTCACAGACCAAATAGCCAAACCAGCCACCATTTTCTCTGAAATGCCTATTTTTCAATTCACTGTTGCCTTTCTCCCCCAACTGCCATTCCCATCTTCTCACCTGCTGAAAAGGAGAAATTAATAAGGAGTCAGGGAAAACTCAGAAGGGAAATCGGTGTTACCAGATCAAAGAGAAATGTTATCCAAATATCTCATGAGGGCTGTTTTATCTCAGCTGCATCAAGGAACCTATTGGGGACCTCAAGCTATGTGTGATACAATTCTTAAAGTCTACGGCTCTTGTAGCAGAGCAAGTTACAGATAGTTGTTTAACATCCAAAAATCTAATAACCAAACCCTAAGAAAGTCACCCCTCAGAGGAGGAAACTCAGGATTAAGGCCATTCCAAAACATCCAAATAGATTTCACTGAAATGCCCCCAATAGGTCGCCTAAAGTATCTACTAGTAATAGTGGATCACCTTACTCACTGGGTAGAAGCTATTCTCTTTTCAAGTGCAGTCGCCAGTAATGTAGTCAAGGCATTCATTGAAAATATTATACCTAGATTTGGATTAATAGAAAATAATGATTCAGATAATGGAACCCACTTCACTGCATCTGTCATTAAAAAGCTAGCCCAAGTATTAGAAGTGAGGTGGGAATACCATACCCTCTGGCACCCACCTTCATCAGGAAGAGTAGAAAGAATGAACCAAACCCTAAAACACCACCTAAGCAAATAAGTTTTAGAGACTTGACTATCATGAACCTAATGCCTTCCTACTGTCTTATTGAGGGTCTGAACTGCCCCTTGGAATGATATTGGCTTATCTTCTTATGAAATGCTATATGGGGTTCCTTATTTACACTCCACTGCTGACATTCTTATGTTTGAAACTAAAGAACAATTTCTCAGGAGCTGTATACTTGGTCTGTCTTCCAGTTTCTCTTCCCTCAGAACTAAAGGCCTTTTAGCACAGACACAACCCTTGGAGTTCCCAGCACATCAGTGTCAGCCTGGGGATCACGTTCTCATCAAAAGCTGGAAAGAAGGAAAATTTGAATCAGCTTGGGAAGTACCCTATCTAGTGCTTCTAACTGCAGAAACCACGGTCTGCATGGCCAAAAGGGGATAGACACAACACACGTGGGTGAAAGGAGTGGCTTCTCCAGCCAGAGAAAAATAGGCCGTCACCCCAGGGCCCATCCCCACCAAATTAACTCTAAAAGGGGCTTAATAATCACTTGTTTATTTTCTCTTTCTTTCCAATAGAAGGTCACCTCGTCATCAATGTGACTTAAACTAACCATCCCTTAAATTCAGTTCAGTGCTTGTTCAGTCATCTGATGTGAAGGTGAACGATCTCAAAGGCAGTTATCAAATGTAGATAAATATCTATGTCCATACCACAGTGAGTCAACTAAGTATAAGTTTGGAGCCTTAAAAAGTCCCTGTGGTGACTGGACGGATGTTTGGTGGACCACCCAACATGGAGGGTGGACAGCCAGGCCCCCTTCTTCAAATAAGTTGCGAGGACTGAAACAGAAACTCCAACTTTCCATCAAACTGTAAGTCATTGCAGTGTAACTCCTTATTGTTAATTATAGATAGTCCCCGAAAAATGGCCCAATAATCCTCCATATTAGAATGGTATGGGTTCGGAGCAGATGATACAGGGCAGGACCCCATAGGAATCTTGTCTTTGAGGTTGGCTAGACCATCGGTTAAAAACAATAAAGACATCCAGACCCAGAGTCAGGGGAAACGTATGGGACCCAACACTCTCCCCAAACAATGGGAGGGCCGTTGTTCTCCTCTCATCTCCAGAATGACCCAACTAAGGTAATGGTTGTGGAGGTAAAAGATTTAAGTCAGACTATAGCTTTAGAGATGGTGTACAAAGATGCAAGTGCCTGGCTGGAATGGATTAAATATTCCGTCTGCACTCTAAAGAAAAGTGAGTGTTACACTTGTCTGCACAGCAGGCCAGAGGCCCAGATTGTCCCCTTTCCACTCGGATGGTCCTCCGGCCAACCAGGCATGAACTGTGTCATGATTGGAACTCAGTGTTGTACTTTTTTACCTAATAATACTGCTTCTGACGGAACCATAACAAAAGCATTGCAAGGTCTTTCTGCTTTATCCAATGAACTAGCTAAACTTCAGGAATAAACAATCCCTTCACTAATTTAATGGAAAAATGATTCGGCAAATGGAAAAGACTTATGTCCTCAGTCCTTACTTATCATTGTAATAGGTGTGCTTATCCTTATATGATGTTGTTTCATCCCGAAGCCTAGTACCAAGGCTATTGAAACAGCTCTCGCTAAAACCTTTTTCAATCCCCCTGGCCTTATGCACATAAGCTCCTACTTTTAGAAAACCAAGCAGAACAACAGAGTCAAGACATGCTGAAAAGATTTGAAGAGGAAGAATTATAAAAATCAAAAGGGGGGAATTGTCAGATACAGTAAGTTTCTCTTCAAAGGTGTAATTTCTGACTTCCTTGTTCTTTGTTCTCGAGATCAACTTCCTTGTCCCTTCTCCTAAGCTACCTGCTCTGTAAACAACTTCTCCTGCCAGTCCCAATCTGTAACTCAAACCTCTTCCTTATTTGAAAAGAGTCCTCTTTACTCCTGGCTACCCACTCTGTAAACTGACCCTCGCACTGAAACAGCTCTTCCTGCCAAAACTACCTTTCCTGCCTTTGCTACACCCTGACCTGCCCAAACATGCCTTATACCATAATGGACAGCCTCTCCCTTCCCATCTAATTAGCCATATTCAATTTTAAACAGTAGCCAATTGGGTCAGTTTAGACTGTGCAGTCTGACTCCAGCCAGTGGGGACAGGACACAGAAGCAGGTGTTAACCACATTAGGGATAAAAAACCTTTCCCTCCTTTGTTCAGTGTGCTCTCACAGTGGGCAGAAGTGTGAGCAGCACCCTTTTGCAGAAGTAATTTTGCCTTGCTGAGAAATCCTTCATCTGCATGCTCATTTTCCTTGCGACTCCGACCTCTTGTTTCTAACAGAGGGATCCTAAAAAAGGAAGTCAAATGTCCTGAATCTTATCCCCAGGAACCTTACCAACCAGGGAAGATTAACTCAGATCATAGGAGAGGAGACTGAAGGTGGACACTACCTCCAGACAGACGTATTTTTTGAGAACTGCTTGGAGACAACTTTTCTTATGTGAGAGACTTTTATCTGCATAACAAGACAAACTTTATTCACCATGCATGTTCTCCCCTCACCCTCCCATAACTTGTGTCACCATCACCCTCCAGAAGTCCCAATCCCCAATTTGGTTCTATAACCCAGGATGCTATATAAGCTTCCTTCATCTGGCCCTCCTGTGGGTCTCATATTTTGTGAGACTCTCCTGTATACATATGGAGTAAATATGTTTTTTTCTTTTAATTTATACCAATTTAATACACAGTTAGTCCAAAGAATTTAGAATGGTGAAAGGAAGACAGTTTTTTGCTCCTCTACAATGATTATTATTACATAGTTTCTAAGGAAAAATCCTTTTATATACATCTAACAGCTACATCTGATGACTAAGATTCCTTAAGGCACCACATTACACAATGCCTATTAAGCTAACCCTTCAAATGTGCTGATCCAGGAGACGAGAGCTTGCAAGATTACAAAGCTCTTACAAAGCTTACAAAGATTTCAGTTAAAATCTTTGTTTTCTGGATCTTAGTCTGGAAGTTTCAAGACATCTTTCCACATGATATAAATTGTTTAACATCTCATCCTGACAAAACCCAGAAACCTATATGCATACAATTCACTATTTTAAAGTCTTTTATTAAAATGTTAATTTTAATATTGAAACTATTACACATATGGAATTTAAAAAACTAACATGTTATTTTTTCATTAATTATATTATGTGTATATCAACAACAGAAATTAGAAAATTGAAAATTGCAATTAATTAAATATATGTGAGCATGCAAAAGTTTATACATAAGAGTGGTGAAAATACAGAAAAGATTTCTAGTATAGTATGTATACAAGAAAATCAAAATCAAAGTAGTAAGTTGTCCCAGTAGGTACTGGTTCCTTTAAATAAGGTCATATTATTGAAGAAAGACTTTCACTGAAACGTGTGCTACTGGACACATACTCTTAGGTGGGTTTTTGCCTTATCTTGGGTGGGCCACCATCATCAGTAGGCAACTCAGTTAAAGGAAGAAACACAATATTCCAAAAAAGTTGTATATTTGGAAAGGGCTCTTTCACACGAACACATATTTTGTTCTATAATTCTCTAAAACTGATTTAGGTTTTAATAACATATGGGAAACTAAAAATATTGAGGACAACAAAAAAATATTGAGAACATGTAATGTGAACCGTTTCTCTTAAATGTGGTGTCCATCTTTCAAACAGAGCTAATTTAGAATTAGAATTTTATAAATGAAAATAACATAATAAACAAAATTGAGTTTGTATTTAGCCAAAATCTTCACGGCACAGATGGAACTTGGACAACTCTTTGATAAAATGTTTATAATTAGTATCCCTGACTCTGTGTGGGAATTGTTAATTTTTCTGAATGTTTTTACATATTTCTAATTTCTATCAGATAATTTAAAATTCATTTTAAATGAATTTTATTTCATTTAAATGAATTTTATTTCATTTAAATTTAAAATTCATTTTAAATTATCTGATAGACCTATGGCGTTATTTTTTAAAAATATGTAGTTTCAAATAGCTAGAGGGGAATATTGAATGTTCCCAAGACAAAGAAATAACTGTCTGAGATGATAGATGTACTAATTACCCTGATCTGATCACTACACATGATATGTATCAAAACATCACTATGTATCCCATAAATATGTACAAATATTATTTGTCAGTTAAAAATAAAATAAAATTAAAAAATAAAATAAAACAACTCTCAAGTTTTAAATTAATAGCTTTTCTATTGTTAAATAAATACCATTCTTAATTGCTGGTTACAGAATCCATTAATCAATACTTGCTGCAGTAACAATTCCAAAATTGCAGTGGATTATAACAATAAACATTTATTTATTGCTCATGGTACATGATGGTTATGGGCGAAGTATAGCTCTACTTAGCTTTCTCATTCCTGAGCCCAGTTTAACATAGCAACTTCTGTAGTGGACATGCTAGTCCCTCTGCAGAGGGTAAAAAATTCTAGAGGATGAACCAACTCTGTATTTACGCTAGTTGATTGGACGTATATCCAATCTGCTCACTTATATTGGCCAAAGCTAAGCGAGAATAAAGAAAATTGATTAAGCAGGAAAATTAGGTGAGCGGGAAGAGGGAACAAAATTTATACTCTTATTAAGCATGTACTCACTTCCTTCCTGCACACACACACACACACACACGCACACACACACACATTAATACTCCAGGATGTCTACTTCAGATCTGGATACAGCTTCCCAAGTAATTAAGAAGACAAGTTACCTGGATCCATACTACCAATAAATGCAACCAACATACAATGAGGGCACAAAGACAGAACAATGGTAATAAATCCATCCATTCACAAAGTGGGAGAATGGCATTGCCACTGGATAAATAATATAAGAACTTTTAATCCTGACAATGGCACATGTTCTTTCATTAGGCCATATTTTCACTCTCAGAATTCTTCTCTAGTTCATTACTTTTTATAGCTACTGGATCCACTCTGAAAATGACTTATTTTTCATTTTCTGTCTTGACCACAGCTGATACAGTCTATGAGGAAAATAGACCCTCATTGGAAAAAATAAGCATCTTTACCAGTCCACTTTCTTTCTTATAAACTGGGGTGCCCAAAGATCATTTCACAATTCTACTAGTAAGTTCGTTTTCACCAAGGTAAATGGTATATTGTACAATGCGAATCTCTTTAAAAAACTAAAAAAAAAAAAAAATCATTTTGATTTCTTCAAAGTCTGTGTGCCAATAGCCATAATTATTATTTTTGAGAATTGCCTCACTCTCAAGGCATAATTAAATGTACTTTGAATTGATCCAGTTCCTAACTTTTGACTTCTCTGGGACCGGGTCCTTGGTCTTTCTTTTTGGAACTACTTTATGCAACTGACTTTCACTTGGGGCCACCTTAAAACAATCAGAGTTTTTGGCAAAATACCTTTCTCCTGAGCCTACATCATATTTAGGATAAGTCTTAATCACCTTTAATAGCCCAAAGCATTTCTTTTTAAAATATTTTTCTGTGATGCTAGATGGGAAATAGTCTCTATTTTTAAATTATACTACTCTCAGAATGTCTAGACTTGTTATTTTTTCTTACACACCTATTGTAAATAAGGTGATTCTTTTCTCAGTTCATCAAATGCAGAAAACATCCAATCAATGCTAGTAACATTCTGTCTCAATTTTTTTTCCCAAAATTGAAAGTCCATCAAGTTATTTTTTGTGTTTCAAACTATAGTCAAGATTGATACTGCACTGCATGACAATGGTTGCCATTTTTCTTTTAGGCTCTGAATATAGTCCACAGCCCAACACCAGTTTGTTTGTTTTGTTTATTCAGTAGCAAAAGTCCAGCGTTGAGTACCAATGATATTCTATGGTTTCTGTTGTGGTAATAAAAACCTCCAATATCTTAACAGCTTATAAGAACAAACATTTATTTCTTGCTCTTCTTATACATTATTTCTGGCTGACTGCACTCAGCTCCACATGTCTTATCCATCAAAAACCCATGCTGGAGCAACAGCTTCTATTTGGTTCAACTTGTTTTCATAGAAGAGGGTAGAAGCTAAAGAGGCTGATTCTAAACTGTGAAGTTATTTCTAAAGATTATATTTGCAAGTGTGTAATAACATGTGTTATTCACTCACATTTCATTGGTCAAAGCAATGTATGTGGCCAAGCCTGAGAGTGGGTAGGGGAAGTTTACCCAAAGGCAAGAGGGGGCGTGAATATTTGGGATCAGGAGTACAATTTTATTTCATTGTGTTAACCTCCCACATGATAAGAAATGTTTTTGTAGACCTCCAGACAGGAATACAAAAGTGGGACAACCAGATCTATAATATCTGGGTTGAAACATTTTTTATTGATAATTGTCAGCAGAGTGTATTAGGTAGTTTAAGCATGACAAGACCTCAGTGCTTTTTTTTTTTTTTTTTCACTTTGCTAAGATTGAGAATAGGAAGACATCTTTCTTTATAAGTAATTTCACTGCCTTCCAAAGCCTTGTTGATTAAAAGAGTACGACTAGAGAATAGTTTTTCTTTCTCACAAGTTAAAACATATTATGGAAAAAAGGGAAAAAAAGAAGCAGTGAAGCAGCCTAATTGTAGTCTTTCCAGAACAACATCAAAAAAGGAGCTAGAGAATAAAATATTCTAATAATAACTCCAAATGATCTGTTAAACGGACCAAAATTATTACTGCTACTGTATCAATAGCCATATGCATGTTATAATGTGCAATACTTTGTAACATGAAAATCTGTTCTCTTGGATGAATTAAAGATAATTTTCTGAGATTTCGCTAACACGTACAGGAAGAAAATAGAATACACTTGAACTTGCTTCCCAGGGATATTGAGAAAGCTAAAAAAATCTCTACAATTCTTTTTGTTCCTTCCAATTCCTAGTTAGTAGTGTTTTCATTTCATTAGAAGAATGACATTTTTCCTTCTTGATTTGGGAGTAGTTAATGGTCAATACTTCCTATGTAAACATCATCTTTATTCTGAAAGTAGATTAACAAGATAAATGAAATGTATGCACATAATAAATTCAGTGATATTAAATGCCTTTTCCCAGGAAAATGAATAAATGTGCTGCCTGCTTAATAATATTTTGATTGAAAAACATTCTGATCAGCAGTTATCTCTTTTGAGTTAGATGGACTGATTTTATGTTGGTAATTAAGATACTTAATACACTTTATACTTCTTTATGGTTTCTATACTATGTTCTTCCTTTCTGTTTTAATAATTATTTGTGGAGGAATATGAAAAAAACTTCCAAAATAAATGGCAGATTTTTCACAAACTTGTTTGAGATCAGTTATTTCTTTTTAAAATCTTACTCCTTTCCTCTCTTTTATTGATATTGAGTCAGTATCTTCAATAATAACCGAATAACCTTTTTTCTTAAAATATAATAATATATAAGATAACAGCTGGAACAAATGAGAAATACTATTGTTAAAAGACATATTATTTCCAGTATGCATATAATTCCTGGTTGAAGGCATTTATATCTTAGGAAGAAATGAAAAGAAATGCCAAACTATGATGCACGTTTCACTTCACAGCCAATATGGTTGGAGGATTTATTAAATGAAGGTCAAGGAAATAATTAAAACCAAATATAGACATGAGCTAGAATTCAAATTAGATCACAGAAAATGTAATTATTTCTTAATTAGCCAGATTCTGTCTCCTTAGTAGAAAATACGAAAGTGTGGGCCAACTGCAATAATTCTCTGAGACTTCTGAAGGCTCATTTCAAAACTCATGACTTGGGTTCAATTCAGAGAACAGCAGCATTAAGAATCTGGAGCACCTGTTATTCAGAGTGAGCCTGCCCTTTGCAGTTTCACTTCCTATAATGCCAGTGGGAACGCCAAATGTAATTTTATCTCTATGACTGACCCACTCCATAACGTATTTGGAACCAAACTGGAGTACTATATTTAACTTGCACCGACTTGACAGAACAATTCTTTGAAAACACTGTCTTCAGAATGTCACAATAGTAGCCTTTTGACATCATACAGATGACTTATAATTATCCCACGCTTATTGTATCTCCTCATATGTAATGCCTCACAGAAAGCCATGTGGAGTGAAGAAAATGTTTAGTGTTAATTGGGCTTCTGTAAAAGCATTGCTTTTTACCAATGTTGCATCAGATATTCAGATAACTAAAAGGCAGGAGCCCAGTTGAAATACTGTTTATTGAGGCCTATGCAAAAAATAGACTGTAAAACTTTGGCACAGTGAGACACGATCTAGTTACAACAATGAGCTCAGTGCCTTAACTTGAGTCACTTTGGTCAGACATGGGACACAGTGAAGACATTGAATTTGAATTTAACTTTGTGATTTCCTTAATTAACTTAAAGTTAATATTCTAATTTTGTGAATTTGTCCTGAACCCAAAGTTGTGACTATTAATATAATTCTGATAAAATAATTTATTTTATGAAGTATATTTGGTTAATTCTTATAGTCACCTTATGAGATATTTGAAGAAACAAGAGATTCAGAGGGTTCAGATGTTTGAGATTCCACTGATGGTAAGTGAGCAAGCCATGGTTCAAGCCAAATGTAGTGTAGTTGTGAAGCAGTCTTCTCTTATTGTTTTATTACCTGTTTTTATCTTATTTACCCAAATCTGAATCCCAACTGGTTACTCATGATGTTAAGAAAAACACTACATAATTGTTAGAACTCCAAATGTTCTCATGCTATTCTGTCATGAATACATGCAAACATTTCATGCCCGTGCAAACACATCCACTCTCCTCCACTCCAGGGAAAAGTCTCAGCTCCGCTTGGACACATTGATAAACTGCCTCATTACTCAGTTTTTAATCTGTAGGTTGTCAATAAAATAAAAAATACTTATTCCATGCTAAGGATATGATGATAATTAATTGAGTTAATATAAAGTTTTCATAGGAGGGCTTAGTATGTAGTAAATACTCATATTATAGTAATATAAGCTATTGTTATTATCACCAATAGATAAATCTTAGCGTCTGTGCCCCTGTATTTGAAAGTACCTGCTAAACATATAAGTATTAGTTATTCCTACTGTTATTCTGTTCATGTAGCAATAAATGATTTCTCTTCCGAACTTGAACTGTTTGTTATTCTTTTTATTTTTTGGTATTTTTCAATTTATTTATTTATTTATTTTTTTAAATTTATTTATTTATTTTTTTATTATACTTTAAGTTCTAGGGTACATGTGCATAACGTGCAGGTTTGTTACATATGTATACTTGTGCCATGTTGGTGTGCTGCACCCATCAACTCGTCAGCACCCATCAATTCATCATTTATATCAGGTATAACTCCCCAATGCAATCCCTCCCCCCTCCCCCCTCCCCATGATAAGCCCAGTGTGTGATGTTCCCCTTCCCGAGACCAAGTGATCTCATTGTTCAGTTCCCACCTATGAGTGAGAACATGCGGTGTTTGGTTTTCTCTTCTTGTGATAGTTTGCTAAGAACTGTTTGTTATTCTTATAATGTATTGTCTACTTGGAGCCTTCTTTTTTGTTATTGTTGTTGTTGTTCTATAGTACTAAACATTTTTCACTGTCTAAATTTTAACATAATTGGCATAGGATTAAATGTATAGTTCTTAATTCTTAATTCAAGTATAAACTTCTCTGTACATTTTAATATTGTTTTAAAATGATGTCTCATTTTAGCACCCAAAGCCCAGCATGATATATTGCTCATTTTAAGTTCTCAGGATGCATTTTCTTAACCTTGAACTAAACATAGTTAAAATGTAAACTTTCAAAACTGACTACTTCTTACAATATTAAAGTGAAAGTTGAAGCAAATCCATCAATTAATTAATTCATTCTTTCTTTGAGCAAATGCTACTGAGTTTCCACTAGGTGTTAATATCTGAGGTAAAAATATTGAATAGCTAAAAATATTTTTCTCATGAAATTTAGAATAAGGCTTCTTGGGTGTAATTACGTACGACCAGGGAAGCTTGTCAAGATGCAGGTTCTGATTCACTTCCTCTGGGATGGAGCCTGAGCATCTGCATTCCTACCAGCTCCCAGGTAGTCCTCAGGCCCCTGGCCCTAAGAACACATAATGAGTAGCAAGCACCCAATACCTTCTAGAATACTCCATATTGCATATTTGTCTCTCTTTCCATTTCTCCTTGGAGCAAGGGGGAGCTTCGTTTGCAACACCCTTCCACATCCTCCCCAACCCAGAATAAGTAAATACATGAAATTGAACAGTGGCCACGTAAGCCCTGAATGAGAAAGAGGCTTGTAACATGACTTCAACTACTAATAAGCTTGTTGTGTCATATGTAAAACTCCTCTCTTATACACTGTTATCAATTATGTTTGCTCAAAAGACTTTACCTAGAAGCTTAGTTAGGGAATGCCACAATGTGGTCTCTGAACCAAAAGAGTATTTTCCATTGGTAAGTTGTATTTTTAGTTCTAGAATTTATTAAATTTTGGTTGTGTGGTAAAAACCTGTTCTACAGTCATGCCAGCTTCTGAGATTTCTAGGTCTTGGGGCCTGACAAAGTAAAGATAATAATACTTTACAATTCTAGCCCAGCTTTCATTTTCTCTCACCATTCAAGAAATGCAAGAATGTGAGTCATGAATAGAATTACAATAAGTGATTTTAATTATGTCAGACTTTATAAAATTCCACTAATCTCTAATTGATAATGGTCATAGAAGCCCAATAATTTTATTGAATAATTTACATTAATCATGCACAAAACTATATTTAACATATACGGTGTTCATATCTAACCTCTTATTAGGAAAAGCCTATCTTCTCTCAAGTTTTTGCTTTGAAATTTGATATGAAGTCAAAGCCAAATGAAGTCAAATACAATCTCCTAAAACTTGCCCATGTGCTATGGTTTGGCTGTGTCCCCACCCAAATCTCAGCTTGAATTGCATCTCCCAGAATTCTCATGTGTTGTGGAAGGGACCTGGGGAGAGAGAATTGAGTCATGGGGACTCATGTTTCCTATGGAATAAGTCTCACAAGATTTGATGGGTTTATCAGGGGTTCCTTCTTTTGCTTCTTACTCATTTTCCCTTACCGCTGTCATGGATGAAGTGCCTTTCACCTCCTGCCATGATTCTGAGACTGTCCAAGCCACATGAAACTGTAAGTTCAATTAAACCTCTTTATTTTGTAAATTGCCTAGTCTTGGGTATGTCTTTATCAGCAGTGCCAAACATTGACTAATACAGTAAATTGGTACTAGTAGAGTGGGGCATTACTGAAAAGATACCCAAAAATGTGGACGCAATTTTGGAACTGGGTAACAGGCAGAGATTGGAACAGTTTGAAGGACTCAGAAGAAGACAGGAAAATGTGGGAAAGTTTGGAAATTCCTTGAGACTTGCTGAATGGTGTTGCCCAAAATGCTGATAGCGATATGGACAATAAGGTCCAGGCTGAGGTGGTCTCAGAAGAAGATGAGGAACTTGTTGAGAACTGGAGAAAAGGTGACTCTTGTTATGTTTTAGCAAAGAGATTGGTGGCATTTTGTCTCTGCCCTAGGGATTTATGAAATTTGAACTGGAGAGAGATAATTTAGATTATCTGGTGGAAGAAATTTCTAAGCAGCAAAGCATTGAAGAGGTGACTTGGGTGCTGTTAAAGGCATTCCATTTTATAAGGGAAGCAGAGCAAAGAAGTTTGGAAAATTTGCAGCCTGACAACGTGATAGAAATGAAATCCATTTTCTGGAAAGAAATTCTAGCTAGCTGAAGAAATTTTCATAAATAAAGAGGAGCCAAATGTTAATCCCCAAGACCCTGAGGAAAATGTCTCCAGGCCATGTCAGAGACCTTCACGGTAGCCCCTCCCATCATAGGCCAGGAGGCCCAGGAGGAAAAAGTGACTTTGTGGGCCAGGCCCAGAGCCCCTGCACTACGTGCAGTCGAAGGACTTGGTTCCCTGTGTCCCAGCCACACCAGCCATGGGTGAAAAGGGTTAACATACACCTCAGGCTGTGGCTTCAGAGGGTGAAAACCCCAAAGCCTTGGCAACTTCCATGTAGTATTGAAGCTGCGGGCATGCAGAAGTCAAGAATTGAGGTTTGGGAACCTCCACCTAGGTTTCAGAAGATGTGTGGAAACACCTGGATGCCCAGGCAAAAGTTTGCTGCAAGGGCAGGGCCCTCATGACGAGCCAGTGCCAAATGGAAATGTGGGGTTGGAGCCCCCAAACAGAGTTCCTACTGGGACACTGCCTAGTGGAGCTGTGAGAAGAGGACTAGCATCTCCAGACCTCCAGAATGGTAGATCCACCGACTGCTTGTGGGAACCATGCCACAGACAATGCCAGCCCATTAAAACAGCCAGGAGGGAGGCTGTACCCCACAAAGCCACAGGAATGGTGCTGCCCAAGACCATGGGAACCCACCTCTTGCATCAGCATGACCTGAAAGTGAGACCTGGAGTCCAAGGAGATCATTCTGGAGGTTTAAAATTTGACTGCCCCACTGGATTATGGACTTGCATGGGTACAGTAACCCCTTTGTTTTTGCCAATTTCTCCCATTTGGAATGACTGTATTTACCCAATACCTGTACCCACATTGTATCTAGGAAGGAAGTAACTTGCTTTTGATTTTACAGGCTCATAGGTGGAAGGGACTTGCCTTTTCTCAGATGAGACTTTGGACTGTGGACTTTAGGGTTAATGCTGAAATGAGTTAAGACTTTGGAGGACTGTTGGGAAGGCATGATTAGTTTTGAAATGTGAGGACATGAGATTTTGAGGGGCCAGGGGCACAATGATATGGCTTAGTTGTATCTCCACCCAAATCTCAACTTGAATTGTATCTCCCATAATTCCCATGTGTTGTGGTAGGGACCCCCGGCAGAGGTAATTGAATCGTGGTGTCTGCTGTTTCCTGTGCTATTCTTGTGATAGTGAATAAGTCTCATGAGATCTAATGGGTTTATCAGGAGTTTCTGCTTTGGCTTCTTCCTCATTTTCTCTTGCCACCAGCATGTAAGAAGTCCCTTTCACCTCCCGTCATGATTCTGAGGCCTCCCCAGTCATATAGAACTGTAAGTCCAATTAAATCTCTTTCTTTTATAGATTACCCAGTCTGGGGTATATCTTTATCAGCAGTCTGAAAATGGACAAATACACCATGTTACTAGCTTTGGAATATTCCTTAAATTCTTTTCTGTCTCTCATTTATTAAATGGGAACCTCTCAGTAAGATTTTCAAAGCAATATCTGATTATCTTAACCAATGTTTTATTGCACCTGCCCTAATTCTGCCCTTGAGAATTTTCAATTTTAGAGCAGTTTCCTCTATATGCATGTATGTATGCACACATGCCAGTTTTACAATATCCCTCATATCAAGATCAAGTGGAAAATTATATTGTTGTCATAGTCTTGAGGTAATTTTGTCAGTCAGCTCCTAGTGACTCATGCTCAGTAAGTAGCACCATGACCATGAAATATGCAAGAGCCATTGTTATAATGCATAATAAGATTTCCATTTTTATAATGCATAATAATTTTTCAGTTTTGTGCCATATGAGTGCAAAAAACATATAACAATGGTGATGCTCTGAATGAGATTTTAAACTACCATAGCTGGTCTCCTCATAGGGTTGTAAAACAAAACAAAACAAAACAAAACAAAAAAAGATTGAGGCAAATCTCAATTGATTTTGAGGTTTATTTTGCCAAGGTTGAGGACATACCTGAAGAAGAAGTTAAAAAACAACAACAACAACAACAACAACAAAACAAATAACAGGAGCATCAGTGGTCTGTGCCTTTTCCAAAGAGGGTTTTGATGACTTCAGTATTTTAAGAAGAGAGAGATAGAGGGAGAGGAAGGAGGAAAAACATGATTGGTGAGGGTAGGCAATGAGACAAGTGGTTACATTCTTATGGGGCTTTGATTAGTACTCACAGAATATGCATTTTACTTGTAAAAGCAGAGAGTACAGGAACAGTCGATTACACATCACTCTATATTTTACATAAGATAAGTTCTCCTTCTACAAATATTCTAGGATTGTGTATCTTCATAAACCCCAGCCATGTAAACTCTCCCCACTGCCTTGGGCAAATGCAATGAATTGTTGTAGATAATAGATAGACACAACTAATCCCATGAAACCAGAAGGATACACCGGCTTCTTTATTTTTCAACTTCTTGCCAAAAAGAGTCCAAAAAGACCAGAAAAACCAACAACACCAAGTCTTGGAAAAAATTCTGGAGGTACATTTGGAGATATTCGTAGCTGTCTAACCCTCGCTGACTCAAACTTTGCATCTTGGGATTAATTTGGGAGTATGTTTTCTGACACCAACTTGTACATGGCCTACAATGATGTTGGAGCTGAGACATGCTTTCTTCAAACTGGGTCCTCGACTCCTCCACATTTTCAGATTCACTGTCAGGAACTGAGCAGAGTGAAAGCTCATCAAACTTCATGGGGTTTAGGGGAGGTGGGTCCTTTCTTGGTGCTGCATAGAGTTTGAAGATGAGCAAGCTCATGAAAGCTTGCCCCGTGGACCTCTGAGTTGCCTTGAACGTGTTACTGGCAGCAGGGGCTCCATCAGGGTTTAGCAGGAGTTTAACTCTTGATTTGCACTTCTTGAGTATGTCATGTTTAGAGACACGATGGATGTGGGCATCAGTAAAGTGTATAGTTGGTAACTGAATCTATGTGAATTTTGATTTGGAATTTGTATGTGTTCTTCTCTGTTGCATGTATGGCAAATCTGTCTAATTGGTAATTGCAACAGCTTCCTCCACTCTCCTGGGGTGTCTGATGACTGCCTATCATGTTTATATGCCTCTGTCCCCACAACTTCATCAAGAGTACTTTATAACTTTGGTTACTCCACTGTAATGGTCAATTTTGTGTGTCATCTTGCCTGGTCTAAGGAATGTCCATATAGCTGGTAAAACAGTATTTCTGGGTTCATCTGTGAGAGTGTTTTCAGAAGTAGTTAACGTTTGAATCAGTAGACTGAGTGAAGAAGACTACATTGATCTTTCCCAATGTGGATGGGCATCATTCCACCTATTGAGGGCCTGAATAGAACAAAAAGGCAGAAAGAGGGCAAATTCTCTTTATTTGAGCTGAGACATCCATCATCTCCTGCACTTCATTGCTCCTGGTTCTCAAGATTTCAGCCTCAGATGGGGACTTACGCTATCAGCTCCCTAATTCTTAGGCCTTTAGAGTTGAACTGAATTAGACGATTGCCTTTTCTGGTTCTCTGGCTTGTGGAGAGCAGATCACAGGACATCTCAGCCTCCATTTCCAAATACATTCCTTTAAGTATCTCACATATATTCTATTGGTTCTGTTTCTTGAAATAACCCTGGGTGAGTTGATATGGTTTGGTTCTGTGTCCCCGTCCAAATCTCATCTTTAACTTTAATCCTCATGTGTCTAGGGAGGAACCTGTAATCTCCACATGTTGAGGAAGGAAAGTGATTGGATTATGGGGGCAGTCTCCCGCCTGCTGTTCTCGTGATAGTGAGTGAATTCCCGTGAGATCTGATAGTTTTATAAATGGTAGATTCCTGCACTCTCACTTGTTCTCTTGCCGCCTTGTGAATAAGGTGCCAGCTTCCCCTTCCACCATGATTGTAAGTTTCCTGGGTCCTCCCCAGTCGTGCAGAAATGAATCAATTAAAACTCTATAAGTTATCCAGTCTGAAGTAGTTCTTTATAGGAGTGTGAAAATGGACTAAGACACCAATATACCCACAAAACCCTTATTGAAGTCAGACTAAGCCAAACCAATTATAAAAATGTTTGTGCGTAGTCTTTTGTTGTGTGTAATGTATACAAAGTTTTATACTTGTGTTCAAAAGTGAGCTTGATCTTCTTTCCTAAGTTCTTCTTTTCTATTTGGGGGATCAATATAATAAGGTTTTCCAACTTTTTCCATGCCATTTGGGAATCAAAATTACAATAAAATTGTCAGGTAAACAGGAATGTTTTCTACCGTTTTACAATACTATAAAAAAATTTAGAAAACATTGTTTCTGTTAGATATTTGGCAAAATTAATTGATAAACCAATTATGTGCCCATTTTCTTGAGTAATGTTTATATTTAGTTTAATTTACTGAGTTCCTCCTGATTTTTGTCACCACTTGAGTGAATTTTGTCAATTTTTATTTTAACAGAAAAATTATCTTGGCATCAAGACTTTAAAATTTATTGTATGACATTTACGTATCTGTAGTTAAGTATCCTTTTTCCTCCTAGTGCTATTGATTAGGCAGAATTTGCAAAGGTTGTGCATATTATTTCTCTTTTCAGGGATCCAGATTGTTTAATTTACTTTTTAAATTGCTGTTTTATTAACTTCTACTTTTTATTTAATTCTCTATTATTTCCTTTAAAATACTTTTTGCCTTTTTTTCCCCAGGTAGTAAGAGTCTCATACCTTTTCCCTGATCTTTCTAACAAATGTGCTAATTTAAAAAATTCTTATTTTCACACACGTATATTCTAGGCTAATCATTCTCCTTTTAATGCTGTGTTTGCAGCATTCTATTCAGGTTTAACTTATAGCATGCTCATTATTATTAATTTGTAGATAATTGCTGTGTTCGTTTGTGAGAGCTGTCTTAACAAAGTATCACAGACGAGGTGGGTTAAACAGCAAAAATTATTGTCTCACAGTTCTGGAGGTTGGAAGTCTGAAATGAAGGTGTGGATAGGGTTGATTCCTTCTGAGGGCTATGAGAACAGGATGCATTCCAGGCCTCTGTTCTTGGCTTTAGATGGCAGTCTTCTCCCTATGTTTTCAGATTGTCTTTTCTCTGTACATGTCTTTATCAAAATTTGACCTTTTCATACGGACTTCACTTAGATTGTATTGGGGGTGTAACTTACTTCAGCATTACCTCATCTTAGTTTAAGTAATTATAGTCATGCCCCACTTAACTATGATGATACATTCTAAGAAATGTGTCCTTAGGTGATTCTGTCATTGTGCAAACATTATAGCCTGTACTTATAAAACCTAGATGGTACAGTTTACTACACACCTTGGCTATATCATATGTCCTATTGCTCTTAGCCTACAAAACTGTACAGCATATTACTGTACTGAATACTGTAGGCAATTGTAACACAATCAGTATCTGTGTAACTATATATATCTTAACATAGAAAAGGTGCAGTAAAACTGTGATATTATAATCTTATGGGACCACTGTCATATTTGTAGTCTGTCATTGACTAAAGCTTTATTTGCAGTATATGACTACATCTGCCAAGACCCTGATTTCAACATGTGCATTTTGTGAGGTCACAATTAGACCCATAACAATAAGAAATTGAAGCTTTTTTCATTGTTTCATGATAAAAAAAATGTAGTATGAATATTTATTCTTTTTGGAATTGATTAAAATTATTTATTTGGAATTTCTTTTTAAAAGTCTAACTGGTTTTTTACTTAAATACCTTAAATCTCTATTGTTTCATCCAGAAGAGCTCATGACGATGAAATCTTTTTGATAAATTGTTCTCAGGAAGTGAATACTTTTATATTTCCATACAGTTAGGACTTTCTGAGGAAAGGGAACTAGAACCAAGGTTTAAAGGCTAACCTTGGAGCTAAAAAACAATTAAAGAGTCAAAAAATCAATGGAGAGATTATTTCAAATGTGTTTACATTTCAAAGGAATATAAAAGCCCTGAGCCATGGAGACATTTACATTCTGAAGGATTATACACCATTAGAGAACAAGAGTTTCTCTCTGTCTCTGTCAGGAGGGGAGAGGGACAGCAAGTAAAGAGACTCTAAGATTAATAACTTCAAGGTTCCTCCTCTAAAGTGCAAGAAACCAACTAATATGGTTTGGCTGTGTCCCTACTTAAATCTCATCTTGCACTGTAGTTCTCATAATGCCCATGGGTTGTGGGAGGGACTTGGTGGGAGGTGACTGAATCATGGGGGCAGTTACTTCATTCTATTCTCTTGAAAGTGAGTGAGTTCCACAAGAATTTATGGTTTTATAAGGGGCTTTCCCCCTTTTTGCTCATTCTTCTCCTTGTTGCCACCATGCGAAGAAGAACATGTTTGCTTCTTCTTCTGCCATGATTGTAAGTTCCCTGAGGCCTCTGCAGTCATACTGAGCTGTGAATCAACTAAACTTCTTTCCTTTATAAATTACCAAGTCACTGATATATCTTTATTAGCAGCATGAGAATGGATTAATACAGTAAACTGGTACAGGGTTGTGGGGTGCTGGTGTAAAGACACCCAAAAATGTGGAAGCAATTTTGGAACTGGGTAACAGGCAGAGGTTTTAACAGTTTGAGGGGCTCAGAAGAAGACAGAAAAATGTGGGAAAGTTTAGAATTTCCTAGAGATATGGAGGGCTCAGAAGACAGGAAGATGTGGGAAAGTTTGGAACTTTCTAGAGACTTGTTGAATGACTTTGACCAAAATGCTGATAGCGATATGGACAATGGCATTTAGGCTGAGGTGGTCTCAAATGGAGATGAGAAATTTGTTGGGAACTGGAACAAAAGTGACTCTTGCTATACTTTAGCAAAGAGACTGGCAGCATTTTACCCCAGACCTAAAGATATGTGGAACTTTGAACTCGAGAGAAATGATTTAGGGTAGCTGGCAAAAGAAATTTCTAAGCAGCAAAGTGTACAAGAGCTGACGTGGGTGCTCTTAAAAGCATTCAGTTTTATTCATTCACAAAGATATGGTTTGGAATTGGAACTTACATTTAAAAGGGAAGCAGAGCATAAAAATTTGGGAAATTTGAAGCCTGATGATACAATAGGAAAGAAAAACCCATTTTCTGAAGAAAGATTCAAGCTGGCTGCAGAAATTCACATAAGTAATGAGGAGCCAAATGTTAATTGACAAGATAATGGGGAAAATTTCTCAAGGGAATGTCAGAGATCTGCATGGCAGCCCCTCACATCACAGGACCAGAGGCCTAGGAGGAAAAAACTGTTTCATGGACTGGTCCCAGAGCCCTCCTGCTGTGTGCAGCCTATTGAATTGCTGACCCGTGTTCCAGCTGCTCCAGCTTGGGCCATGACTTCGGAGGGTGGAAGCCCCGAGCGTTTGCAGCTTCCATGTGGTATTGGTCCTGCAGGTGCACAGAAGATAAGAATTGAGGTTTGGGAACCTCTGCCTAGATTTCAGAGGATATATAGAAACACCTGAATGTCCAGGCAGAGGTGTGCTATAGGGGCAGAGCCTTCACGGAGACCATCTGCTAGGGCAGTGTGGAAGGGAAATGTAGGATTGGAGCTCCCACACAGAGTCCTCACTGGGTCACTGCCTAGTGGAACTGTGAGAAGAGGAACATGGTTGCCCAGGCCCCAGGCCCCTAGACCCACTGACAGCTTGCACTGTGTGCCTGTAAAAGCTGCAGACACTCAATGCCAGCCTGTGGAAGCAGCCAGGATGGGGACTGTACCCTGCAAAGCCATAGGGGTGGAGCTTCCCAAGGATGTGGTAGCCTACCTCTTGCATCAGCATTACCTAGATGTGAGACATGGAGTCAAAGGAGATCACTTTGGAGCATTAAGATTTAATGACTGCCCTATTGGATTTTGGACTTTCATGGGGCCTGTAGCACCTTTGTTTTGGCCCATTTCTCCCACTTGGAATGGGTGTATTTACCCAATGCCTGTACCCCCATTGTATCTAGAAAGTAACTGACTTGCTTTCAATTTTACAGACTGATAAGTAGAAGGGACTTCAGATAAGACTTTGGACTTAGACTTTTGCATTAATGCTGGGATGAGTTAAGACTTGGGGGAGTGTTCGGAAGGTATGATTGTTTTGAAATGTGAGGACGTGAGATGTGGGAGAGGACAGGGATGGAATGATATGGTTTGGTTTTGCCCTCACACAAATCTCATCTTGAATTATAGTTCCCATAATCTCTGTGTGTAGTGGAATGAAACCAGTGGTAGGTAATTGAATCATGGGGGTGGTTTTCCCTATCCTGTTGTTCTCATGATATTGAGTGAGTTCTCATGAGATCTAATGGTTTTATAAGGAAATTTTACCCCTTTTTTATTGTTCTCTTTGCTGCTGCCATGTGAAGAAGGACATGTTTCCTTACCCTTTCACCATGATTGTAAGTTTCCTGAGGCCTCCCCATTCATGCTGAACTGTTAGTCAATTAAACCTCTTCCCTTTATGGATTCCTGAGTCTTGGGTATGTCTTTATTAGCAGCATGAGAACGGACTAATACACCAACTTTTGCAGGGTCCATTTGACTTAAATGTCATATCTACTAAAAAGGGAAGAAATAGAGCATCAGAAATGTGATGTTTTTCATGCTGTGAATAAATCTGTCTTGGCTTAGACACTTTATGTTGGCATTCATGCTAATATAAGTAAACATTGATATTAAAAATTTAATGATAATATATTTTATAAATTCTACTTTGTATAGATTTCTTAGATGAATATATGATCAACTAGGTTTTTCATATTCAAAATTTTAAGTCCCATTTTCTTGGGAAAAATCTAGATATTCTAAATCTACCTTTTCATAGTCTTGCATACTTTGCTGTGTTGTCCTATTAAGCAGTTCCCTCCTGACATATTTTATTGATTGTTTTTTTTTTTTTTTTTGCTTTCTGTCTTCTGCTACCAACTCTGCACACGTTTCATCTTAACTCTGTCAAAAGACAAATATGCAAATAGGTAATTTAGGCTTTGGAATATTGAGTGCTCTCAGTTCTGGCTTGACAAGGGGATCTACATCTTTTTTTTAATGCTATTTTTTCTGTGTTTAAAAAGTTACAATATTTTAGATGAAGAGCAAATCTTTCATAAATACTTTTCTACATAAGCTCAGGGTCATGCCACCATTTCAGCACTAATGGGGTATTGGCATCTTCTTTATGAGAAAAGGGAGAAGGTACTAAATAAGTTATAAGGCTGAAATATGTGGAGAACTGCGAGAATGAGAGACTCCTTCATTTGCTGGATGCTTGTCTGACAAAACAAAAGTTACCTACAGAAATGATCTGGCCTGGGCATGGTGGCTCATGACTATAATTCCAGCATGCAGCTGGAGGCTGAGGCTGGAGAATCACTGGAGCCCAAGGGTAGTGGCGCATGCCTGTAGTCCCAGCTACTCAGGGCTCTGAGGTGGGAGGATTACCTGAACCCAGGAGATGGAGGCTGCAGTGAGCCAAGATCATGTCACTGCACTACATCCTGGACAACAGAGTGAGACCTTGTTCCAAAAAAAAAAAAAAAAAAAAAGAGATATGGATTGAAGACATTTTGAAAGCTGCTCCTTTGTTTAGAAAAGAGTTCTTTCTGATGTTTCTAATTCTATATTGTCTAGTAATAATTGGACGCATCAAGCCGAAGTGCCACCATTATGTATTATATATAGTAACCTCACTGAGGTACACTCAGAGTTTGAGATCCTGCAGTTTTCAAGACCTACTGATATAAGACTTTCCACACACGTGAATACATTATTGTTGAGAATAGGAAATCTTGGATGCTAAAAGACTGAATGTGACTTCTGTGTGATTTGTAGTTTTACACTGAAAGTCATCACATTACTGAGTATAAATAAGAAAACATGAGGAATTAGCAAAATAGAATGTTCTACATGTATTCCAAAGGATTTGGTTGTTTGAAATATTAAACTTTAAAAGCATGGAATTGTGTTTTACTAATTTATTACATGTCACTAGAAATTTGACCTTGTATTGGTAAACTTAGAAATTTTAGTAGAGTCAGTAGACTGAGGTGCAAAAGTGTATAGTTCTTTGAAGTGAGATACAGTCCAATCTCAGTTTTTCCAAGTGAGATACAATCCAATACCATTTACTTATTCTGTGACCTTTGACAAATCACTCAGTCTTCCTAAACTTCTCAAGTTCCTCTTCTTTAACATAGAAATAACGTCTATACTTACTTCAGGAAATTTGTTATGTTTAAATTAATTAATACATGAAAATGTTTTAGTGCAGTACTTGGCACCTAGTAAGCATTGAATGAATTATTTATTATTGTTACTAATCCTAAACTAGAAAAATAGTCATCCCAAAGATACGAAAAAGTTCTTTAAGTATCCATCAATATTGACTGTGGGCCAGGCATTGTTACAGGTACTCCAGAAAATGTGGTAAGCAAGACAGAGAGATCCCTGTCTTCAAGGAGTTTATCAGTGATTGTGAGGACTTTGGGTAAGGGAAAGCAAACAACAAACATGTAAATGAATATAGAGAGAAGCAAAATTATTTATATTTGGACAAACATACAATTTGGTAAAGAAGCAGAAGAGGATAAGGGTGGTGAGGTATGTCTTTAGACGTGACGTTTGAGTTGAGGATGACAAGGAGAAGGAACAGTGAGTGCAAAATGACAGGAACAGTGAGTGCAAAATGAAAGGTTATCTTCAAGAATTAGCAAGAAGGCCAGTTACCTGGAGTAGAGTAATGTGAACAGTGGTATGTGCTGACAGGCATGCATATTACAGAAATTTATATTAGAAGATTTTGGAGACCACATAGTTAAGGAATTTGGAACTTGTTGATTTTGCAATGGGAAATCATTGGCAAATTTTGAGGAGGAAGTGACATGACCTGGTTTTCATTTTAGAAAGATTTTTCTGGCTACTCTGTGGAGGATGGATTTAGAGGAGCAAGAGCTAAAGCAAGCACAGCAATCAGGAGGTTATTGAAATAGTTGTCATGGAGCATGAGGCTGACTTGAACTAGGATTTGCATTGAGGGTACTGAAAAGTTGTTAAATTTAGAATATATTTTTTCAGTTAATATGGGTGAGTTGCATGCGAGGTGTGAGCAAAAGAAAGAAATGATGGACCTTAGAGTTCTGTCTGTCTGCTTAGACAAGCCAACAGAGAGGCTCATTTTTTGTTGTTTTTGTTTTTTGACTAAATAGAATTAGCTACAGGCTATAAAATAAGGATATAATAATGAGACAGAGAAAAACAACAAGAACAAAACTCCAAAACAAAACAAAAACAAATCAACCACATATTATGAAATCAACATTTTAATTCAAAAGTTCTGCATTTTAAGAAACCATCTAAAAATGTTTGGTTTGACACTTTCTGTCTTACTATTTTGAGTGGCTTCCTCACGAAAAATGTATCTTCATTTATTGGCATTCTAGATAGCATTCCTGTCTCCTCTTGAAAAATGAAGACGATAAAGGATATTTTTGACTGATCCACTCTGCTCAGGAAATGCTTGCCTTAGTTATTCATGTAACATGTGTTAAAAATGGTTTAAATCATAGTGAAAAATTAGAAATGTACAGTAGAAGTAGATCTAAGCCATCTTTATAGCACTGAATTTCAGAACATTATTATGAAAATCTGTCACCCTACTATTTGGTGTTTATTTATGAGCTTTCTCATAATTAAAAAATAGGCTTTTTATTCACCAAAAAATTTTGAAAAGATGTTAGGAAAAGTCTTCTAAAGTTAAAAAGAAACTCAGTAAACAAAAAGGGCAAAAACTACAAAGTGCCATATTTCCTTTGGCATCCAGTGAAAATATATTATTACTGATATCATAGTCAGATTGCTACCATATCCAGAATGCTACCATTGTCTGGGTGGGTCCAATCTAATCACATGAGCCTCTAAAAGCAGAGAACTTTTTCTGGCTGAAGTTAAGAGAGATGTGGTTAAAGATGAATTGAAGGAGACCTGAACTATCAGAGCAACTCAACTCAGATTTCTGGAGAGGTGGCCATATGGAAAACATGAGAAGAAATGAAGGAAAACCCAGAAGTAAAGATGGTCCGCCTGCTGTAGTCTGAGTGTATCCCTCAGACTTCATGTGCTGGAAATTTAATCTCCAATGTAACAGTGTTGGGAGGGAGGACTCTGCCCTCATGAATGGATTAATGCCACTGTAAACTGGGCTTGTGGGAGTGAATTCACTCCCTTTTGTTCTTTTGCCATGTGAGGTCTCAGCAAGAAAGCCCTCACAAAATGCTAGCTTCATGATCTTGGACTTACCAGTCTCTAGAGATATGAAGTAAATTTTTGTTCTTTATAAATTATCCAGTCTGAGATATTCTTTTGTAGCATCATAGATGAACTAAGACCACCTTCTTTTGCACTCCCCATCAGTCAGCAAGTTTTTTTTCACAAAAAAGCCAAATCCAGGAAAAAATATAAATAGACTTGGAAGTGGATGTATCTCCAGAGCCTCCAGCAAAGAATGCAGCCTTGATTTTGGCTTTGTGAACCTCTAAACTGAGGACAAATCGGCATTATTTTGTACCTGTATTTCTGATAATAAATAGGTGTTATTTTAAGCTGCTAAATTTGTGGTAATTTGCTATGGTAGCAACAGAAAATTAACACCAATAATTGAAAGAGACCATAAACGGTAAGACACAAGACAGAAAAGACAATCCTTTTCTAAATATTCATTAACATAAAATTATTATTCATAATGTACACTATCAACTATAAAATGGATTGCCTTCATTTTGATTTTAAAAGATATTCATTTGAAATTTAAAAAGAGATTAACTTTAGGGAAGAATTATGCTTTACTTTAAGTTGATTCCATGAATAATTTTCACTCGAAAAGTTTAATAATTTCTTCTAGCTATATTGTGTCATTCAATAAAGCTGAAAGCTGGTAAAACTAAAAGAATCTTAATAATTAGTAAGACATCAAGGAAACATTGGAAACTGTTTTTTTTTTTGTTTGTTTGTTTGTTTTTATCTTTGAAGATTATACAATTTTTACCCAAGTAAATAGGAGAAGCTGTTGGACTACTTCAGCTATATCATTTTGTATGACTTTTGGCAGGGCACTTAGCTTCCCTGTGACATCTTTTCCTTAGCTGCTAGTGTCAGTATCAATAAAACCTACCTCAGAAAGTTGTTACAAGGGTTAAATGAGTAGGGAATTAGGAGTTAGAATTAGAGACTCACAGAACAAAGGTTTGTATTGTTTTGTTTTATTTATCCGAAGGTATTTCTGCATGAAAGGTGGGATATTAGACATAAGCGTAGAGCTAGAGATGCAAATCCCTACAGCCTAACTGCGTGAGAGAAACTCACCTTGGTTATATGTAGCCGTGATTCAAGATAAGTGGACCTGCCTTTCCTGTTCTCTTCAGATCTATTATTAGCCCAGTGTATTTTAGACATTCTTATTATCTCTATCTCCAATTGTTATATTTAATTATTAACCTTCACAAATAAAGCTGTGGTATTTCAAGATGACCAACAAAACCTATAAATAAAAAATATTGTATTCCACAGTTTGATTATATTATAGAAGAAATGCCTGCATTGAAATAAAATGCCCTGTTAGCTGGGGTACCAAATGTTGTAGGACTTTTTCCTTGGTTCAGCTAAAGATGGGGTTCTTGTTACACAACCATGAAACATTAGGCTGGTAGACAATCTGAAGGGTAAGGAGGCCTAGGTTTATTGGGTGAAAGGGAAAAGAAATCTCAGCAAAGCAAGAGAGGTTTCTGTTAACAAGTCCCCATCTCACAGATTGAATCCCCAGGTTACCACACCGGATTTGGAGAGGCCAGGCTCCTACCCCGCCGCAAATGGTGCAAAATTCCTGAGGCTCCACCCCAGTGTGCACTCCTCCCAGAGCACAGGCTGGTTGGAGTTTCCCTGGGGACCCCTTTACACTTGGCTGTCTCACAAAGACTGCATGGTATTCTATTTAATAAGATACTGATAGCTGTTCCTAGCTTGTCATAACTACTTAATAAATACTAGAGAAATACTTAATGGTAGGCCTCCTTGACTTTAAAATTCATTATTATCAATTGCGTTTAACTTATCCCTTTCTCACTTTGTTAGATTTTTCCAGTTCCTCTCCCTGGCTCTAAATATAGGTACTCTTTATTGGCTCTTTAACAACTTTCTCTTAATTCTGAGTACCTTCCTTAGCTAGCTGTGTACTAAAACATCCAAACTGTTTACACTGTAGCCTTAAAAATATATATTTTAAAATATTTCTTTTGTAGCCTTAAAATATTCCCTGTTTTGCATTATTTTGCTAAGATGATACAGCTTCTAAGATGGAAGCTTCCTAATCATGAACCAAGGAGTTCATGATCTGCTTGGACCTCTTGTTTCTGCTTTAGCGTCTAATGTCAGCAAATATATTTGCCTTATAATGATCTTTCATCTATTAGAGGAGATAGATTTGACTAATTCCTTTCCTTTATCTAGGAGTGAATTTAAGAGAGGAGAAAATGAGGAGCTAAGTCAAGAAATATGATGTCATCAACATCATTGTCTAGCTGAAGAGGTATTTCTGCAGTCAAATGTCTTCTTACATGTGATTCAAAGATGAAGAGCTGATCAGGAAGTTTTTTATAACATTAAGAATTGTCTGCTCAAAGTACTAAATGCACTGCCTTTTGACAAACGAGGAAAGTTGAAACGGTTGACCCCAGTCGCCTAGACAATTACCACCCTCATCTCTGTTATTCAGCAATTTTGTTGAAATTGCTAAGGAAGGGAGTGCTAAATTACCAGCTTTAGGCAGCTGCCCTCCCTACTGACTTCATAGCAAGGTAATATGTATCCTCAGTTATGGCAAATCATATTCTGGGTCTATAAAGTGAGTTAAAATGCTGCACAGAACAGCCAGTTTAAATTACAGTTACGGTTCATTAAAGTGGGCTCTATTACTCACCTAAATCAATTTGGCTGCACAAACAGATGCCATCTATGATGTATATGTTTTCTTTTCACTATTTTTTTAAAAAAAGACTTTTCTTGGGGAATTAAGCAAAGGTGTACTTACTATTTTCTTAGGCAATAGAAACTGGGCCACTGCTCAACGAAATAATGTCACCAGATTCTTTACATTGAATGCTTCATTGCTTTTGATAACTTTGTCCTTTCAATAACAGGTCTGACCTCAGTATTTACCTATACTCCTGGTCTCTTTTCCAAGATCAAGCAAAGGTAAATAATAGCCCTGTGAAGCAGAGATGACTAATTGTCTCCTTCTCTGGTATCATAATTCCTTTCTTTCTGAATTGTTAGAACTATCCCACACTCAACCAGAGTTCAAACTGGGTAGGTGGCTATCTAGCTAGAAATTATGTTTTCCAGCATCCTTTGGAGCCAAGGGTCTTTTATTGGATTTAGTGAATGTGATGTAAACAAAAATAATTTTGCCACTTCCAGTTCTTGGCCTGAAAACATTGAACATGTAGACTTCCGTCTCTCTTTCTACTCTCTGCAGGCCAGAATGAAGATGTGGCAACCTCTAGGCATCAGCTAAGGTCACACTATACTTGGCAGTGTGCTGAGATAAAGGAACTTAAGTTTCTGAACAACAGAATATCGGCAGAGCCTCCCCAGCACCATGAGCTCTTTGTGAGAAATAAATAAATTTCTATGTTAATTAAACAACCATATTTGGGGAATATTTTTGCTGTAGCCACTTAAAATTTACCTTTACATATACAGCCTGCTGCTCAATTGCTACCTCAAATGATAATTTCAGTTTAGTTCATAAAAACTATAGTTTTTGTAGGGACAGAATGTAATTATTAATGAACACAACATTGGATTGAGACATATGGGACCAGAACTAAGACACACGAGACCATGGCTCAAGTTCAGTTCTGCAACCTATGTGAACTTGAGTTAATTCTATATAGCATGATAAGCATTTTAGAAAATATTCTATAGCATGATAGCATGATATAGCATGATAAATATTTTAGAAAAAATTACTGTGGCAGTAAGTAGGAAAGGGGAGGCGAGAAGAATAACACAGACTTGGGGTATGAAGAGGATCCTGTAGGGAATTAGGCATTGCTGGTCATTGAAATGCAAATTATTACATGTATAAAAATGGTCATAAATTGATCACATTCTTGAAAATAGTTTATAGAACTGTCACATTCTAAAAGGCTGAGTCATAAAATATCTAACTTTCATATATATATATATAAAACTTCCATATATATATATAACTTCCATATATATATTCCACATATATATGTAGCTTCCATATATATATAGCTTCCATATATATATATGTGTGTGTGTGTGTGTGTGTGTGTGTATATATATAGCAGGTCTTGCTCTGTCACCCAGGCTGGAGTACGGTGGCATGATCTAGGATCACTGCAACTTCCACCTCCTGGGTTCAATTGATCCTCCTACCTCAGCCTCTGGAATAGCTGGGACTATGGGTGCACACCACAACACCCAGCTAAGTTTTGTATGTTTTCTTTATAGAGATGTGGTTTCATCGTGTTGCCCAGGCTTGTCTCGAAATCACTCAAGTGATCACTCAAGTGATCCACCCACCTCACCCTCCCAAAGTGCTGAGACTACAGGCATGAGCCACCATGTCCAGCTTCTAACTTCCAAATGTTAGACATTCAGATGCAGTTTATGTTGATGTTGCTATGTGACCTTAAGTAAATAGCCTCAGTTTCATCAGCTATACATATAAGGGGTTTCTATTAAATGAATTTCATTTTCATTTCTAAACTATATGATGCATAGTATTGGATTGGTTCTCTTCCTCCTTGAGATCCCATAATAGTATATAATTCCCAAGTTTAATGAAGTGATTTTTTCCAACATTTCTCTAGATCTATATATTTGAAATTTGCTATGCAGGACTGGATAAATGTGCTCCATGTAGTAAAATATTCATGCATAGTAAAATATTTTTAATTAAAATCTCTAAAAAGTCATTTAAATGTATTAACTATGAAGTGCTTGGAAATAAGGAAAGGAGACACAGTATTTTATTTAGATCTTTTCTCTTTTGTTTCTTCATCTTCCCCCAGTCTACTTAGGCTTTAATCAAGAAAGGAAATTTGTCCTAACAACTTATTTTTTCAATTCAATGTGTCTAGACATGTCAAGAAATCCCAGAGAAAAATTGATTATTTGCGGAAGGCAAAATGAGAACATGCTGTTTTAATTTCTTCTAATATTTTCCTCCAGATGCTTAGATTGGCCCGGGAAGATTACAGAATTCTTCCCCAGAGATCACTGCAGTGAAATATCTTCCCATAGAGGAAAGAATGATATACAGTAACTACTCTTGGTACATGAGAAACCAGAAACCATTAGCAAGGTCATGATTTTTTCCAAATTAAAAGACAATAACATAGTTTAGGACTGATTCTTCCTTTATGAAACTGAATTATTTTCATTTTCGAGTCTGCGTGTTTGGAGAAAATAGGAAGGGATTCTAATCTTTTGCAATTTAGGTCCTTAAAGCTAATGAAACCTATCTAATGGATTGGTAAAGGAAAAGTCAATATTTCCACATTTTCTGTTTTATGAAACATGTTACAGTAAACATTTTTTTCTCCTTCTCAATACAGCTCCCTGAATATTAGGAGGAGAAAAACATTGCATTTGAAATGAGGTGATTTTTAAAATTTTTTAATTTAATTTCCTTTTTTTTTAATTTTTGCAGCTAAGAACCAATTGTTTTGGCAACACTCTATGGTTAGATTACTAACAGAAAGATTTGTATTAAAACAATACCCTTCTCAAAAAAATCACGTGGTCAGTAACAATTTTCAAAGTCTTTAGTTAAAAAAAATCAAGAGCAGCTGATTTAATGTTATAGAGAAAAGATAAGCTTTAATACTTTTATCATTTAGTATTTTGACACATCATACTTGAATAGTAGGGCAGTAGATGATATTTTTATCCAGTAGTTTCAAAACACAACTGCTACTTTGTCAGATCACAGAGTTGCAAAAGTGTTATAATATCTGTGTACCTTCTTAACAGCCTAACAGTATCGGTTTCCTTATGAGGTGTTTTCAACCTATGCATAAATGGCTTTCAGTATTCAGGGCCTCATCGAATCCCCAAATGCAGGCTCTTAGAAACTTCCCTTTATTTTAGTTCACAGTATGCTTTCTGATAATCACATCCAAGTCTTTTTATGGCATTTTGATCATGCAGTGTAATTATCTTTCCACTTTTCTTTCAACTTTTCACATGTGGTGTGGTTGGTTACTTCCTGCTGGATTCATTGTTTGATTACTATTATCGAACACAATGACATGTGTTTACTGATACAATGAAGTATTTTTTAGAACTTAACATAACACTAAAATTTGATTTGGTAAGCAAAGTATGGAGCAGAGTGATTATCTCCTCCTTTCTGTAGAGACTAAAATTAAATTCACTTTAATGGAGGTTACATATTTATATATTTTCTATTCAACCAAAAACTGATGCATTTTCTTGTTAGTGATTATAAACCAGTCCCTACCCCACCCTTTACCTAATTTCTTTCTGATAATTTTGTAGCTGTTTAAGGAACCTAAAAGGAGGATGCTAGTGCACTGTTGTATTTTACTTTGTCACATTATATCTTCTAATCTTTCAGAATTTATGTAAACTGAAATATGAAACTTCAAAGTTCAAAATGCACTTACATCATGCTGCTAGTTATAGTCATTTTTAAGCTTTAAGTAGATTAAACTAAAAGTCTCTTGAAAATAATTGTGGCTTAGATATAAATCAGAAGAAACAGCAAGTGATTTAGAGGCCCTCTTAAAAAAATCAGCAATAATGCTTCTGGGAACTTCACTAAGTTGTAAAGATCATCCACTGTGCTAATAATAGTGGTAAATACAGTGTGTGGGCGGTTAATGTTAGATCACTCAAATACCCTTTAGAAAGCTTCAAATGTAAGAAAAGCTTGAAAGAAATGGATGAAAGGGAAAACTATGTAATTGTTTTTAGATTAATGGGAGATGCTGGTTTGAATCTTTACTCTTGGAAACTAAATTACTATCATAGAAGCAATTACGATTTGTGCCTTCATCTTTGTGCATGCGTTCCTTCCTGAAATAATTGCATCCATCATACAGCTGCGACTGGGATGGTAACCCAATTTCACACGTAGCCTCTCCTCTCTTTCTGCCTTAGGCACACTCAGAAACACTCAGAAACACGTGAAAGGTGTTGAACTCACAGAACTGAAAGTTCCTGCTGTCTAATTAGTTAATGAGACTATGGGTAAGTAAACTTGTTTCTATCTGTGTGGGGTTTGAAATGTCTGATAGGTATATAGTATCTCACAAAAAGTTAAAAAAATTGCAAAATGTTAGAGCTGGGAGGAGCATTATTTTACTTTTACATCATATGGTTGTGCATGGTCATAACCTGGGGAATTAGTGTGCATTGGAATCACCTGGGGAATTAAAAAATACCAATGCCCAGGTTCTTCCTTACACCAATTAACTCATCCTGTCCAGGGCGATGGGTGTCATCCTTGAATGCAAGGAGCTTTAAAAAATCACAATGCCAAGGCCACATTTGAAACCAGTGAAATCAGTTAACTCAGAATCTCTAGAGAATGAGGTCTAGAGAGCATTATTTTTAAATTTGACAGATGATTCTAATGTCCAAGCAAATTGAAAACCAAGTGGAGTAGGTCGCAGACGCTTGTCTGTTTAAAAACTCCCTAGGCTATTTTAATTGATTTCATGCTTGTGAGTGAATCAGCTACTGATGAAGAATTACTTCCCCAGAGGAGCAGATGGTTCAACCTCAGACGACTAGATGGCCTTAAGCAGGACCACTAATTTAGTCTGATTTCTGGGTCCAGTGTTCTTTCCGCTCCACTATCTTGTCTCACACAGTTTCTACATTCTACCAATATTCCAAAATATCTGGTGCCAACATTTTAGATTATTAGAGTGGAAGACTCAGATTCAGGAGTATTTACTGAGCTTCTGGCAAAACAAAAATAAAAACAAAAACACACACACTAACAGAAAAAAAAAAAAAACAAACCAGACACCTGAGGGTGATTGAAATGCTTGCTGCATGAGCAGAATTAAGTATGCCAGTGGCAAGAGGAGGCCTCAGGGGTCTTGCCTTCGACATTGCAGTGTGGAATGTCATCTGCTGGTTTAGTCATCTGTTTCACATTCCAGTCAATTGGTGTGGGTTATCCCAAGTTACACAATATATGAAAAGATAGATTTACAGAAGAAAAAAAATAGGAGACAGTAATTTACTTCCAAAGGTATTATTTTGCAATGAGGCACTGTATTAGTTTTTCAAGTGTGCATTGGAATCACCTGGGGAATTAAAAAATACCAATGCCCAGGTTCTTCCTTACACCAATTAACTCATCCTGTCCAGGGCGATGGGTGTCATCCTTGAATGCAAGGAGCTTTAAAAAATCACAATGCCAAGGCCACATTTGAAACCAGTGGGGAGCTTAAACAACAAACATTTCTGTTCTCTCAGTCCAGGAAGCTGGAAGTCTGAGGTTGAAGTGATTGTCACACACGTCCATGTGAAGAGACCACCAAATAGGCTTTGTGTGAACAATAAAGCTTTTCAATCAACTGGGTGCAGGTAGGCTGAGTCCCAAAAGGGAGTCAGCAAAGGGAGATGGGGTGGGGCCATTTTGTAGGATTTGGGTAGGTAGTGGAAAATTACAGTCAAAGGTGGTTGTTCTCTGGCAGGCAGGGGTGGGGGTCACAAGGTGCTCAGTGGGGGAGCTTCTGAAAACCAGGAGAAGGAATTTCACAAGGTAATGTCATCAGTTAAGGCAGGAACTGGCCATTTTCACTTCTTTCATGATTCTTCACTTGCTTCAGGCCATCTGGATGTATACACTCAGGCCTGGGCTCAGAGGTCTGACATTCCTGTCTTCTTATATTAATAAGAAAAATAAAACAAAATAGTATTGAAGAGTTGGGGTGGCGAAAATTTTTGGCAGTGGTACGGAGAGATAATGGGCGATGTTTCTCAGGGCTGCTTCAAGTGGGATAAGAGGCGGTGTGGGAACCTAGAGTGGCAGAGATTAAGCAGAAGGAAGATTTTGTGATAAGGGGTGATATTGTGGGGTTGTTAGAAGAAACATTTGTTGTATAGAATGATTGGTGATGGCCTGGATACAGTTTTGTATGAATTGAGAAACTAAATGGAAGATACAAGTTCCAAATAAGAGAAAGAGAAAAACAGATATTAAAGGACTAAGAATTGGAAGGATCCAGGACATCCATTAGAGAGTGCCCAAGGGGGTTCAGCGTAATTACTTGCTTGGTTGGTGAGTTTTTTGGGCTCTATCCTTGAGTTTTTTATGTTGTTATACACTGGGCCAGATTGATTTAGGTAAAAACAACACTCTTTATTTAAAAATATACAAAGTCCCCTTTTTTTTAGCAGTGAGTAAGTCTAGGCCTCGGTGATTTTGGAGGAAAGAGAAATGCAAAGCCAGCAATTGTTTGTTAAAGAAGGATTCGAAATGACTAGGAGAGAGTGAGTGGGATTGATAGTGTGGTGGAGATAGCTGGGGAGAGGTAGAGGGTGGCATAAGAAAGGGAACGAGACTAAGAGTGAGTATAAAAGTAAAGAATAGGACTTCATCAGGGTGAAAGTATTGGAGTGTGCCCTGTCAGCAAAGATTATCTATCCATTTTAAGAGAGACTTAAGGGTGGTGGTTTGAGGTAATACCAGGAGATATCGGTTATGATGGTTTGAAGGAAAAGTATAAACTGGCAGCGTAAACAAGGGCAGGCCTTTTATGAGTAGTTGAGAACAGTGAATAGGAGTATGACTAGACAAAAGAGAGTAGGAATGACAAGTTTTTTGGGTGCAGTTCAAGTTGGGCTGGTGTCTGGAATGAGACTGGGGCCTAATAAAAAGGGCATCAATACAGGAGCTCAAATGGGCTGTATCGTGTAGCATCCACAGGACAGGCCTGAATTCTGAGAAGGTCAAGTGGTAAAAGTCCTTTTTAAGTTGGAGGCTGAGTTTGGTGAGGTGGGTTTTTAAAAGACCATTAGTCCATTCTACCTTTCCTGAAGACTGAGGATGTTATAGCATATGAAGGTTTCACTGAATACCAAGAGCCTGAGAAGCTGCTTGGGTGATTTGACTAATAAAAGCCGGTTCATCATCATACTATATAGAGGTGGGAAGGCCAAACTGAGGAATTTTGTCTGACAGAAGGGAAGAAATGACCACGGTGGCCTTCTCAGACCCTGTGGGAAAGGCCTCTACCCATCCAGTGAAAGTGTCTACCCAGACCAAGAGATATTTTAGTTTCCTGACTCGGGGCATGTGAGTAAAGTCAATTTGCCAGTCCTGGGCAGGGGCAAATCCCTGAGCTTGATGTGTAGGGAAGGTAGGGGGCCTGATAAATTCCTGAGGAATAGTAGAATAGCAGATGGAACACTGAGAAGTGATTTTCTTGAGGATAGAGTTCCACAATGGAAAGGAAATGAGAGGTTCTAAGAGGCAGGCTAGAGGGTTGTAACCTACATGGAAGAGGTTATGGAATGATGTGGAAGATACTATAGCATAGACTGCCTTTGCTGGTGAGTGGCAATTAAGCCTGGTGGAACTGCTATCAATAAACCAAGTATAATCAGGATGAGGAACAGGAGAGAAGGAAATATGGGATAATGGAGTTAATGTCAGGTGGATCAGAGAGATACAGTCATGGAAGTCAGGTGTGGTATCCAGAATATTGTGGGAGGCTGGATTTAAGTCCAGGCCAGGAACAATGTTAATTGTGGGAGACTCAACAAAGAGTGAGTATAGCTGAAGGAGCTGGGGAGCAGAAAGTCTATGTGTTGGGTGTGAGGAAGAAAATAGATTTTGAAAGTTATGACAGCTGTAGAGAGTGAGTTGAGCATGGTTTGTGATTTTTAGGGCCTCTAAAAATATTAGGGTGGCAGCAGCCACTGCATGGAGACACGATGGCCAGCCTAAAACAGTAAGGTCAAGTTGTTTGGATAAAAAGGCTACAGGGCGTAGTCCTGGTCCTTGTGTAGGAATTCCAACCACATAGCCCTGCACTTTGACTCTGCACAATGAAGAAAGAGTTGGGGTGAGTTAGGGAGAGCTAGTGTGGGAGCAGCTTCCAGTGCTGTTTTTTTAAGGAATCGAAAGGGGATTGGGGAGAGGAGGTCAGCTAGGTTTTGTGTGTGTGTGTGTCTGTATGTGTGTGAGTTTATATAACGGTTTATTCAGAATGATAAAACTAGGCATCTAAAGGTGGAAGTACCTAACCATGCGTAGGAAGGAAAGGAGTTGTTGCTTTGTAGAAGGGGGTGGGATTTGGGAGATTAGCTGGACACGATCAGCAGGGAGAGCACATGTGTTTTTATGAATAATTTTGCCAAGATAGGTAACAGATGAGGAAGAATTTTGGCCTTTTGGGGGGGATATGAGATATCCTTTTGAGAATAGCTGTTGGAGGAGCAGGAGGGTGTCATGCTGGGAAGATTTGTAGGAGGGACTATAAAATAGAAGGTTGTTAAAATATTTAATAAGGTGAGAATCAAATGGATGGAAAGAAAGTAAATTATGAGAAAGGGCTTCACTGAAGTAATGGGAGCTGTCCATGAAGGTTTGCAGCAATACAGTCCAAGTAAGTTGCTGAAACTGATGGGTGTCAGGGTCAGTCCAAGCGAACGTGAAGAGAGGCTGGGATGAAGGGTGCAGAGGAACAGAAAAGAAAGCATGTTTGAGATCCAGAACAGAATAATGGGTTGTGGAGGGGTTGTGGATGGAGGCATTGAAGATAGGAGAGTATATGTATATGAATTTGGCACCACGGGGTGGATAAGCAAAATAATTTGGTTCATAAGGCACAGATCCTGAACTAACTTGTAAGACTAGTCCAGTTTTTGGACAGGTAACATTGGGGAATTGTAAGGAGAGTTTATAGGCTTTAAGAGGCCATGCTGTAACAGGCGAGTGAATATTGGAATATGATATTGGCACTGAGTGGGGGTAAGGGTGATTAGGTTTTAATGGGATAGTAATGGGCATGTGATTGGTTGCCAGGGAGGCAGTAGAGGTGTCCCATACCTGTGGATTAAAGCGGGGAGATACAAGGGGAGGATGTGAAGGAGGCTTTGAACTGGGGAAAAGGGTGGCAATGAGGTATAGCTGTAGCCCAGGAATAGTCAGGGAGGCAGATAATTTAGTTAAAATGTCTTGACTTAATAAGGGAGCTGGGCAGGTGGGGTTAAATAAAAAGGAGTGCAGAAAAAAGTATTGTCCAAGTTGGCATCAGAGTTGGAGAGTTTTAAGAGGTTTAGAAGCCTGGCCATCTATACCCACAACAGTTATGGAGGCAAGGGAAACAGGTCCTTGAAAAGAAGGTAATGTGGAGTGGGTAGCCTCCGTATTGATTAAGAAGGGGACGGATTTACCCTCCACTGTAAGAGTTACCCAAAGTGTCTGTGATGGTCCTGTAGGCTTCCGAGGCGATCAGGCAGCATCAGTCTTCAGCCGCTAAGCTGAGAAGATCTGGGAAGGAATCAGTCAGAGAACCTTGGGCCAGAGTTCCAGGGGCTCTGGGAGTGGCTGGCTGCCAGGCGAGTTGGACAGTCTGATTTCCAGTGGGGTCCCGCACAGATGGGACACGGCTTAGGAGGAATCCTGGGCTGCAGGCATTCCTTCACCCAGTGACCAGATTTCTGGCACTTGAAGCAAGATCTTGGGGGAGGAGGTCCTGAAGGAATGCCTGACCACTGTGGCTTAGGCATTTTGAAGTTCTTATGTGCTGGAGATGTGGCTGGGGTTTCTCTCACAGCAGAGGCAAATAATTACAACTCTTCTCTATTATTGTACATCTTGAAGGAAAGGTTAATTAAGTCCTGTTGTGGGGTTTGAGGGCTGGAATTTAATTTTTGGAGTTTTATTTAATGTCAGGAGCAGATTGGGTAATAAAATGCATATTGAGAATAAGACGGCCTTCTGACCTTTCAGGATCTAGGGCTGTAAAGCATCTCAGGGTTGCTGCCAAACGAGCCATGAACTGGGCTGGGTTTTTATATTTGATAAAAAAACCCTAAATACTAACTGATTTGGGAGAGTTCAGATAAAGAAATAGGAGCATTAACCTTGCTATGCCTTTAGCTCCAGCCACCTCTTTAAGAGGAAATTGCTGGGCAGGTGCGGGGAGGGCTAGTCACAGAATGAAACTGTAAGCTGCACCAACTGTGGGCAGAGGAGGTGATAGAAGGATCATAGGGTGGGGGAGCGGAGACTGAGGAAGAATTGGAGCCTGATTTAGCCTAGGAGGGAGCGACATGAGGAGGAGCAGTCTGGAGAGGAGGGGAGAGGTCAGATGGGTTGGTAGAAATGGAAGACTCAAAAGACTCAACGATGCTTGGGGTTGGGACTGAGGGGACAGGTGAGAGGGAAAGAAGAAAGATTTGAGATAAGTCGCATTGGGAACAGAGACTAGGGAGGGACTAATGTGTAAAAGAATGCCTGGACGTCAGGCACCTCTGACCGTTTGCCCATTGTACAACAAGAATTATCTAGATCTTGTAGGATGGAAAAATTGAAAGTGCCATTTTCTGGCTATTTGGAACCACTGTTGAGTTTGTATTGGGGTCAAGTGGCATTGAAGAAGAAAATAAGCGTTTAGGTTTTAGGTCAGGTGTGAGTTGAAGAGGTTTTAAGTTCTTAGAACACAGGCTAAGGGAGAAGAGGAAGGAATGGAGGGTGGAAGCTTGCCCATAGGGAAGGAGGCAAGTGCAGAGAAAAGAGAGTGTAGAGACATAGAGAGAAGGGGTTGGGGGTACTTGCCCCCCAGGAAAGTGGTGTTTGCCAGTAAGCTGAAGGATCAAGGCAGGCATCCCTGTGGTGATCAGACACCTTTGAAACGTGAGTGAATAATCAGGCAGCTGTCCCTGCAGTGATTAAACACCAAGAGAAGACTGTCTTCCCGAGTCTGTGACCAGTGCTGGAGTTTTGGGTTCACGGATAAAACATATCTCCTCTGTCTCTAACAGAAAAGGAAAGGAACTGAAATTAAGAGAAAGGAGAGGTTGAAGGGTGATGCCAAGATTGAAAGGAGATAGAGGTTGAGGGATATTGATAGAGGTTGGAGAAGAGAGTAAAGAGAGACCACTTACCCAATTTAAAATTGGTGAGATGTTCCTTGGGCTGGTTTTTCTGAGGACCCAAGGTCGTAGGTGTATCTTTCTCATGGAACAAAGAGCAGGAGGACAGGTGATTGATCTCCCACGGGAGGTCCCCTGATCCGAGTCACGGCAACAAATGTCATGCGCGTCAGTGTGAAGAGACCACTAAACAGGCTGTGTGAGGAATAAAACTTTTTAATCACTTGGGTGCTGGCGGTCTGAGTCCACAAAGAGAGTCAGTGAAGGGAGATAGGGGTGGGGCTGTTTTATAGGATTTGGGTAGGTAGTGGAAAGGGGGTTGTTCTCTGGCAGGCAGGGGTAGGGGTCACAAGGTGCTCAGTGGGGGAGCTTCTGAGCCAGGAGAAGGAGTTTCACAAGGTAATGTCATCAGTTAAGGTAGGAACCGGATATTTGCACTTCTTTCGTGATTCTTCACTTGCTTCAGGCCATCTGGATGTACACGTGCAGGGTTGGGCTCAGAGACCTGACGGTGGTGACAGGTTTGGTTTCTCTGGGGCCTCTCTGCTTGGTTTGTAGATAGCCGTCTTCTTGAGTCTTCCTAAGGTCTTCCCTCTGTACATATACAAATCCGTGTCCTAATTTCCTCTTCTTATAAGGGCAGCAATCACAGTGAATTGCAGACATATTTATGCTCCCATTTGGACTTAATTATGCCTTAAAGACCCTATTTCCAAATACGGTTCACATTCTGAGGTACTAGGTGTTAAGACTTCAACATATGAATTTGCAGGTACGAGACACAACTCAGCACATAATAGGTGGAAAGAACTATCGTCAGAATGCTCAGATGTATATTGTTTAAAAATATATAGGGAAGGCCTGGTGTGGTGACTGATGCCTATAACCCCAGCACTTTGGGAGACCAAGGTGGGTGGATCACTTGAGTCTAGGAGTTCAAGACCAGCCTGGGAAACATGAAAAAACCTTGTCTCTACAAAAAATACAAAAATTAGCTGGGCATGGTGTCACATGCCTGTAGTCCCAGCTACTTGAGAGGCTAAGGTAGAAGGATCACTTGAGCCCACGGAGGTCAAGGCTGCAATAAGCTGAGAGCTAAGATCATGCTACTGCACTGCAGCCTGGGCAACAGAGTGAGACCCCATCTCAAAAAAAAAAAAAAAAGAGGAAATATAGGGAATACTGTTATTAGCTACATCTGGGCTGTGTATTTTGATCACAGAATGATCATGAAAAAATAAAAAATCATACAAGTTTAGGTGTCTTATTAATGGAAGGACATTTGTGCCATCTTTCTATGTCCCGTCCTGCAGGACAGTTGAACGGACCCTGAAGGGGGGAGTGGGAATGGAGGAGACAAGAAAACACGAGAAATGGAGACAAGACAAATAGCCTGATCAAGTCTCTTTTAATGGTGGCAGTGCAATGCCTTATATAGGCTGGCAGGGGAAGAGGTTGGGCCAGGGCGGTGACGGGGGGCTGGGTTTTCTCAAATTACAATCGCGCATGCGCCGTTAATTGGTATTTTTCCTGGGCACGGAATTGCCCCTGCGCTGTAGGCTGCATATCTTCCTGGGCGCAAAAAAGGTTGGCGCGCGCGGGAAAAGTTTTGGTGTGCGCGGGAAAAGTTGTTAATGAAGAACCCGGAAATACGCCATCTTGTCTCTGATGATAGGGAGCTTAAGCAACAGAAGCCTCGGCAATTTCCGGGCCTCATGGCTCCGGACATTTCTACATGAAAAACTGCGCATGTACATGTGCATCACAATATATATTTTGAAGTCTAATGTGATGTTTTCCAGTTACCTTAACTTCCTTGCCTAGATGATTATCTGTCAATCCACTATACCCTGACACTTGAAGTCTTTTTTGATGTCTTTGATTGCATCAGCCTTTTTAATGTGATGTAAAATCTTGACGTTTTACATAAAAAGCTCAAACTTAATGTAAGGACAAGAAATTTTGACTAAGAAGTTATTTATGATTGTTTTTATTGACATGATTCACATACGTTTGTTGCAGACACAAGCTTTCTTAGTATTCTAATATTTAAAAAGTATAGAGAACATGGATAATTCAAGGAGTTGATGGCACGACACTGAGATAAATGAACAATCCCAATGTAATTTTTATAAACTAGAGCTATTGTGGGTCTCATGTTATTTGAAAACCGTAACAACTGGGTATAGTGGGTCATTCCTGTAATCCCAACACTTTGGGAAGCAAAGGCAGGAGGATTGCTTGAGCCCAGGAGTTTGAGACCAGCCTGGGCAACATAGTGAGACCTCGTTTCTACAAAAGAATTAAATCAATTAGCTGGGCATGTTGGTGCGCACCTGTAGTCCCAACTACTCAAGAGGCTGAGGTTGAGGGATTGCTTGACCCCGGGATTTTGAGACTACGGTGAGCTGTGATCGCACCACTACGCTCTAGCCTGAGTGACAGGGCAAGACCCTGTCTCAAAAAAAAAGAAAAAAAAAAGAAAAGAAAAGAAAAGAAAAAGAAAACAATAACATATGGCAAAAATTGTAAATGCTTTGTTTTTACACAACTTTTACACTATAACACGTACCAGTAGTATGTATTAAAAATAATTTTGTCTTTTTAATACATTTTTATCTTCTTGTTAATTGAGGTATAAATGATCTATAACAGCAAGTGCTGATCATCAATACAGTTGTAATAAATGTTTACACCAAGGTAACCATACCTCTATAAAAAATATGTTAAGAAAACCATACCTCTATATTAAAAAAAAAAGCTCTTAAAAATACTAAAAAAAACCTCTAAAAAAATAAAAATATAAATCAAATTTGTTTTCTCTCATTTCCAATAAGATTGTCTTCATTCTCTTTCCAGCTGTCACTAACAATTTCTTCAAGACTCTTTTTCCTTCTGTCTGCTGCCCAGTACCAAGACTAGTGATGCCACATGCTTTGGTTTTCTTACACATCAGCATCCTATCGCAGTAATAATTTTGACTTCGATCACCAAGGAGAGTTTTGCTTGCTTTTTTTTTTTTTTTTTTTTTAACTTTCTCTAAATAGGATCCCACAGTAAGGGTGCTTTTGTGGCTGGCTTCTTTTATCCAAGATAATTTCTGTGAGCTTCATCTACATTTTTACATGTATCAGTATTTTGTTCTTCCTTGATTGCAGTGTAGTATTCCATTTTAGAACCTCAATTGTCTATTTTTGTGATGAACATTTAGTCTGTTTCTAGTTTTGAGCAATCATGAATATTGTTTCTATGAATACATTTCTTGACGTGTCTTTTGGTGAACATGTGCCCTCCCTTCTCTTGGATATATACTTAGGAGTGGAATTGCTGGCTCATAAGGAAGACATATGTTTAATTTTGGTAGATACTTGCAGACAGTTTTCCAAAGCGGCTGAACCAATTTCTTTTCGCTCCAGCAATGTACAAGAGTTACAGTTGATTTCTTATCTAAATGTTCATGGAGATGCAGAAGAAGCCCAGCCTTTGTGTTTTAAACTGCCAAATGTGTGGTGTTTGAAGAAAATGCAAGATTTGGTGAGTAAAGCATGAGTCAAATCATTTTAGATAAAGTTAATAGTAAACAGACTTCAAGTATTCTTTTATGTTTCAATTAAGGTATTTTCTGTTTTTACATCCATAATTATAATCACTAAACTTCAATTTATGAAAACATATGGCAGGAGTTTTTCAATAATATGGTAATATAACAATTTATGACTCTCTGTTATATGTGCTTAACTGGACTTTTTGACTAAAAGAGTCTTAAAAGCTACATTAATTTAAACCTTTCTTTTCTTTCTTTTTTTTTTTTTTTAGATGGAGTTTTGCTCTTGTTGCCCAGGCTGAAGTACAGTGGCGCCATCTTGGCTCACTGTAACCTCCGCCTCCCGGGTTCAAGCAATTCTCCTGCCTCAGTCTCCCGAGTAGCTGGGATTACAGACACCCACCACCATGCCTGGCTAATTTTTGCATTTTTGGTAGAGATGGAGTGTCACCATATTGACCAGGCTGGTCTCCAACTCCTGACCTCAGGTGATCCACCCTCCTTGGCCTCCTAAAGTGCTGGGATGACAGGTGTGATAAGCCCTTCTTTTTATACATAACATAAACTAATAATTTGTATTGAAAAAGAATAGAGACTTAAACCTGTTGTATTATTTTTCAACAAACTTTTATGAACAACTTTGATTTGAAGTTTACAATGCCCCTGAAGATATTGTCTCCTTTTTGCAGAAGAGAAAATCAAGAAGGCAAATTTTACAGAGATTTAAGTTGCTAAATTTCATAGAAGTTAAATGACATATGTGGAATTTAGATCTGGCTTCTAGGGCTACAGACAAAGCTTTCAGGTCCAAAACCGTTTTCAAGTCCAAAGCCTTCTCATCTATCTCTCTGCAAAACATAAGCACATATTTAAAGGCTGAGGTCAATTAATTTCAAAGCACAGTCTAATAATTTCAGAATTTAATCATATGCATGATAGTACATTAAATATTTAAAAATAATATAGAGTATATTTTTACTCTTAAAGTAAAATTCTTGTATAAATTTAATATTATGTTCTAAAACATTAAAGGACAATGAATTTGTCTATAGTTACTCTAGTGTCTTCCAATACAAATAATTTTTAAAAATTTGTTTGGCATTCCTAAAGTGAAGTACGTTTTCAGATCTATTTTTATTTTACTTTTTCCTGCCAATAAAATATGTTGTAGACATCAGGCTAAGTTTTCTGTGGGTGTCTGTGGGTTTTAGGAATATCGTTCAGCACCTTTGAAAGAACAATGAAGCATTTAGAGGTAATTTCTTTCTGTTATTATACTAAATTGCTTTGTCTTGCTAGAATGCTCACTTGGTCTGCAGACAAGATTCTAGATTAGAAAATTTACTGTTTCTTTATGCTAGGATACACCAAACTGACGGTATGTGTTATTTAGATTTTTTCATAAATATCTGTGAAAATATATAAGCATCACATCATTGAAGTGAGAATAAATGTTTTTATTTAATTTATTTGATGTATTTTAAGTTTTGAAAGGGATCTTGTCAAAGTAAACTGGCAGTCAAAAAAACTGGGTTTCAGGTTTGTATCTGAAACTGATTAATAGTCAGCAAATCTCATTTTCTCAACTATAAAGTAAGAGGTTGGACTGAATGAAGCTCAAAAACCCTTAAAACTTTAAAAATACATGTAATCATTTTATGTGTAATTTCTTTGACTTTTTAAGTCATCCTCCCTCTTCTTTCTATTACAGCTCTTGTTTTGAAACAGGGATTTTATTTTTCTTTTTTTAAATGAGGGAAAAATACCTCTTGCCAGATTATGATTCTAAAGGTGATTCTGGGGCTATATATTATTATATTAATATTGGAGTTTTTGTTTCAGGTCTTTCTGGGCCAAAAACATTATATTGCTTTTGAATAGAATGCCATTTCTACAGAAAACTTGCTATAACCCTTATCCTTTTGAAGAACAGACTCTTTATAGATCTCAAGTTTTTTCATTTCCTCCAAATACATTCAATGAAATTTTATTTTGTACCTCAATTGACTTGCATATTTGAATAATGCACCTTGTTAAGGTGATTTCACAAAAATGGGCTTTATTGAGGGTTTTTTATTCTGTATCTTTCAGAATTTATTAAAATTTCCTGTCACACTTGCACCTTATAAGCAATTTCTGGCATTTAGTAGGAGTTCAAAGATGTGTCTTTTAGTTGAATTGGCCTTAGTGGAATTACCAAGAAATAAGGTCTTCCAAGTAAATGGAACCTAATCATTCTTTTCAAACTTACAAAATTAATCATTATACAAATAATACAATTCTTTCTAATATATAATTCTTATTTCTCTGAGTTTGTAATGATTGTATTGAATAGAACTGATTACCTTGCTCCTCATCCCCAAGTACAATTTCACCATTTGTTCACCAAATGTTGCAAGGCTTCCTAAATAATATATTCTACCAAATGTCCTCAGGAGCTCTATATTTTGTAATTTTCCAGACTTTCTCTTGTGTTCATTTTTTCATTTGATCCTTTACATATTAAATGAATATCATAGCTGCGTAGCAAAACTTACTAGAATAATGTGTTAAGGTTTTGTTTTTTATTGTTGTTGTTTTTAATCTTGTAAACCAGTATTTTCTGTTTCACAAAACTTTTAAAACCCCTTTTACTTGGTTTAGAGATCTTTTTATGCTGGTTCTTAACTCTGTTCTTTGTAGTTGATGTCATATGTTATCTCTAGATTAGTGATAGGTTGCTACGTTGTTTTTAAAACAATAGTTATTAAGGGTGAGTGCAGTGGTTCCTGCCTGTTATCCCATCCCAGCACTTTGGGAGGCCGAAGTGGGCAGATCACCTGAGGTCAGGAGTTTGAGACCAGCCTGGGCAACATGGTGAAACCCCTTCTCTACTAAAAACACAAAAAATTAGCTGTTCATGGTAGCATTCGCCTATAGTCCCAGCTACTTGGGAGGCTGAGACATGAGAATTGCTTGAACCCAGGAGGTGGAGGTTGCACTGAGTCGAGATTACACCACTGCACTCCAGCCTGGCCAACAGAGCAAGACTCCATCTCATATATATATATGCATATATACACACACACACACATGTATATACACACTCACATATATGTATATATGTGTGTATACACATAAATATATGTATGTATATGTAAATATATAACATATAAATATCTATATTTAATATATGTATTAAGGTAAATAACACAATCTAGGTAGTGTGCTATTCTGCATATATTGAAATACTAGCATTGCCTTGAGTCCCAGAGATTTTTAAATTATGACATATTTTGAATATACAGAGAAAAGAAGAACATAGCATTATAAATCCCTTTTATTCGTCATGCAGCCACATGAAATCTTACCAGTCTTACATACCGTCTCCATAGTTTCTTCATCCATATTGTCTTGATAGGTTTTTAAAGAAATAACACAGATATAATGAAGGTATAATGTTCATTTCTAGTCTAATCATTTTTAAAAGATGTGTTACTATTGGGATTGATTTTCATCCTTTATTTGTTTTATTTCAGTCAGAACATTTGTTTACTCACCTATTTGTTTAAGCAAGAAACACTTAATAGTATTGAGTAGGTACTATACTGCACTGTGAAAGATTTAAGAAAGAGTAATGATAATTCCCATCCTTAAGGATCAAACAAGATAACTAGGGATAGGATAAGGTCTGATAACAAAAATTCACAAATCACTATAGTACAATCATAACGACAAATATCATAAAAATGTCCAGATGAACTATGGGTTTGACACAAGAGAGAGAATATCTGATTGGAAACATCAGTTAATGCTTTATGAGAGAGGTGTAACTCGAACTGAAAATTAAGGTTTGAATTTTGTTTTCTAGAGATAATTTTATGATTCTCATCTATCACTTGATAAAAGATGAGTTATATCAAATGGCTGTAGCTGTTGATTTCAGCTAGTGTTTATCTCATTGCAAGTGCTATAAAGTGGAGTAATTGGTTCGCTGTGACTGCTAGCCTTCCAGTGATCTTTTCCTGAGCTAAGCAGGAGTGCCACTGACGTGCTGAAACTGACACTTCTGAAAGCAGAGACTCAGAACTTTCTTATCGGAATGAATCGGCGAAGTCATATCGAGGAGATATATATCGAGGAGATAACAGCAGTTTAGGTTTAAGGCTACCAAAATTCTCATTTTGTCTTTATGACTATCTATAACATTTTTAGGAACTTGCTGTGCTTTTTTTATTCCCTTTTTTCTCACTTATCTCGTCCCAGAAAGTTGAACACAATTTCATATCTTAAATGCCATAATCTGTTAGATCCTGACCTATAGCTGCCTTTTACAATTTCTTTGTAGGTACTCATCTTTCTTAATGTTCATTTTATAGATAGAGTTTATAAAATATTAATGTTTGTACTGCATTGAAATGAAATTTGAAAGAGTTGCATAATTTTTTGGAAAATATTTCAGGATGGGTGTTTAGGTATGCAGCTACAGTTTAGAAATGAAAAAATACTCATGCTTATTCCTAAAATAACAAGTTATGTTTTAGATTCAAAATTTATAAATATGAACAGTTTTACTGTCTGGCATGATTCCTGTCTTGGTGTCTTGCTTTACTACTTTTTTCGTATGTGGCAATTTATCTTTTCATCATAAAAAGTGAGTGTTTTGTACATAAAAATTTTCTCAGGCAATGTAGCCATGTTTAAATCAGTTTTACTATTTTACCTAACTTTAACTGTCTGCACCAATATTTACTGAAGCGAGGGAATATCTTACATAAAATCCACCACTCTTATGTTTACAAATGAGCCAAGTGACATATGGGAATTTAAACGGCTCATTCAAGTTCACCCGGAAACACAGATCACACTAGAACTCTGGTCTCCTCACTCAGAATACATTAAGTTTTCTGTTTGTTTATTTTTCTAGTACGTTAAGGCAAATAACAATATTTAGCAATTTTGAGAAGAATAACAAGTTACAAATAACTAAATCAAAAGTAGTTTGATTTGGGGGAATTTTTTTTTTCTCTAAGAACCAAACTCGTTTCAGATTGAGACCTGTATGGCTAGACTGTAGCTGATCAGTAAAATTTGGTCATATAAAACTGTAAAAAATAGTGTATTTTATAGTAAAAGTGATCATCCCTGAAAAAATATGACCATCTAGAGCACAGAATTAGCTTATTTGAAACCTATTCAGGTATATTAATTAATCTAAAAATTATATACCTCATTAAAATATATTTTAATATAAAACATATGATACTTAAAGAAAACTAGAGTTCTTGAAGGTTCATCACACTATTCTTTACTACACTTAAAAATAGATGAATGTTATGGTATGTTTCCAGATAACTTTGCTCGATATTATGTACTTGTATTTATGGCTATTAATATTTAATTAAAAGCAGAATTTATTACCCTTCAAAAGAGAAAAGAAGCAGCAAAAAGTGACATACTTCTAAATTAGATTTTGTTAATTAGCAATTTTTAAAAATGCACTTTTTAATTGGAATATAATAAACCTAACTTTTAATTGGAAATAAAAATATGTATATAAAATATAAAATATATATAAAAAATAAACTTTTAAGTAGAAAAGTGAAAAGATCACTGAGTCCAAAATATTTTTATGAATTGAATACAACCATGTAGACACCAGATATACATTATATCATTAATACCCCCGAAGACTTCTAGTTATTATTCTGACTTCTAAAATTAACCATGATATTGACTTCTATCACGTACATTCTTTCTACCTGTTTAAAACTTTAAACAAATGGAATTTTATGGATATACTCTTTTGAGTCTGACTTTTACTCAATATTATACCTTCAGGGTCTATCTATATTGTTGAATGTGAAACGGGAGAGTTCCCTGACCCCTGCCACAGGCGGTGTGACAAGGGTGTGGCTTGTCTGTTTTGCTGCCATGCGCTCAAGCCCCTTATGGGAGGAGAAGCACCCAGACCAGCAGCTGCAGGAGCTAGGGTGAGTGTTTTTGGGCTCCGGCCTTAGGGTAGCATCTAGGAGCGGGTGCCGGAAACTCCCAAAGCCCCAGTGGGTGTGTTACAGTGCTCTTTAGACGGCTTAAGTGTGAACAAGCTCAGTGCCTTCTTGGTACCCAGGTCTTTGTCCAGCATTCGGGAAGAATCAGGTCACAAACGGACTTGAAGGACTTGAAGGATGGTGGATGCTGGGATTTTGTTGCCTAATGGAGGTGACTGTCAGCGGGATGGATGGGGAGCTGGAAAGGGGATGGAGTGGGAACATGATCTTTCCCTGGAGTGTGGCCATCCAGCAGCCCATCTCCTCTCTGACTGTCTGCAGATGAACTGTCAACATTCAGCTGCTCCTTCCCTTCTCTCCTCTGATGCACCACTTTTCTGCTCCTCTGCTCTTCTTATCTTCTGCTTATGAAGCCTGGGGTTTGGAATTTATGTGGCTATTGAACAGGGTGGCATGGCAGGCTGAAAGGCAACATTTGGGCATGAAACAGGAATGCCTGTTCTGATTTAGGGGCCATGGATTTCCAGGCTTGAGGGTGGGGCCTTTATCAGGGAACCACCCTCTTCTACCTAGTATCTCCCTGCCTCCTGCCTGCATCAAATGCAGCCTGTAGTTCTTTCTTTTTATTGCTGTGTCACATTCCATGTTTCAATATAACAACATTTGTTTATTCATGGTACTGTTGATGGACTTTTAAGGCTTTTAGTTATTTGAAATTTCTGGCTATTAAAATAGTGCTAAGATGAAAATTCTTATGTATGTGTATATATATAGACATATATGTGTGTGTGTACATATGTGTTTATATATTTATATGTCTATGTCTCCTAGGAGTGAAATTGGTAAATTATGTAGTATACATATGTTCAGTTTTTGTACATACTGGAAAGTGTTTTCCAACTGGATTTTACCAGGGTACAATTCTGCCAGCAGTGGTTAAATGCTACTTGTTCTAGAAGGTTAGTATTGGTGTTTTATTTAACATTTCCCTAATGATTTTGATGTTGCAAAACTTTTCATATGCTTATTTGTCATCCAAGTATCTTCTTTTGTCACACATTTTGCCCATACTTTTAAATTAAGTTTGCCTTTTTATTATTGGCATATAAGAGTTCTTTATATGTCCTGGATAGAGATATATGTCTTATAAATACTTTATCCCACTTTGTGGCTTGTCTTTACATTTTTATAAGTGTTTTTCGAAAAGAAGTTTTACATTTTTATGGAATCTAATTTATGAAATTTATCTTTTATAACTTATGTTTTGAGAGATTTATCTAAGAAAGTTTTGCTGAATCCAAGGTTAGAAATGTTAGATGTTTTTTACAAAAATCTAATAATTAGGTTTTAATTAAGTCATTAACATTTGAAGTTTATTTTCGTTATATCATATATGATAAAATTTGATTTTTTTTGCATATAGATGTTCACTTGTTTTAGCACCATTTATAGAAGAGACTATCTTTTCTCTAGTCAATTATTTAGATTATTTTCTCAAAAGTTCTCTGACCATATATATATATGTATAAGTATGTTATTTTTTTGAAGTGCTTTCCCATTTGTATTTAACTACTTAATCTCTTCTTAGTGTTTTATAGAAATTCTTTATATATTATGCATAGAAATCCTTCATTAGAAATATAAGATGAAATCATTTTCTCTCATTTTGTGGCTTAATTTTTTAATATCCTAATAGTGCCTTCTGATGAGAAAGTCCTTATTTCTAATAAAGTGCAACTTTTCATTTGTGTTAAAAGAAAACTTTTAGACAAACTTAACAGAATTTATTTGAGCAAAAACCCATTAACAAATCAGGCAGGTCCCAGAGCCAGAATAGAGGTTCAGAGTGACTCTGGGCTGCCACATGGTGAGAGTTTTTTTTTTTTTTTTTTTTTTTTTTTGAGATTGAGTCTTGCTCTGTCATCCAGGCTTGAGTGTTGAGTGTAGTGGCACAATCTCGGCTCACTGTAACCTCCACCTTGCATGTTCAAGCAATTCTCCTGCCTCAGCCTCCCAAGTAGCTGGGACCCAGGTGCACACCATCATGCCTAGCTAATTTTTGTATTTTTTTTAGTAGAGATGGGGTTTCACTATATTGACCAGGCTGGTCTTGAACTACTAACCTCGTGATCCACCCACTTTGGCCTCCCAAAGTGCTGGGATTACAGGCGTGAGCCACTGTGCCCGGCCAGAAAATATTTATAAAGAGAAAAAGGAAAGTGATATACAGAAAACGTAAGTCAGGTACAGACAGTTGGATTGGTTATGGCTGGGTGTTTGCCGTATTTGAACACAGTTTGAGCAACTGGCTGCTGTGATTGGTTGAAACTGTAATTGGTACTACAGCAAGTGACAGTCAATCCTGCATGTGTATTCCTGAGCTTAAAAGTTGAGAAAACAAAAAGAGTAGGTGACAGTCCATTTACAAACCCAGTTAGGTTATAGTTCACTATGCATGGGGCAACCTTTAGCCTGAACTTAAAATATGTAAGGAGGCAGCTTTAGGCTAAAGTTAACATTTGTATTCTTTGCATTTAATGTTTATGTTACCTATTTAAGATATCTCTGCTCATGCCAAACTTAAGAGATGTCCTTTTATGCCATTTTCCAAAAGCTTCATTGTTTTACTTTCACAAAGCTAAATATATAATATATATATATATATATATACCATTTATAATCCATATGGAATTACTTTCTGTGTCATCTAGACATTAATATCTATTTTCCCCCACATGGATATCTGATAGTTCAAATAGAATTTGTTACTAAGACCATTGCTTTCTCACTTTAGTGCTCTGACACATTTGTGATGAATTAGGTAAACATATCTCTGTGGATCATTTTGGACTCTCAGTTCTGCTCCATAATTGACACTTGATAGGATAAACACTCCAATTTTGTTCTTCAAAATTATCTGGGCAAATTTTTGGTCCTTTGAATTTCTATGTGAATTCTGAAATCAGATAGTCTATTTTGCATATTATACCTTTTGATACTAATTTTCACAATCAGTCATCTGATTTTTAAAAAGTCATTAGACAGATTAAAAAGTTTATTTGTGAGCCAAATTATTTGTAAATATTAACGTGAAATATTCCAGTAATTTGAATCCAGAGTCCTTTAAAAATATAATTGATCAAAGTGAATTTTATGTTTTTTAGTCACTTGCAAATGGTACTACATTTGCCAAACTCTCCTGACATAAAATTTGTAAAAATTAATCATCAGCAACAATCTGTGAAGCAAAAAGAAAAAAAAAAAAGGCAAGAAAACACAGTTTCAGTGAAAATAAATGTTCTCAATGACTCCAATAGGTAGGGTTCAAGCACCTTTGCTGCTTGAGAAAGCCCCTCAGTGAATGGGGCATATAGGAAAATGTGTTTTCCAGAGCGGAAGGCTGTTATTGCCCATTTGTGAGGGAGACAGAGTAGAGCGGATGGCCCTCTGCAAATTATTATTAACAAGTTAACAAGCTTGAACCTCTTTGATAATTTTATGTATGTTTGTGATGCTGCTCGGGGACAGAGGATTTTCATCTTACCTATCACCATTTAAGCTTTAGGTAATTGCTTTCAATTTTTTTGCAATTAGTACTTCTTCTTCTTCTTCTTCTTTTTTTTTTATCTTGTAAGTGCATGAGAAACATTTGTCAAAGGAATCTGTCCTAAACCTCTCCTTAATGTAGGCTTCGTTCTGGAAGACAAACATATGTTTTTATCAATCTTGAAAGAGGTGGGACTTTAAAAAATATGACCAAAAATGCAGATTCTGCAAATAATATTCAAGAGGTTGTTAATAAAGAGACATAGTCTGATGAAATTTCATATCCGACTGCTACTTTATTACAGAAGAAAGAAACTGTAGGCACCCAAGAGTTTTGTAAATTCTGTTGAAGGAAACCAAAATATTTTATCCCAAAATATACATCTTTGACATATTTTGAGATGGCTGTTCACAGGGATTGCAGACAGAGTAGTCCTACAAAGCTGCCTTTTGTGGAGGAGATTTCCATCTAGAGAAAATCTGTGTTGACACACAACCGGCCTTTTTCTGAGGATCTCTCTTGTCTGGATCTAGAAAAGATGAACTAACTGAGAGGCCGAGAGTCTGACACCTTTAAAAGTCTGAAAGAAACATTTACCATCTATTCTTTCTAAGGGCTGCTACCTGTGAGAAACCTTCAAAGGGCAAAGAAGAAGTTTTCCCTTGGCCAAACAATGCATCTGACAAGTTTAATATTCAGAATCTATAACTTAAACAAATTTACAAGAAACTAACAAATAAACCCATTAAAAAGTGAGCGAAGAACATGAGCAGACATTTCCAAAAGAAGACATACATGTGGCCAGCAAGCATATGAAAAAATGCTCAACATCACTGATCATTAGAGGAATGCAAGTCAAAACCACAGTGTGGTACCGTCTCACACCAGTCAGTATGGCTACAATGTCAGTATGGCTATTATTAAAAAGTCAAAAAATTAACATGCTGGTGAGGTTGTGGAGAAAAGGGAATGCTTATATGCTGCTGGCAGGCATGTAAATTGATTCAGTCATTGTGGAAAGCAGTTTGGTGATTTCTCAAAGAACTTAAAAGAGAATTACCATTTGACCCAGCAATCCCATTACTGGGTATACAACCAAAGGAATATAAATCGTTCTCCCATAAGGACGCATGCATGCATATATTCACAATAGCAAAAACATGGAATCAACCTAAATGTCCACCAATGGTGAACTGGATTTTAAAAATGTGGTAAATATAAGTAATATGCAGTGGTACGCAGCCACAAAAAAGAACAAGATCATGTCCTTTGCAGCAACATGGATGGAACTAGAGGCCGTTATCTTAAGCAAACTAACACAAGGAGAGAAAACCAAATACTGCATGCCCTCGCTTATGCGTGGGAGCTAAACATCAACTACATATAAACCCAAAGAAGGGAACGACAACACTGGGGCCTATTTGATGGTAAGGATTGAAAAATTACCAGTAGCGTACTGTCCTTATTACTTGGGTGACAAAATAACCTGCACACTAAACCCCTACAACATTTAATTTACTTATATAACAAACCTTCACGTACATGTATCCCTGAACCTAAAATAAAAGTTAAAAATAAAATGAAATAAAAATAAGTCTTGCAACCATGCAAATCTAAGTGAAAAAAATATTCTAACGTTATAATCTGAGTAAGACTAGTTTTCTTTTTCTACATTTAGGAGTTACAAATATTGCTTTTTTTTTTTTTGGAAATATGCTAGTTATTCTTACATTATGCTAGAAATTCAATGTAATATCAAATTTTTTTTCTGCAGAATTTGAGCATTCCACTTATAGATTATTGAGAAGATAACAGACAATTTTATAGATAAAACGGGACTTGCAATTTTAGATTAAAAATGTATCACAGGCTAATAGAAGCAACATGTTACAAGCACTGATAGATCCAGCCCAATGAAACAGATTACAGATAAGAGACACAGACCCAGGATAAACTATGATTTCACTGTTCATTATCTAAGACCATAATGCATCTGCTTAGCAGACTGAAATTTATCATTATTGATCACGTATAACCATTTCTTTTCACTTAAAAAAATAATGCTACCCTTGTTCTTAATATAATTTCAGATCCTTGGATATTTTTAAAGTATGGGTTTATATAGATATAATCATAAAGTGTAACTGTGATGCAAAATGATTGCAGAGTGAAATTGAAAATGTTGTGAAAGGTAAAGAATTTGATGAAGTCAAGTATAATGATATTTTAGAGTTGTTTGAATCATATTCAAAATCATGGATAAATGACAGGAAGAAATTTATGTTTTACCAAAAAAAACTAAGCTTCACATTGTGCTCAGATTAGATCTGTGGAAGGTAACATTAATCTCCACAGATAAAGAAAAGGCACAGGTAAAATTATTTCAAAAATATTAAACAATATTGGTGGGTTAAGAACAATAAACAAGTCTAATTCCTGCTCCTTAATAACTTAAAATATATTTTCCTATAACAAATACGTTTTACAACCATGTGGTTAAACTATCACAAGTTTGTGGTTAAACAACACACATACAAGAGTTGGTGGCAAACATTTATATTTTTGCTTTTCACTAACTATGAGTAAACATGGCATGATGATGTGTAAACTTGATAAATGGCAGGGGAGGGGCACACGTGTCTCTAACCTTCACTGAGGCCTTTGAGCCACCTGGCTAAACTCCAGTAGGATCGTTGGTTTCTAGTCCATTTATCTATGTACAAATGTAAATATCTTACAAGCATTGTTTTTCCCTTCACATATTAAGAAAGGCCATTTCACAAAGCATTTAAATTTTCCATCTACTCATGTCCACTATGCTTCTTAAAAAATATGATTGCAATTTATATTTTATGATAAAGGTCAATCACACAAAAGTCTATAATTGATGATTCCAATAATTGAAGACAAGAAACTTGGCAATAATGTTGAAATAATAGGTGCTTTAAATCAGACTTATTTGAATATCAAATGATTCAAAAAGGAGAAAATACATGAAGAAATTAAAAATTTTTGGCAAAATGTCTCACTTTAAATTTGTGCTATAATGCAAGTTAAAAGCAATTAAATCTCAGTATAATACAATTTTCCAGAATTATGCTAAACAGTCAACACTTGCTTTATTCTTTGTTCTTTCTAAGAATTAGCATAGTTGAAAAATTCTAAATTATTTTAGCTAAATGATATAAATGTATTTGTATGAAGTAGAAAAGTACATAAAAGCTATGTACAAGCAAAATAATAACTGAGTTATCTATTTAAAAAACTAAAAGAAGAAATGTAAAAAAAAAAATAGATAGATGACTGAGTAGAAAAGTTTTGTTAAATCTAGCCAGGAAATACCATTCAGCCACAAATAGTAAATAGAGAACTATTTTTATTGAGAAATCATATCACTATTGTATGTTGTTTACTGGGGCAATTATCCTGATAATACAACAGACTGGAGTATTCATACTTTCGCGCCTGTTGAAAAAAAACTGAAAACGCTGGCTAAAAGTTTGAAAAGTAGATACTTAAATGCATCAACCACAGACAAGATAGTGAGAAATTACCAGACCAAAATGAAGTGAAAGCAAGAGGATGAACAAAGTGCAAAGACCATGTTTTCCCCAAGACACTTACACACTAGGTAAGCACTAACTCTGCCTCTGAAAACCTGGTTGGAGCAGAACAAAAAGTCCAAAGTTCAAAATTTGCCACAGGTGGGTACTGAAAGTTAATCCTCCCATAAAAATCCCATAAAAATGGGGCTACAAAGGGCTACATAATCGAGGTAATGGTGAATCAAAAACAAACAAAAAAAATACATCAAACCACCTGCTTGGTAAAAAGACCTATGAATAAAGTAGCTTTGTTCCTAAGCAGAACATAACAAGCAAAACAACAAAAGATTTACTGAGGCCCATTTTTTAACTGAGCAAAGGGTCTATCTTCGTGATTGTTACATGTGTATTTGGAAAGACTGAAGTACAATGGTCCAGGTGATTTACAGTGTTGTTTAATAATTCTGTATCTTTACTAATTCACTCTCTGTTTTAGCAATTACTGAGACAAGGGCTTTAACATCTCCAAATTTAATTGTGGGTTTGTCAGTTTCTTTTATCAGTTCTGTCAGATTTTGTTTATGTATTTTGAAGCTCTGTCATTGGGTGCATCCATATTTACAATTTTTATGACTTTTGGATGAATTATTCTTTTATCATTATAAAATGTCTTTTTAACCCTGGCAATGGTTATTTTTCTTAAGACTTCTTTGTCTGATAGTACTATAGACGTTCCAGTTTTCTTTGATTAGAATTTGCGTAAGTAAATCTTTATGCATTTTCTTACTCTTAGCTTATTTGAACTGTTATTTTAAAATGGGTTTCCTATAAGCAACAAATAGTTAAACCTTTCTTTTTTACCCAGTTTAACAATCTCTTCATTGGATTGTATAGATAATAATGACCAATGTGGCCAGGCTTAAGCTAGAGTCTTGCTATTTGTACTGTGTTTTTTAAAAAGACTAATAAAGTTAATAATTCTGTAATGAGAATAATCCAGACAGTAAGATATCAGTAAGAGAAAGCATTATAATCACAAGTATTATAGGCTCTTAAATGGTAATATTTTTAAAACAACTTTAGGCCAGAGTTTGACCTAAGTCATTTTTATATAATACTTAAGCCAAAAATGATTTTTACATTATTAAAAGATTATAAAAACAAAGGTAAAAACAAAGAAACAAAAAATATTTGGCAGAGGCCATTTGTGTTCTACAAAGCCTAAAATATTTACTGTCTGTCCTGTTTCAAAAAAAGTTTTGTGACCCCTGCTTTAGACCAATAAATATAAAAATTTAGGCATAAAGGAAAACAATTGTAGGAAAATATTTCCTACCTAACTAAGAAGAAAGAGAATATCTAGCTGTCCTAAAATTAAGAAAATTTAGTTAGATTAGGCCAGGCACAGTGGCTCACACCTGTAATCTCAGCACTTTGGGAGGCCTAGGTGGGTGGATCGCGAGGTCAGGAAATCGAGACCATCCTATCCTGGCTAACATGGTGAAACCTCGTCTCTACTAAAAATGTAAAAAATTTAGCAGAGCGTAGTGGCGGGTGTCTGTGGTCCCAGGTACTCGGGAGGCTGAGGCAGGAGGATGCTGTGAACCCGGGAGGCGGAGCTTGCAGTGAGCTGAGATCGCACCACTGCACTCCAGCCTGGGCGACAGAGCGAGAACGAGACTCCGGCTCTTAAATAAGAAAAAGGAAATTTAGTTAGATTTTGTGATATCGTGAAATGTACATTTAGTCTTCCTCTAGTTTCCTGATCTACATGTCCTAAAATCCTTGGAATCTCCAGAGTGATGAGTATCTTTTGTACCACGATGAAATGACTGTGGCTGAGGCCTCTGGATTATTCCAGCATGGGGACTCTTCACTGAAAGACCAAGGCAGAATTGGATGAGTGAGACTTTTAGTTTCACCCCGCAGCCTCTGAGGAGGAGAGACGGACTGAAGGTTAAGTTGATCATCAATACTTACCAATGATTTAATCAATCATGCCTAAGTAATAAAGCCTCAATAAAGACCCAGAAGAACTGGATTTGGAGAGCTTCTGGATACTGAATACATGGAAGTTCCTGGAGGGAGGCTTTCACCTAGAGAGGCAGGGAAGCTCTGCTCTCCTTCTCACATAACCTCACCGTATGCATCCTGTGATCTGAGATGGTCTCTTAACAACTAAGGTGGATCCGAAGGTTAAGGAAACAAAAGTTACAGATACTTTGAGGTCCAGCTGGCATAGCAACTGTAAACACAAATGTATCTAAATACAACTACAAGAAAAACCACACTCTTGCAAAACTCTCTAACAATAGAAGATATCAGGGAAATTGTCAGATGCCTCCTAACTCTGATTTACAACCCAGACTATTACAACCGTGGTTGGATAGAGGACTGACCTTACAATCATTCTCTTTTGATAAGTAACTATAGACTTTAAGCCAGTTTCAGCCACCTTATATAGGCTGTGCACAAACAATCTTTGTGTCCTATAATTCACTTTTTGGTATAAAGAGCCAATTTCCATTTGACTTTAATGCTAAAACCCCACCCCAACTTTAACATGGGATGTATGTTACACATATGTTTACCCATGACGCGTGTGCTTTACCCGTCTCATAAATATGTGCAGCTTTTCCTCCAAACTTTCTGAATATGTATAACCTTATTGAGTCGTACAGGCCCTGTGAGGTGTAAAACCCAATCTGCTCTTCCTCTCTTTGAAGAGAGAGCATCTTTGGTCCTTGATGGAGACTTTCCATTCTTGATTTGCAAACTGATATCACCAGTAAAGTTCTCCTTTCCACTATTTAGCCATCTTGGTAGTCTTTTGGATGACAATCTCTGTATCCGTATTCTTTGTAATACCTTCATTATAAAACAGGAAATGGAAATAACTGTTTCCCTGAGTTCAGTGAGGCATTCTAGCAACAAATTAATCAAACTCAAAAAGGGATTTGGGAGAGATCCCCAATTAATAGTTCACGGGTCAGAAGAATAGGTAACACTCCACTATTTGCAACTAGTGTCTAACTAGCAGGCGGCAGTCCTGTGGGTCTGAGCTGTCAACCTGTGGGGTCTGATGCTACCTCCAGGTAGATAGTGGCAAAACTTAACTGAAATAGAGGACACCCAGCTGGTGTCCACTGCAGAAAACATTGCTTCCTTGATGTGTTGGGAAACTGTCCCCCACCTCCTATAATAACTGAGGTCACAGAAGTATTCTGTGTTGTGTTGTGACAGTACAGTGAAAAATACTGTTTGTTTTTTCCCATATCTTCCCCAAAAGAAAATTCCTAGCCTAGATTGCCTTACCAATGAATTCCACCAAAAACGTTATTGAAAAACTTTTTCAGAAAACAGAAACAATAAAGAAAATATTCTTCATTTCATTTTATGAGGCTAGCATATCCTTGATACCCAAACTGATATATACAATCAAAGAAAGAAACAAACATTATTGGCTAGTCTCATTTAAAAATGTAGAAACAAAATTAGAAACAAAAGACTAAATCTAGTGATGTATTAAAAATGCATCATAAACAAGTTAAATGTATCCTAGGGAAACATGGAAAGTTTATCATCAAAACTATACATTTAACAATAATACTTTAAAGGATTTAAAACAATTTAATGAATTTAAAAGATTCATATAATCTCAATAAATGCACTAAAAATATTGGATTAAATTCACTAAGTACTCATGATTTAAAAAAACAACTTTGAAAATCATAAAGAGAAAGAGTTTCTTTGATACTTACAAAAAAACTTATACTAAGGTCAGAGACCTTTCCTTTAAAATAGAAATGATGAGATCTGTACTAATAGTGCTTCTATTCAACACTTTGAGAATCTAGCCAGCACAGTAAGACCAAAATAAGTAAAATAGAATTGCAAACAATGGCACAAATGAACCTTATTAACTGCTAATGATAGTCTGCTCAAAAGTTAGAGAATTTACACATACATATTCAGGGACTTCTCCTTTAAGTATGGCATGATAGTTTATTCGGATCAACCTCAAGGCTTAGGGGGAAAAAAAAAAGTCTTTGTAAAAGACTGACTAGTGAACTGACAATATTGGAAAAAATATCAGGCCAAAACCTAAATGAAAAAGTAAACCTAGGGTGACTATACAGTTAATAGATGCAATAAAACTAACATGTAAAACTGTGCTATAAGTTTGATGTCTGCCCTTCAGAGTGAGGCTTTTGAAATAATAGGCTACTCTCTTATTTTTACTTCCTAGGCGTCCATTTCTCCCAGATAATTGCAGTTTAACTCCCACTCAAACAATTTCAGTGAAATTACTCTCAAATGACCCAGTCAGTCTGTCTAACTGCCTGTTAGAATATGCTCACATCTCCTTCTTTTCCTTTTTTCAATCTTTTTCTTTCTTTTATCATCCTTTCTTTCTCTCCTCCTATCACTAGTTTTCCTTCTTTTTGTAAGTAAATATAATCAATTATAATTTGCTGAACGTGTTCGAAGGTAAAAAAGAAAATTACTAGGTAAATACTTCTTTTTTTTGGAACAATAATTTGAAGTGTCTAGTTACTTAGAAATAGAACAAGTCAGACTAACGGATCTGTGGATCATACCTTCATGGATTTAATTTTGAACCTAATGATATTTTATTCTGAGTTAATGAATGCATATCTTAATATCAGAATTAGAACAATAATGGTGCATTTTCATCAGAAAAATATTTTTGAAATAAGCTATATTAAGCAAATTTAGTTCCTTCATTTTCTACATAGCATATTTAAACTATTTCCTGTTTTTTAATTTTAATTTTACTACAATTATTTTTATAAAATAAATTATTTTGGTGTAGTTGTTTTTTGACATTCATTAGTTTTGCCCTTATCAAATTTTATTGTTTATTGTTTCTGCTACTAGAAGCTTTCTCTGTGCTCATTATTTTCATAAAGTCCAACAATATTGGGTCAGTCTCATGAGGATAAGCTTTGATTTTTTTAATCTCCCCCAAATTCCTACCTAAGAGGTCTAGAGAGTCATACCTTACAAACCATAAATTTTCATCAGATGGGTTTTATTGGCCCTATTTATTGTGACTTAGTTTTCAGTCTGACTCTGGCATAACATTATAAGACAGGGAAAAAAGAAAAACATTTAACCCCAAAGCATATTTCCTTGCCATGCCTCGAAATTGCCCTGCAAAGTCTCTTGTGGGAAAATCCATATTCTATAGAGAAACACCTTCCCCCTTTGTTTTCCTTCCTTCCTTCCTTCCCATATCCAGGAGATCATCAACTAAGAGCCAGGCACCCTTTTAAGTATGATAAAAAACAGTTTACCACCTGCTCTCTCTAAAGTCTGCTATCTAAGAGCTTCCTCTGCAGAATAAAATGTAGTCTCCACAGTTTTTTATCTTTAGCCTGAACATTCCTTTCTGTTAATTCCAAGTTTTAGACAAACTCAACCATTGTCATCCAGAAAATGTTTAAATTTGCCTGTACCTGGAAGTTCCCCCAGTTTGAGTTGTCCCACCTTCCTAAAGCAAATCAATGTATTTCTTAAATGTATTTGATTGATGTTTCCCCACCTTTCTAAAACGTATAAAGCCAAGCTGTTCCCCACTCACCTTGGGCACATGTTCTCAGGACCTCCTGGGGGCTGTGTCACGGGCTATGGCCACTCATATTTGGCTCAGAATAAATTTCCTCAAATATTTCACAGAGTTTGAATCTTTTTGTCAACACTGGCAAAAGTAAAATATGTCAAAATGTCAGATTTTTATTTCAGTTTTTAGGCACTTACGAATTTGCTATGTGCAACTTTAGATGTTGGCAATTTTATATTTCACTGAGAAGTTCTATGACATATAAACTATAAAAATGTCCATTAACAGACACAGGTGCACAGTAAGGATTACTTTCTTTTCTATAAATCAAATTAATTTCTAAATCCAATACCTATCACTCTAGGTTAGTGGAAAATTCTAGTTCCTCCTGAGTCTCTGACCTCTTTGCAAAATTTTATCAGGATAATACAGTGTCAATGCACTGGGTGGGATTTATTTTCTTCTCACTATCATTGGATCTCAACTTGATATAGATGTGAGATTTCTTTCTGTATACCCCTGCAGTATTAGCACATTCCTTTGACTTCTTGCTGTAATAAAAATAATCTGCAAGGCCTCCTACCTTAGTTTCCATCTGCTGTGCACAATGCAGACTCTCCTCTTAGGTATCCAGTGATCATCCCTGAGGTGCTTCCAGCCAGTAGGGCCCGGGTTTCCTTTGTTCTTCTGGCATAAGAACATCTCTCTGCTCCACCGCTTGAAGTATTTCCTTTTAATCTTTAGGGCAGATAGTCCCACTTTCTTTCCTTTATTTTTTTATCTTTCAGTTTTTCTAAGAGCTTAGGATGTATGAAAATTCAAACTTAAGTCTACCTCTATGTACTAGTCCTTTAAAAACATTCCTTGTAGCATTAAAATAAGGGATAGGCTGCTTGTTTGAGTGAGATACAGGAACAGAAGAAAGTAGAAGAAAGAAAATTATTTCACAATCTTATGAAGCCATGTTAGTGTAATTTTATATAATCAGTGGTCATGTGTCCTAACACAATCAATAAAATATCATTCATCAGTTACGTTGCTTTTTAAATATGTAGCAAATTTTCCCTTCAAACATTTTAGTTGCTGTATTAGTTTCTCTTTATTTCTCTACCAATAATACTAAATTAATTGCTGTAAAAGAGCCAAAGCATGTATTTAGCAAGAAGCCGAGGACATTCATAGGGCAGAGGTTTGCTAGCTAAATTTTAGGTGGACAGGTTGAAATTGTTGGCTTCTGGCAAGTTTGCACTCATTGTAATGGGAAAAAATTATATATAACAAGACACATTTTGACTTGATAAATCTTCTCCCAGTTTTGTTCCATGTTCTGCGTTTTAATTTTTGCTAGGAGGAGGAAGAACAAATTTTCATGGGTGAAAACATATTGCAGGAAGGTGTAACCACCTGATGGGTTCTTCCTGCCTGCTGCACAAATGAAAACAATTTACTGAGACCACAGCATTGCTGTAAAGATTAATTGACATGAGGCCAGCCATGCTATGTGGGAGACAGAATTATCATTACTCAAATTAATCTCCCCAAAAATTAGGAGGCTAGGGTTTTTCGAGGATAGTTTGGAGGGCCGGGGAGTCCACTTCTGGGTAAAACCATCCATCCATTAGTCATCAGAAATGCAAAAGTCTGCCCAGGCTTGTCTTGAAATCCGGCCACCTGAGCAGCTAGAATTTCAGGCACTAACCATAGTGTGTGGCTGGATGAAACTTTATGCTACTGCGTGATAGGAGATGGAATTAACCCTCAAATCAATCTCCCTGAAAATTCGGGGATCAGGGATTTTAAGGACAATTTTGTGGGTAAGGGATCAGAAAGTAGAGTGTGCTGATTGGTAAAGTTGAAGATGAAATTATACAGTGTTGAAGCTGTCCTCTTGTACTAAGTCAGTCCCTGGGTTGGGGTCACAAGACCAGATGAGGTAGTTTATCGATCTCAGTGGTGTCAACTGGTGCATCAGAATGCAGAGTCAGCAAAATAGCTCAAGCACACTGATCTCAGGTTTTACAACTGTGACTCCTAAACCATAATTTCTAATCTTATGGCTAATTTGTTAGTCCTGCAAAAGCAGTACAGTTCCCATGGAAGAGGGAGTTTTCTTTTGGGAAAGGGCTGTTATCACCTTAATTTCAAAGTTAAACTACAAACTAAGTGCCTCTCAAAGTTACTTTGGCCTATGCCCAGGCATGAACAAGGACAGCCTGGAGGTTAGAAGCAAGATGAAGTTGGGTAGGTCAGACCTTTTTCACTGTCATAATTTTCTCACTGTTATAATTTTTGCAAAGGTGGTTCCATTTAGAAGTCAGATTCATAAAACCTTCAAATAGTGAAGTATTATAATATGTAGATAATATACTAATGAGAATATTAGCAATCCAAATTATTTTAAAATCTTAGAATATTGTGTCTTAAGCAAAATAATGATATAAAACTGAATGTAAGTTTCTAAATTGAACTAGTACAGCAAGGAGATAGCCTGAAAGTAGTTCTTAATAACAAAAACATCTTCACAATATTATTTAATTACAAACTCTGTACAAAAATAACGTGATTTTCTTGAAATCAAAATGAATAAATGCTATCTTAGAGTGCAATAATTATCACATAAAATTCAGAATAAGTCCCACTCCACTCAAATCAGACAAAGATGGTTACCATATTTTAAAGATAAAATGTCCTTAAGAGTTGAGAAATAAAGAGCGTAAGAATCATGTTCTGTCTTTTAAGAATTCCCAAGCTAACGTAACTCACATAGATATATAGTCTAAGATCCTTAATCATAGTTTTAGTGGACTCTTAGAGTGGTGAGAAAACAGAAAACATAAACATGAACCTATGAGAATAAGCACCTTCATGAAACAGGATTTTATTCTCAAAGTGATCACAAATGTACATTTTGACCCACATGTATATAGCCCACAAAAAGCACTTTTTTTTTCTTTTTTTTTTTTTTAATGGAGTTTTGCTCTTGTTGCCCAGGCTGGAGTGCAATCTCGGCTTACTGCAACCTCTGCCTCCCAAGTAAAATCGATTCTCCTGTCTCTGCCTCCCAGGTATTATGCTCGGATTACGGACATGCGCCACCATACTTGGCTAATTTTTGTTTTGTATTTAGTAGAGACGGGGTTTCACCAGGTTAGTTAGGCTGGTTGCAAACTCCTGAACTCAGACGATCTGCCCACTTTGGCCTCCCAAAATGCTGGGATTAAAAGCCCTTTCTTATCAGAGTCCAACAAGGTAGGAGGATTTTGGCATATTTTATTTTTTCACATTCACACAAACAGCAGCTCTGGATGTTTTCTAACCATTTTATACTTTTAGGAAATAATACAGCATTTTACTTTTGAAGATCCTAAATTATCTAGTGTTAATGAATGCCAATATGTAGCTTCCCCACAATATAGGGGAAGGGGAAGAAGGTACCAAACTTACAGGGATGATCTAAAATAATTAGCTAGACCAGAATCAGACCTGGGATGGATCAGAATCACTTGGAACAGCTTGTTAATATACAGATGACAAGATCTCATCTGCTGAGATTCTATTTTGATAAGCCTATGATGGAGCAGATATTTGCATTTTAACAAGCTCTTCAGATGGTCCTGAAGCCCAGGGCAATTTGAGCTTCACTGCACACTAATGGAAGGAACTAAGCAAAGATCTACAAGTAATTATCTGAACAATCAAGTTTTCAAATCAAATCCCTAGGTGTGTTGGGTGGGACATTGGGGAAGAGTTTCTTCATTGGAACTTTAGTTTACTTGATTTCAGTATTAGATTCTGTGGTCTTATTAATATTTTGATTAAAGAATACTAAAGTTGGTGCTTTCAAAGTTACTACTAATCTATTGTCTATCTAAATGAAATAAAAAGATAATCTTGACTCTTTTTGTCTTCATCTACAGAATGATTAGGGAGATTAAAAAGAAGAAAACAGCAACTATGCAAATTGAATGTCTACCTTATATTCAAAGACACTGTTATCTTTCATTCTTTTGTGCTGATTCTTATCATATTACATAATGGTAAAAGCAAAAAAAAAAATGGAAAAAGTAAAACAAAGAACATTGGCTTTTTCAGAAATTAAAATTCCTAATATTATCTTTTGTTACATTCCACAATTAAACACGTTTTCCCACTAAGTATCAGTCTACTATTTTTCAGTACATATAAGTTTATTTTTTGTAAGAGTTAAAGAAAGAGGAAAGAAACATGAAAAGTAGCTAAAAAGTCAAAGACAGGTTAATTTTGGAGAATAAACCTGAGAGGGACTTCTGGCCAATTTTGGTCAGGAGCATTCTCTCTTATAGACTAAGAGTATTTATTAGCTTTTTGGAGTGAGAGCTTATCACAAGCACAGAATGTTTCTGTGTAAGGGAGAAGCTTATGGTGGGATTGGAGTGCCTCTGATCAGAGGGGAGGCTATCTTGGGGCTGACATCTCTCCAGCCAGAGGGGAAGTTATCTCGGGGCTGGCATTTCTCTGGTCAGGGAGGAGTTTATCTTACGGTTGGAATGTTTCTGGTCGGAGATGTTATTTGTGGTTTATGGTCATGCTGACCTTAACCATTAGACTGATGCCCTTTGGATTTAGGCAGTTTTTGATCAAGGGGAATTTTAGAATGGCAGTGCTTGTCCAAGATGGCGATGCTTCTGCTCTGTCATTTTCATTTTTTAAAACTTATAAATGCACTCAATTTATGCATATATATATATATACACACAGATACATATATATAAGGCAATAAGACAATATTATTTAAATCTCCGATTTTTAGTTTAAAAAAATAAAAGTTATCAAGCAACAGTGTACTTCACATATGTTAGAAAAAAGCAAAGTGTTTCTTAATTCTTAAAGCAAAGTGTTAATGGTTTTCTAAGACTCTTTCTCAAGCAATTGCTTTTCATTTATTTTTCAATTTTGTTCTGCAAAAGGCCAAGTTTCCTCTGTGTATTTTTTTTTTCTTTCAAATTCTCTGTTTCTCTGAATTCTCATTCTAGGATTAGCATAATAATTCGTCTAAGTGTGAAAGGAAAATAAATCTTGGGACCCCAAAATCACTAAGCTAAAAAAGAAAAAAAAAAGGTCAAGCTAGGAACTGCTTAGGGCAAACCTGCCTCATATTCTATTCAAAATCATCCTTCTGCTCACTGAGATAAATGCAGATCTGATTGCCTCCTTTGGAAGGGCTAATCAAAAACCCAAAAGAATGCAATAGTTTGTCTCTCATCTTCCTATGACCTGAAAGCCCCCTCCCTGCTTTGAGTTGTTCTGCCTTTCTGGACCCAACCAATATACATCTTACATATATTGATTAATGTCCCTAAAATGTACAAAACCAAGCTGTGCCCTGACCACCTTGGGCATATGTCATCAGGACCTCCTGAGACTGTGTCACGTGTGTGTCCTTAACTTTGGTAAAATTAACTTTCCAAATGGACTGAGACCTGTCTTGGGTATTTTGGGTTAACAAGTTATACTTTCAGAATTACTTTACTCTGCAAGAGACAGATATATCTGTTTTATAATTTTTCCACCTAAACAAACAAACAAATAAATGGAGCTTAACATTTAGCTCTCTATGGAGGCATCCAGAACAGTCTCAGACACAAGGGGGATGGATAAATAAGTCTTCAGGTCTCTCACTCTCACAGAGGTAGGTGGAGTTAGAAAACTGGGAATGTGGCTTGAAGCTACATCTCCAGAATAGTCAGACCTACTGATATAATCAGTGTTTACTCATTGTCGATTGTTAACCTAAAGGAAGAAACTAAGATATAAGTAGAGAGTTTATTCAGACCAAGATGGAGGAATGCAGCCTTTCAGCACTTACAAGTGGGTTTTTAAAGAAAAAAAAAAGTTAGAGTGCAGTTCCTAAAATTTTTAAACCAAGAATTTACACTGGTTCGTTAATATAATCTATCTATTGGCTATACGTTGTTCTTTTAATCACGCATGTCAGGAACATGAAGATAATGGGTGGGTCACATTTTAGGTAATTTATCAGCTAGTCTGAAACTAGGAGGAAGAAAAGAAAAAAAAAAAATGCCATTAAACTATTACTCCCTAGCATGAATGTGGGAAACGGGTGAGCAGTTTTTATTTTCATTCTTTAGGTGGGTCTGACTGAAGTTTAGGTGGGTCTAACTGAAGTCTAGTTCTCTTCTAAGCTTGATGAATTGTGCATACCTCACATTCCTCAGGCCACTTTGAGACACTTTGCTTTCTCATATTAAAACCCTCAGGTAACATGAAGTGGCAAGGGAGGGTCATTCATTGCGTGTGCAGTTCTGGAGCCTGGGTCTCATTTCCAAGTTGGTGGCAAAGGATAAACCTGAATAACAATATTCAGATGAGCAAAAGAGGCTGTACCTCCCTGTTCGTCTTTGTTCGGAGAGAGGAAAGTTTCCCATCAGAGCCATTGTCCTCCTAACTCACACTGGTCTTACTTTCTGAAACTCCTTCACAGGCTGATTTTTGAGCCAGTGACTAACAAGAATGAAATTGGATTTATAAGGCTCATTCCTAATGAGCCTCTGAGGAGTTGACTGTGGACTCAGATTTTTCTGAGTGGCATGGGGGTACGGCAATAGAGGTGGGGGTAAGGGAGGAATACCTAAATAAAATTGGAGTTCTGTTTGAATTGGTAAAGAAAGAATAAATGCTGAATAAACATCCAACCATGTTCACAATGTGAATAAATGAAGAACATATTCTTTAGAGCAGTTTTTATTTTCATTTTTTAGACTAACTCCAGTAATGTTCAAACAACCAGGATTGCCAATATCAAGTTTCAAAGAATGATAAAAAGCTAGTCATTGTGTCTCTGGAAACTCGGGCTACCAATGTACAGTTTTCATATATATAATTCTAACTACATTTGGTAAAAATAGAGTATCAATCTATTACAATAAACTACAACTGCTGATGAGCTTAAGAGACTGCTAGATAAATGCCATTAAAGCAATTGATTATGGATTTAGTTGAATTGACCCAATTCAGTAATAGTATAGCATATCTGTATATATCAAATCAAATAATTAGAACCATAACCTATATGTGCAATTTTAAGAATGCTTCAAAATATTGGTTAGCAATATTTTTGTATTCCAGATAAAAGTATGTCACCTAATAAGGAAATACACTGAGGGTGATATAAAATAATAGCTACAATTGTTGGAGTCAAAAACAGTACCACACCTCTCTTAAATGATTTTTCTGATGACAAATATTTACCATTTCTTTAATAGGATACATGTTGTACATGACTACGTGTACTAATAGCACATCTTGATGGAACCTTATTAATTTCTATTAGATATGATTTTTTAAATTTAAAAATATACTTTGAGTCACATCTCCTATCTTAATCCCATAAGTGGTTGTGAAATACATATAAAACCTAACATGGTAATGCAAGCTTTTCAAAACAAGGCAACAAGAACAGATCATTAACAAATACTCAATAGTAACAGAAAATTATTACTACATCCCTTAATACTATATATTGAAGTAAACTCCTATAAAAGGTATAACATTTTTATAGCTTTTTAAATAATATATAAAAGCTATAAAAATCTAAGATTATTTTATGAGATTAGATAATAAACATCTTTGTTTTATGAAATGAAGCAGAAACAATGTGAAAGGAAAAATTATAGCTACATACAGACATAATTTTAAAAATGTATAAAGTGATATATAATGCTAAAAATTGAAGTATTACAGCAGCTTGGAAAAATTACATTTTCTTTCCTAGATAATAATTAAATCACTCTAATAAATAAACATCTAAATCATATTTAAAAGAAGGAAAATAAAAATTCTAAAAATGGTCTAAGTGTGTAAAAGAAATTGACACCAGAGAAAACATTTTAAAAAACCAATTTTATTTATTTTTATTTATATTTTGCTTTATTCTGAAAAAAAGATTTTTAGAAGAAAAAACAAATAGGAAATGTTCATCCTTTTTAGTAATAAATATTGTAAGTTAAACTTAAGATTTTAAACCTGTTAAGTTGCATTAAATGTTTTATTTAAAAAAAATCTGGGTGACAGAGCAAGACTCCATCTCAAAAACTAAAAAAAAATAAAAATAAAAAAATTAAATTAAAAAAATAAAAAATCTGTCACCAAGTATATATCTAGTTTGCAATTACTGGGTATAGTTCTACAGAGCTAAGGTTATTAAAATTGATACAGACTTTTGGAAAGCAACGTGACAACACATAACATGAACTATAAATATTGGCACAACATTGGAATAATTAGTAATCCTAGTTATTTAATAATATAATTTCAAAAAACGTAAAATAATATTTGCAGATGGACTTTCATCACAATATAACCTATAATATACACAAAGTATATGCATCTTAATTTCTTATTTTTATTTGATCATTTTTATTCACAACAGTAGAAATGATATAGTAAATTTCAACAAATACAATAACATCCTGAAGTCTCTAATGAAATATTTATTGACACTATGGAGAAACATTAAAAAATTATGTAATAATGTCAAATATAACAGTATATATTGGAATGTATATCTATTACATTTGTTGTGTGAAGCCATTATATTTGTGGTAGTTTGCTGTAACAGTCTTAGGAAGCTAACATTGGCAATGGAAAAAAGAACTGAGGAGTGAGAGAGCCATTTCAGGTTTTGCTACAGTGTTCATTACACAACCATATACATGTGTCAAAATTCATAGAATGTGCACACGAAAAAGTGAGTTTTCCTGGTAAAAATAAAAAAAAATTTAAAAAACAGACTGTAAGACAAAATAAAATAAAATAACTGTGTGAGTGTAGAACAATTACTTGCCATTTTTGGCTAACTTGAGAAGAATAAAGGAACAGCTACCAGGACAAATAAAAATTAAAAATTTGATATGGAATAGAGTCTTGCTATCAAGAATTGAGAATAAACAGGGTGGAAAAAAAATGCTGTAAACAATCTTTTTGGTGGCTTTTACATGACTGAGTAAAATAGGGTTCCAAGATGGTGAATGGTCTCAAATGGTCAGCGTATATTTATGTTACCAGTGCCCTGGGTTCTTGCAATCTCCCAGGATAGAAATCAAGAGAAAATATCAAGGGTAGCAGCAAAGAAGCACAGGTGAGCCAGCACCAAGAGAGGAAAAGGAATAGGCTGCTCTCGGAGCGTAGTGTGTGGATTCGTTTTATAGTGTCTTTCTACAAGGAAGGGTTACATCAGGGCATGTATACGAGAGTTTTTTTCTAGTGCTTGCACAATGGCTCATCATGCTTCTTCATATATTATATGTAGCATTAGCATTTTATTTATTTAAGATGGAGTCTTGCTCTGCCACCCAGGCTAGAGCATAACCGCACCATCTTGGTTCACAGCAATCTCCACCTCCCGAGTTCAAGCAATTCTCCTGCCTCAGCCTCCCGAGTAGCTGGGATTACAGGCGTGCCCCACCATGCCTGGCTATTTTTTTTTTTTTGTATTTTTAGTAGAGATGAGGTTTCACCATTTGGTCAGGCTGGTCTTGAACTGCTGACCTCAAGTGATCCACCCACCTCAGTCTCCCAAAGTGCTGGGATTTCAGCATGAGTCACTGCACCTGGCCTACATTAGCATTTTAAGTCTCCATCCCTGAACATGATTTTTAGCATTAAATTGAGGAAGGGATCACTATAGGTTGGGGTTTAAGTTTAAATGTGCAAGCAGATGCTCCAGGAAAGTCCCTAGTCCCCTGAAATAGAAACATGCACTTGATAGCTTCTGAGTCTTCTTAACTGATTGTCTGAGAGTTACATAAGCCAGAGCTTCAGTGAGGGGCTTTTACTGTTTTCTTCCAGACCACATTAAATACAAAACCAGCTCATGCCTGTAATCCCAGCACTTTGGGAGGCCAAAGCGGGCGGATCACGAGGTGAGGAGATCTAGACCATCCTGGCCAACACGGTGAAACACCGTCTCTACTAAAAACACACACACACACACACACACACACACACACACACACAAAGGAAGGTAGGTCATGGTGACGCACGTCTATCCTCCTAGCCACTGGGGAGGGTGAGGCGGCAGAATCGCTTGAACCGAGAGGCGGAGCTTGCCCTGAGCCGAGATCGCGCCACAGCACTCCAGCCTGGCGACAGAGCGAGACTCCATCTCAACAGCAATGACAGAAAACCAGCCAGCCTGTCTCTCTCACTTATGGTTCTGAAAAAAAGGGGAACTTTAACGAAATACAAGGTTGATCTGTCTGGAAACAGGGGAAAAGCATCAAGAAAGGAAAATAGGTATAATATTCAGGTAACTCGAGTAAACTGTGCTTAGAATCATGGACGAGATGTGCCTACTATGGGTTTGTTTTATAGCCTCTAGCAGTTGTGACGGTCCATTGTTTAATGAGAAAATGTGGATGCAAGTCTCACATTTGTATCATTCCCCAAGCACTATGAGAAATTTTTGGTTTGTAAACCGTTAATGTAAAATATAAAATTAAATTAAGCTTCTTCTTAACAATGAATCCTAATTCCCTTACGGCTTTTAAAAACTTGAGTAAATAAATAAATATTAATAAATTGAATCCTGTGATGCAGTTTTAAAAATCTATTTTTTTTTCTTTATGGAGAAAATCCTGTCTTATAAGACATTAAAAGAAATAAAACATAGAGTAAATCATAGCTTATGGCTGTATTGGCATGACTCTTGACTCAATAAGATCTTGCCTTTCCATTTAAATGGCTGCTAAGTTTCAAGTAACCTAATTTTTGCGTTAAAGTGCAATGCCAGTGAAAGTAACCACCTGTAAGGAATCTTTTAAAGAACTCTATCATATAATCCAAGAAAAACATTCTAAGTCCCTTGTACCATCTGTTGAGATGGAATAGCATCATGGACAGCTGGAACCTTTGAGGTTGAAATGTACTTTATCAAAAATATCTCCTGGTCTCATTGGCTGCTTCTTCAGACAGATGCCTCGTGCAGTAGGAAGAAATTGCAGAAATGGCGGACCTGTGTGTGTATGTGTGTATGTATTTTAATTACTCTAAAAAGAATGCTGTGCAGTTTAGATATAAAAGTGAATAGTATACATTCTGCTGGTCAAGCTTTGGCTCTCTGTTCTCCTCTGTGTATATTCCTCTTCCACAAATAACTCGTCTGCTCTTAGGTGATGACTATCTTTGTGAGGATCACTGAAAAGACTCTGTCTTTAGCCTAAATTTCTCCTGAGTTCAAGTATTTTATCCTGTTGTATTTAAAGCAAGTTGGCCATTCAAAGAAAAGTCCAGCCGTCATCTTCCACCTAATATGGCTAAATTCAGACATGTTAGATTACAAAAATTGTCATCTTATAATTCTTTGTGTCTCTCTCCTGTAAATGACTCTGTTTTGACTTTTTCTTTCTCCTCTTTTTTTATCCCACCGCAGAGAATCATATGTGTAGTTTTATCACTTGTTTTATGTTTCTACCATTCATAGCTTGCTTTCTTTCAGTACTGCAACCAAACTAACTCTATTCTTTATCCTTCTATTATGATACAATAACAAGGACCTGTCTTGGCTCTTATTTTACTCCCATTCCTACTGTCTTATTTTCTCCAATCCATTGTGACATGGGGATAATTATTTAAATTGAATACCCACAGAAATAGATGCAACTGATTAAACAGCCATGCTAACTTAAAATATAAAAATAAATGACATATATTTGAGTTTGTAATAAGAATATTAACATGTTAAATAGATATATGTTTAAAATAATAACATTAAAAATCTCTCAAACATGATTCTTTTAGTCTCTTGGGCTGAATTTATTTTAATTAGGCAAAATATGGCAAATTCTCATTTTAAGACAGTTTTATTTTATAATTTTACATAAGCAAACTAAAATTTAATAACAACATATAACACTGTATGAAGAAGATAGATGGCACTGGAAGAGCCAGTAGGCGGTAGAAGAAAGAGAGACGTTTATTTCTTAAACTTTTCTGCTACATTTATTTACAACTAAGAGCTACATGGTCATCCCAGAAGATGCTACATTCTAGTCGTCAAAACAAATCACAAGGCATGCCTAGATTCAAAAGACGCAAAAATAGATTCCATCTTTTGGTGGGAGAAGCTTTGAATAATTTGTGGCCATTTATTTATCTACCATATTATTTTTTCCACAGTGTTGTTTGTTTTTTATTTCTGGTTTGTAGAAAGCTCTCTATATTTATATCTATATATCCAATCTGCAACTACTAATATGAATGTTGTATACAGACAGTTTTGCCATAACAGGATATGAACTTTACTACAAGTCACCACTATATGCAAAATCTTGCAATAAAAATCGCAGGGTTTATAAAGAAGATCAAATTGGGGCATACACTGAAAAACTTCATTAGTAACAAATTTAAAACAATGGAAACTTAAAAATTATGGCACAGTTTTCCATATGTTAAATGGTTAAGAAATACATAAATACTACAATAAATATAACACTTCATCTTGTCCAAGAGCAGATATGTGCTTTGGAATTGAGCCTTAGACAGGTTGCAGTCCATTCACTAATGTGAAGTAGTGGGAAGTAAGGTTATCTAATATCACAAACTAAGTTATAACAACAGATGCGGGTTGGTGTGGTTTGTCACACACGCAGTGAATTGAGGGAGCTGGTAGATGTTTGTGGTGTCTACAGAGGAGTATTTTGTGTACTATTACACTGCTTGGTTCAGCTCAGTGCAGTGCTTTCTCTCCACTTAGTTTTATTTTTTCCCTGATGTAATCACATATAAGCAAACATGAAATCTTCATTATGCTTAAATTATTTCAATTGAGTTGGAACGAACTTGTGTTTTCAAAGACCATTACAGCAGAATTGACTGTACAAACATTTTCTCCTGTATGGGCTTTAGAGTTTGTTTATGGTTTTTCTGTCACATGCACAATTTAAAGTTTAACGTAGTTAATGGATCCATCATTTCCCTTGTGAACACTGATTTTTGTGTTTTATTTAAGATATCCTTCACTACCCTGTTATATTTATTTAGATATTCCGTAATTTCATTTTTCACACAGCTCTTTAATCCATCATGAATTCATTTTGTGTGATGCAAAACAATATTTTCCACATGGATACCTTGACATTAAAAAACTCTAAGCCACATACTTGAGCAATTTTGAAAAGAAGAGAATTAATAATTTCTTCAAATACAATTACCAAAGCTTCCTGGTTCATCACCTGCTATATTTTTCTAGAGAGCCATCCTCTCATTTGAAAAATTACTTATGACGTCTGACAGGTTTTAGTGTATACATGGATCTATACTACATTCTATATGCTATTCTATTTTATCCTGTATTCTATATGTTATTCTATTTATCTACCTTGGACCTAATGTCAGTCTGAATGTTTTAGCTCTAAAGGAAATATTGACACATGGTTGGATAATTCTCTACACGTTCCGTTTTGTCTTTGAAATTATCTTGCTCTTCTCAAACCTGTTTTTTCGTTTTTTCATTTCAGAATTCTCAACTTTCATTTTAAAAAAGAGGGATTGACATTTTTATAGGAATCATGTCCCGTGTATGACTTAATTTTCAGAAAATTGAATTTTAGATACTTACTCTATCCTTTCATATTTATTTTATATCTAGAAATCTTCCTAAACTTTATTAGTTATAACCCTTCAGTTGTAGATTTATCACTTCTCTTGTATTTCATATTTGGTCAATCATATTTGTGGCAAATATTGAGAACTCCTAAAGTTTCTTTTCTCCTATTGTTGTTTTAAAAATTTAATTAGAACCTGCAGCAAAATTATAAATAATAGATATGGTAATAGGCATTTTTTCAATGATAATGATTTTAATGGGATTGCTTCTGAAGTTTCCACATATGTCTACTGTAAATTTTTATTAGTTAAAACATTTTCAAATTAAGATAGTGATTTTCCATTATGATTTTGGAAGAATATTACTTTCAACTAATAATTAAATTTCTCCAATTGTTCTCTTATTATATAATTTTTTATTTTTCATTGAGTTAATGTTAGTATTTTTTTTTAGAAAATTGTCCATAAAAACTAATAATTTGAATTTATTGATATAAAACATTATTTTTATAAAATGTTTAAATATCTGCTTTCCTTTTAACTTTGTTTTTTGTTCCTAATCTTATATCTTTTATTTTCTTTCTTAGCTTTTTAAAATTGTGTTTGTTTTTTAGATGGGTTAATTCAGTCATTAAGAATCTATTTTCTTCAGCTATGCTATGTTGAGATTCTCTATTTTTTAGTTTGATTATCTTAAGTTCTCACTAACAAATTTCTGCTCTTATTTTTATCATTTTGCTTTCTACTTTAGAGTTTATTATATTTTTAGAGTCTAATTTGAATGTTTGCTCTCTTATTTTTAATCTTTCATATGTTTTTAATGCCCTGAATACCACTTGTTTCTATGCACAACTTTAGATCCATCCCACAAGTTTTGTTGTAACTTTCATGGTCATTTAATTCCAGACATTTTATAATTTCTTTTTTGAGTTTTGTTCTTCCATTGAAGTATTTAGAATGAGAGTTAGCAAGATATAGTGACTAAGAGCCTGGGTTCTGGCACCAGACTGGTATGTTCAATCCAATCTCTGTAATTACTAGCTCTGAGAACACGGGCAAGTTATTTCTGTGTCTCAGTTTCATTATTTAGAAAGAGTTGATAATAAGAATAAAAGAATAATTACCTCATAGGATTTTTAGGAGGACTAAGTGAAGTGATGTTATGACCAGCACTTGAGCAGTGCCAATGAGAAGACAATCCACTGGTGATTGTTTCCACCAGCTTCCAGACCGTTTACCCAATTCTATCACCTTGCTTTAACCTTTTCTTGTCTTTTTCTCTTTCACAATGTCATGCTTTATTCTAAAACATGTATGTGTGTTTAACAGAGAAGCTCCTCAAATCATCATTTTAAAAATATCCTCATCAGAAATTGACAAAAAAGACTCCTAGAACTTCAATATTCTGATATAACTTCCCGAGAATTTACTGACTGTCAGAAGAGGGATAACAGGTGACGAATGAGGAACGTTTTGTAAGTGTATGTGAAGAAATTATGAATGCTTTCATAGCATTCAAATGTAAACGTGTTATTTCCAAAGTATTAATCAATTTTTAATATTTTTTCTGTACTACTTATTTAAACATAGAGTATTTTTACTTTTCTTCTCATTCAGACCCATAAAAATGCAGAAAACATACTATAAGAGAAAAATACTTAAAACTATGTTACACCTTAAACCAAGGTAAAGCAAAAGGATAACATTAATTCTAGGAATCAAAGAGATTTCCCTAGTTAAGAGTAGATTCACATGATGCTACTCCGTTAACTAACTCAGACTTAGAAGCTACATTTCCAAAATGACAGACCATTACTTGATACATATTTTTTCTTCACATGTATGTATGTGTGTGTGTGTGTGTGTGTGTGTGTGTGTATGGGTTTAATTTACCACTTTTAAATAAATGTTTTATTACAACAACAATGAAAACAAATGTAAATTTGCCTATTTCCTAAACCAAGAGTTATCCAGGTGCATTGAGAACAATAAGCAAATGCATTAATAAGACAGGTTAAATCTGACTTTCTATATTATGAGAAAAAAATAAATTTGCCATTTCAAATAATTAGTTACATTTCTTAACATTTTTATTTAGAGGTCAAAAAAACCTATGGTGCTATTTACAGTCACAGAAATCTCTTTACAGTATTTTAACAAGAAAAATATTTTATGGCATTTAGGTTGAAACAAAGATATACTCATGAGACATGTAAGAAAAAATGCCTCAATACTAAAACACCAAAAAAGTTATGCTTGGCAGGTTTATCATTGATTTTTAGCAACAATGTTAGTTTTGCTCTCTCACATCATGACTGGGGTGATGGCACTGTGTATTTTTAAAATGAAAGCTTGAAAGCCTGTGAAAGCAAAAAAAAAAAAAAAAATTAATGCTGTCTGTCTTAAAATACAGTCTATTTTGTGAGAGGTGTAACTAAATCTAAAATCAACACTCCTTGCTAGAAAAATCAAAATTGTCAAAGGCCAATAGATTTTTTGTTCACCTTTTAATATTTAGGGAAATCAATTTTTTTTCATTCTCCAAATATTGCAAGAACTCTTCCTAATGCAACCTGTGAATGAATAAAAAGCATGAAAAAACTAATTTTATTCTGACGCTATTGAGGATGTTGAGGATGGGTTAAGATGTATAGGGCAGGGAGAAGCAGATGTCTTCTTTGTTACTCTCCTCCAAGCACCAGGAAAGTAGGGATTTGGTAGGGGAAATGTGGAGCTTAGCCCAGACTTGGGAAATGAGTTCAAATTTGGTATCTTATCTTAAAGTTGGCACAAGAAACTTAACTGGGCCATGTGGGATGAGGGTTTGTAGTAGAGCAAAATATGAATAGAATAAATCCCTTTGGACACATTCTTTACAAATGATTCATTATTAAAAGTTTTTAAAACTTTTATACTGACGATAGTTAAAACTAAGATTAAAAATACCTTCATGGAAGTGTTTGGAATATTCAATTAAAACAGTAGAGTGACACATTATGAAAGCAGTCAACATGCAATGCTATTTTATTTGTTTTTTTCTCTTCTTAACCAACAAGACATGTCCATTTCACAGCATGCTCTAATTCCAACCAATATTAGGTCTGTATAGGCCAGTCATTGCCACACTGATTGTCTTTAAGATCCTAAGCTAACATATATTCCTGTTATCTTTTTCCCATCATTTTCTAAATTTTTCTGTCATTTCTAGTTTTCTCTTCATTTCCATGATGCCTCTGTAATCTCAACCAGTTCTGCAACACAACAACATTTAGCACTTGGCTAAAACCCCAAAGCCTCATTCAGCCTCTCACTTTGAATTTTTCTTGACCTCCTCTAGCCTTAATTAACGTATTCAGCCACTGATGGTTAAAGCAAAATAAATTCTAATTTGATTCTCCAAAGCAATCCCCAGCAAGGTAAATTAATTTATTTAAAGATTTCACATTTAAAAATGATGATTATTACATCAAATAATAGATGACTATTGTATGGGAAGTGCCTGAGAAGTATAATGAATTTATGAAATCAGCCCTGTAGGTCCACATCCTTCTTTCCACTGTTTCTTAATCTGTGTAAACAGTAGAACTCACAGGTCTTAAAATACAACTTTGCAGAGCAGATATAAAAAAGTTGAAAATCATAATTTTATAAATGTTGATAGGTTTTTAAATTCAAATTTTATTTCAGTACTTCAAATATCAATTTATAAATTGTTTATTAAATAATACATTTCAGACTAAAATAGTTCATTCTTGTTTTGGTTTATAAGTAAATTCCCATTAAAAATTGTAGAAGATAAGACTTAATCAAGTTTTAGAAAGTTTTAAAAAGTTTGGCTTTTTTTCTTGTTCAAAATATACTATGATTATGCTTAACCGCCTTTGAAATATAACTACAGAATCTCAAGGGAAATCAAATATTAACTCAGGTTCAAAGAAACCAAAACTCCAACACAATATATATTGTTGCCTAGTTACATTACATTAAATAGAGGGGATAAAATCTAATCAGAAAGAAAAGGAGGGCAAAGAGAATCTGTATTCTCTTTAGTTAGGGAAAAAGTTTAAAGAAAGATTTAATAAGTATTCTAAAGCTTGTTGAGGCAAATATATGTCTTGACTCAAAGTCATGTAATTAAGTAATGTTAATCAAGAAATAAAGTAATACCCTCCAAACATAAAATTAATAATCATTTGTGAGCCATTGAACAAAAAGTTCATGAAAATTGAGGACCAGTTTATGGGAAGAAAAAAAATAATGATTATAACATTAAGAAATTTTGCTGTATTATGCTATTGAACTTAATGAAAACTGACGATGTATTCTGCTGTTTATATTAATCCTTCCCAACTATTATTTCTCTTTTTTTAAGGTTAAGAGACATCTTTGTGGTATTAGGAGTGACAAATCTAAGAGGCAACTTATTTGAATTATCTATAACCTTAAAATAAACATAGAATGTTAGAATGAAAAATGCATTTAATTAGGAATCGGAATCTCTAGGTTTTCATCAAACTACTCAATGTCTCATAAAATCGGAACCATCAGAACAGCCTGATGTTTCTTTAATTGTAATAACACTTCTCAAACATCGAGTTTATTTTCTATATTAAGGTTTACCTTTGTGTATTAGATTTTCTTCTGTGTACTTTTTCCTAACTATCAAAATGTCTGTAGTGGTTAAGGATCAGGATAGATCATATGTTAGGCCACAAAACAAGTCTTAACACACTTAAAAAACTTGAAATCATATCAAGTCTCTGTTTAATCAACCACAATGGCATGAACCTAGAAATGAATAACAGGACCAATTTTAGAAAATAAACAGATACATGGAAATTAAACAACTGTGTTCCTGAACAATCAATGGGTCAATGAAGAAATTAAAAAGAAAATTAAAAAAAAAAATTGAGGCAAATGAAAATGGAAAAAAATATACAAATCTAAAGGGATGCAAAAGCAGTTCTAAGAGAAAAATTTATAGCAATAAACATCTACATCATAAAAAGGGAAGATCCTAAATAAACATTCTAACATTATACACTTCAAGTAACTAAAAACTAGAAACAAATGAAGCCCAATGTTAGCAGAAGAAAGGAAATAATAAAGATCAGAGCAGAAATAAATGAAATAGAGACTAAAGAAATAATAGAAAAGATCAACAAAATATTGTTTTCTAGAAAAGATAAATAAAAGTAATAAGCATTTAGCTAGACTAAGAAAAAAGAGAGAAGACTCAAGTAACTAAAATCAGAAGTGAAGAGGAGACATTATAACTGATACTACAGAAATACAAAGAATCATTAGAGATCAAAATTGTATGCAAACAGAATCATTAGAGATCGAAATTATATGCAAAAAAATGGATACCCTAAAGAAATGGATAGAGTCCTAGATACATATAAACTACAGGGTGAATCAGGAAGAAATAGAAAATCTGAACAACCAATAATAGGTAAGTAGATTGAATCTCTGATAAAAAGCCTTCCATCAGAGAGAAGTCCAGGACCTGATGTCTTCACTGCTCAATTCTTCCAAACATTTAAGAATAATGAATACTAATAATCCTCAAACTCTTCCAAAAGGAATGAAGATAAGGGAATACTTTCAAACTCATTTTACAAGGCTAGCATGATCCTTATACCAGACAAGGACACTACAAGAAAAAAAAAATTACAGGCCAATAGCCCTTATGAACATAAATGCAATTATTCTCAACAAAATACTATCAAACTGAATTTAACATTACATCAAAAGGATTATTCACCATGATCAAGTGGAATTTATCACAGTAGTGCAAGGATGGTTTAACATGTGAAATCTATAAATGTGATACACCACATTAACAAATGAAGAACAAAAACCATATGATCATCTCAATACAAACCATATGATCAACTCAATGTAGAAAAAAAGCATTTGATGAAATTCAACATACCTTTATGATAAAACCTCTCAATTAATTAGATATAGAGGAAATGTAACTCAACATGATACAGGCCATATATACCAAACCTACAGCTAACATTATATTCAATAATGAAAAGGTGAAATCTTTTTTATCCATGATTAGGAACAAGACAAGGATGTCTATTCTTGCCATTTCTATTTAGTATAGTACTGGAAATCCTAGACAAGCAATTACACGAGAGAAAAAAATAAAAGGCATCCAAATCAGAAGGGAAGAATTAAATTGTCCCTCTTTGCAGGTGACATCATCTTCCATACTTAAAGCCCTAAAGACTACACAAAAACTATTACAAATAATAAACAAATACAGTGAATTTGCAGGGTACAAAATCATATAATGATCAGTAACATTTATATATACTATATATAAACTGTGTGAAAAAGATATTTAAAAATCTAAATAAATAAATAAATGAAAGGCTCTGGAATAAACTTAACCAAAGTTGTGAAAATATCTGTACACTGAAAATACAGATGAAAAAAATTAAGAAGATAACAAATAAATGGAAAGGTATCCTGTTTTCATAGACTGGAAGAATTATTATTCTTAAAATGTTCATACTATGCAAAGTCATATACAGAATCATTGCAAACCCTATCCAAATTTCAATGACATATTTCATAGAAATAGAAAAAGAATTCTAAAATGTGTATAGAACAATGCATATTCTTTGAATAGCCAAAGAAATCTTGAGCAAAAGGAATGAAACTAGAGACATTATATAGCTAACTTCAAAATATACTACAAAGTTATAGTAATCAAAATAGCATGATACTACCATAAAAACAGACTCATAGACCAATGGAACAGAATAGAGAACCCAGAATAAACTCACACATTTACATTCAATTGACTTTTGACAAAGATGCCAAGAACACACAATGGGGAAAGGATACCCTCTTCAATAAATGATGCTGGAAAAACTGAATATTCAGTTGCTGATGAATGAAATTGGACATTTATCTCATACTATTTACAAAAGCCAACACTAAATTGATTAAAGACATAAATGCAAGACCTGAAGCTATAAAACTAACAAGAAAATGGGAAAAAACTCCATAACTTTGGTCTGAGCAATGATTTTTTGGAAATGTACCCAAAAGTGAAGGCAAGAAATGCAAAAATAGACAAATGAGTTTGTATCAAACTAAAAAGCTTCTATGAAGGGAAAAGATAAATAGAGTGAGCAGATAATCTACATAATTGGAGAAAATATTTGTAAACCATACTCATGATAAGGGTTTATACCTAAAATATATGAGAAACTCAAACAATCAATGACAATACAATAAATAACTTTATTACAAAAGGAGCAAAGGATCTGAATAGATATTTCTCAGAAGAAGGCAAACAAATATCCAGTAGGTATATAAAAATGCTCAAATCACTAATTATCAGATAAATGCAAACTAAAATCGTATCACCTCATACACATCTGTTACAGTGTCTACTGTATTAGTCCATTCTCACACTGCTATGAAGAAATACGCAAGGCTGAGTAATTTATGAAGAAAAGAGGTTTAATTGACTCACAGCTCTGCATAGCTGGGGAAGCCTAAGGAAACCTACAATTATGGCAGAAGGTGAAGGGGAAGAAAGAAGGAGAAGTGTTGAGCAAAGGTGGAAAGAGCCCCTTATAAAACCATCAGATCACCTGGGCACAGTGGCTCACATTTTTAATCCCAGTATTTTGGGATGCCAAGACAGGCGGATCAACTGAGGTCAGGAGTTCAAGAACAGCCTGGCCAACGTGGTGAAACCCCATCTCTACTGAAAATGCAAAAATTACCCAAGTGTGGTGGCAGGCACCTGTAATCCCAGCTTCATGGGAGGCTGAGGCATGACAATTGCTTGAACCTGGGAGACAGAGGTTGCAGTGAGCCTAGATCACACTACTGCACTCCAACCTGGTGACAGAGCAAGACTGTCTTAACAAACCAACCAACTAACAGACAAAAAACCATCAGATCTCATGAGAACTCATTCACTGTCACAAGAACAGCATAGGGGTAACTGCTGCCATGATTGAATTAACTCCCATTGGGTCCCTCCCATGACATGTGGGGATTAAGGGCACTGCAATTCAAGATGAGATTTGAGTGGGGACACAAAGCCTGACCATATCATTCCACCCCTGGTTCCTCCCAAATCTCGTGTCCTCACATTTCAAAACACAATCATGCCTTTCCAACAGTCCCCCAAAATCTTAGCTCATTCCAGTATTAACCAAAAAGTCCAAGTCCAAATTCTCATCTGAAACAAGGCAAGTTCCTTCCACCTATGAGCCTATAAAATCAAAAGCAAGTTAGTTACCTCCTAGATACAATGGGGGTACAAGCATTTAGTAAACACACGCATTCCAAATGGGAGAAATTGGCCAAAACAAAGAGGCTATAGGCCCCATGCAAATCCAGAATCCAATAGGGAAACCATTAAACCATGAAGGTCCCAAATATTCTCCTTTGACTCCATGTCTCACATACAAGTCACACTGATGCAAGAGATGGGCTCCCACAGCCATGGGATGCTCTACCCCTGTGGCTTTGCAAGGTACAGCCCGCACTCCTGGCTGCTTTCACAGGGTGACATTGAGTGTCTGTGACTTTTCCAGTCACACAGTACAAGTTGTTGGTGAGTCTACCATTCTGGGGGCTGGAGGATGGTGGTTATCTTCTCACAGCTCCATTAGGCAGTACCCCGGTGAGGACTCTGTGTGGGGTCTTCAATCCTACATTTCCCTTCCACATTGCCCTAGCAGAGGTTCTCCATGAGGGCGCCACCCCTGCAACAAACTTCTGCCTGGACATCCAGGTATTTCCATACATCCTCGGAAATCTAGGTGGGGGTTCCCAAACTTTATTTCCTGAATTCTGTGAACTAGCAGACCCAACAGCACATGTAAGCTGCCAAGTCTTGGGGCTTGCACCCTCTGAAGCAGTGGCCAGAGATGTACCTTGCCCCTTTTAGCCACAGCTGGAGCTGAAGCAGCTGGGACTCAGGAAACCATGTCCCAAAACTGCACAGAGCAGGGGGGCCTGAGTCCCACCCACAATATTATTTTTCCCTTTTAGGCCTTCAGGCCTGTGATGGGAGTGGCAGGTGTGAAGGTCTCTGACATGCCCTGGAGCCATTTTCCCCCTTGTCTTGGCTATTAACATTTGGCTTCTGGCTACTTATGCAATGGCTATTAACATTTGGTTCCTAGTTGCTTATGCAAATTTCTGCAGCCAGCTTGAATTTCTCCCTAGAAAATGGGTCTTTGTTTTCTATCGCATTAGCAGGCTGCAAATTTTTCAGTTTATCCTCTGCTCCCTCTTGAATGCTTTGCCACTTAGAAATTTCTTCCACCAGATATCCTAACTCATCTATCTCAATTTCAAAGTTTTAGAGATCTCTAAGGCAGGGGCAATATGCCGCCAGTCTCTTTGCTAAACTATAGCAAGAGTCACCTTTATTCTAGTTCCCAATAAGTTTCTCATCTTCATCTGAGACCACCTCAGTCTGGACTTCATTGTCCATATCATTATCAGAATTTTGGTAAAAGCCATTCAACAAGTCTCTAGGAAGTTCCAAACTTTCTCACATTTTCCTGTCTTCTTCTGAGCCCTCCAAACTGTTTCAACCTCTGCCTCTTATGCAGTTCCAAAGTCGCTTCCACATTTTTAGACACCTACAACAGTGCCTCACTACTCCTGTTACCAGTTGACCATATTAGTCCATTCTCATGCTGCTATGAAGAAATACCCAGGTAATTTATTTAAAAAAAAAAAAAAAAAAAAAGCAATTTAACTGACTCGTAGTTCTGCCTGGCTAGGAAGGCCTCAAGAAACTAGCAATCATGGCAGAAGGCAAAGGGGAATAAAAGAACTTTCTTCACGGGGCAGTAGGAAGGAGAAGTGCTCAGTGAAGTGGGAAAGAGTCCCTTATAAACCATCAAATCTCTGAGAACTCACTCACTATCACAAGAACAGCATGGGGGTAACTGCCCCCATGATTCAATTACCTCCCACTGGGTCCCTCCCATGTTACGTAGGGATTATGGGAACAACAATTCAAGATGAGATTGGAGTGGGGACACAAAGCCTAACTGTACCAGCTACTATAAACAAAATACGTATGTAAGTGTTGGATGGGATATGGATTTGCACACTGTCGCTGGGAATATAAATTTATACAGCCATTATGGAAGACAGTGTGGAAGTTTCTAAAAAAAATTAAAAATAGGGCTACTGTCCCAATTCTCTAATATATCCAAAGGAAATGAAGTCAGTAGGTCAAAGAGATATCTGCACTTTCATGTTCATTGCAGCATTATTCATAGTAGCCAATCTACGGAATAAACCTATGTGTCTAACAGCAGTTGAATGATAAATAAATGTGGTATACATAAACAATGGAATACTGTTTAGTCATAACAAAGAAGGAAATTCTGCCAAGCGTGACAGTGTGAATGACCCTGGAGGCCATTATGCTAAGTGAAATTAACCAGGCACAGGAAGACTTCATGGTCTCCCTTACATATAGAATTTGAAAATGTGGAACTCATGTAAATAAGGAGCAGAATGCAGGTTACTAGGGGCTGGAGGAGTAGGGAGTTGATGGGATGCTGGACAAAGGATATAAAATTTCACTTAGATAGAAGGAATAAGTTTGCAAGACCTATTGTACAACATGGTGCCAATAGTTAACAAAATGTATTATATTCTTGAAAATTGCTAAGCAAGTAGATTTTAAGTGTTCTCACCATACCAAAACAAAATGATAGGCATGCAAGTTAATGCATATGTTACTTAGATTGATTTAGTCATTTCACAATGTAAAAATATTTCATAACAAAATTTTGTACATAATAAGTATATAATTTTTGTCAGTTTAAATAAATGTTTATTGGAAAGCAGACAATTTCACAGGCATGAATTATGTGCAATCAAAAAGAAAAATCAATGGAAATTAGCAAAACAGTAAGGCTAAAGAATGAATGAAACTAGAGGATTTAGCAGTAAGATAAGAAAATCAAGAATGCTAAAAAAAAAAAAAAAAGAGAGAGAGAGAAAATATGAATGCAGCCCTTAGAAGTATACTCCTATAGCTATTAGGAAGGAAGCAAGTAATAGTGTATGACTCTGGCAAAGCCAGACCAAAGTTTCCAGATATGATTGGTGTCATGTTGGCATAAAGTCATTGTGGGTGGAACATCGAATGCACTTAAAGTTTTAAAATTACTTAGCAATAATGTCTGTCTGATTGGCTCCAATGAAGTTTGACCAGAGCTTTTGCCCTCTGAAGCACTCGAGTTATTTCATGAGTCCAGAGATGGTGGGTGGATGCTGGAGCTAGGCAAAACTCTAGCAAGTAAGAATGCCATTATTACAAAGCAAAACTGTTGTTAATTCACTTATTTATTTATAACCCATCTATTCCTAAAAGGCTAATATAAGATACATTGATTATTGCTTTATTTACTGTGCTATATTCATTGTTGTACCTTTATTATAATTGTAAAAATTATAACTTTCTAATAGTTTCACTCACTTGTCAGATTCCCAATCTTATCTTTTTTTACAAGATTTGAAGTATTTCAATTGCCTGAGAATTTTAGAAATATATCCAAAGTTGGCAGTAGAATACTGTATCTGGCAATGTCTTTCATAAAGTACCAAACACATCAAATACTGTGAAGTACTGTCATTTATTAGAAATAAAAATAGAAATCCCAACATAGAAGCTATGTTTGTTGAGAAGATCTCTGACTGCTTTCAGCTATACAATTCATAGAGAGTTCCAGTGTGGGGAATATTTGGAGATACCCTTCTTTACTGTCAATAGGTAGCACAGCCCTATGACGTGAACATAGATGCTGGGCTTGGAGGCAGAAGTCCAGTGACAGACTACATAATATGGCAGATAATAGTACCTGAAATAGGCATATGGTAATTCCAAAGCTTTCAAATACCTATTTTTATATCAATTTGGAAGCTAAATATAAAATGAGAAGGAAAGAAGTCTATGGGAGTTGGTCAATTTCTTAGATGACAATGCTCTTTAGAATTTTATTGTATTTCTTCTTTACTCTGATATTGTCTGAGTCCCTAACAAGAAAATTTGTTTGATATAGCATTGGTTGTTGATCCAAGAGCATTGATGTAAAGTAAAAATTTTTTCATTGGCTCAAATTTCTGATCGAAGAAGCAGCACCTATTTTACAATAATGAAAAACAGTGCCATTATGGGTCCAATTATGCCTAAATATAATTTCCCAGTAAAAGAGACTATGACTTCTTTAGATAAATGGCTGATTTTAGGACTGGAGCAGGAAATATGCAAGATGAGACTGTAAAATACCATTTCAGAGAGCAAGAGATTATGCCCAAAGGATTCATATGAAGAGGCTTTCACTCAACACAAAGCGGACAATTATAATCACCAGAATAGATTGCATTGCATCAGATATGCTTAGATCTGTAGGTATGTAGTGATACTAAAATATTAACTAATAGTTCACTGTTAAACCAAATGAGCAAACTGACCCATTAACTTCAAAAATGTAAAGAGAGAAAGAATCAAGCATATACAAATCGCTGTTAACATCACAAAAGGAGAGACAGACCAAATCTGTGTCCCTGGGTAGCAGAAGAGAACACTGCTTCTGAAGTAGTCGTTTTAAAAACGAAGAAAATTTAAACTGGGCATGAATTTAATATATTCAATAAACCCTAGACGATGAACAATTTCAAACGACTTATTACTCTATTTTTTAACAAATAAATTTCACAGGGGAAAAAGGAGACAGGGGACGTGCCACTAGACTAAAGAGGCTTAATCAGTTGCAATACGTGCACCTTTTAGGCTTGTGTAGGTTACATGACGCAGCACAGGTGAGGATGCCCCCTACTGTTCCTACTACATAGAGAGGAGTCTACAATTATTATTTCTTCAGAGAGAAGAAGGGAAACTCTATTTTCAGCTTTTGAAGGATTGGAAGGTAACTGAATATTGTAAAATATTATTAACTAATTTTGTAGAAAGTATTTTTTTAGAGTGTGTGAATATTATTTGACTTTTCTCTAAAATTTGTTTTTAGTTCCTAACATTTTTGGGGTGTTGAAAATATTTTAGATAGACAGTATCCTGAATTCAGCAAAAGAGGTCACTTTTCTCTCAACAAACAGGAAGGAGTATGAAAATAGATTGCATCAGACTTTTCCTGAAGAAACTGTCTACAGATTCAAAGGTTAATCTCATTCAGAAACAGCCTCACAGACATACCCAGAATAACGTTTTAGTCAAATATCCGGATACTCCATGGTCCAATGAGGTTGACACATAAAATTAACCGTCACATCTTCCTTGTTCTTTCCCATTTTCTTACACCTGGTGCTCCAGTGCCTGTTGAGCTACCTGATGTCTTTCCAATAAATGTAATTTTGGTTTAAGATCATCACAAACACTTCCTTCATTACATTATTATTATTTATCTTATTATTTATCATCACCAGAAGTTATAGGTCTAGGAAGTTATTTCCAACTTTCAGTGGTTTATTGATGCCTAAGACATATATTAATCCTCCTGAGTAGTTTCTGCTATCCATCACACAAAGATATCTTGGTATGTGCAGATTTCAGATATGTGACATCATTAAATAATTCACTTTAATTAGTTAACACATGAAAGGTGTAAGAGAGTGAGTCTTCAGTCAAGAGTTCATTCCCTTTATTTGCCCTGTGAAGGCCTGTTTTGAGAGGCTATGTGTAGATGATGCTGATAAAGACATATCTGAGACTGGGAAGAAAAAGGGTTTAATTGGACTTACGGTTCCACATGGCTGGGGAGGCCTCAGAATCATGGTGGTAGATGAAAGGCACTTCTTACGTGGTGGCAGGCAAGAGAAAAATGAGAAAGAAGCAAAAGCAGAAACCCCTGATCAACTCATTAGCTCTTGTGAGACTTATTCACAATAACAAAAATAGCATGGGAAAGACTGGCCCCTGTGATTCAATTACCTCCCCCTGGGTCTCTCCCACAAAACTTGGGAATTCTACGAGATACAATTCAAGTTGGCTGGGGACACAGCCAAACCATATCATTCCACCCCTGGCCCCTCCAACTCTCATGTCCTCACATTTCAAATCCAATCATGTCTTCCCAAAAGTTCCCCAAAGTCCACAGTCCAAAGTCTCATCTGAGACAAGGCAAGTCCCTTCTGCCTATGAGCCTGCAACATCAAAAACAAGCTAGTTACTTCCTAGATACAATGGGGGTACAGGTTTTGAGTAAATACAGCCATTCCAAATGGGAGAAATTGGCCAAAACAAAGAGGTTACAGGGCCCATGCAACTCTGATATCCAACGGGGCAGTCAAATTTTAAAACTTCAAAATGATCTCCTTTGACTACAGGTCTCATATCCAGGTTATACTGATACAAAAGATGGGTTCCCATGGTCTTGCGCAGCTTGACCCCAGTGGCTTTGCAGGGTACAGCCTCCCTACTGACTGCTATCAAGGGCTGGTGTTGAGTGTCTGCTGCTTTTCTAAGTGTATAATGCAAGCTCTCAGTGGGTCTACCATTCTGGGGTCTGGAGGACAATGGCCCTCTTCTCACAGCTCCACTAGGCAGTGCCCCAGTAGGGACTCTCTGTGGGGGCTCCAACCCTACATTTGCCTTCTGCACTGCCCCAGCAAAAGTTCTCCATGAGGGCCCCGCCCTAGCAGCCAACTTTTGCCTGGGCATCCAGGCATTTCCATACATCATCTGAAATCTAGATGGAGGTTCCCTAACCTCAATTCTTGACTTCTGTGCACCTGCAGGCTCAACACCACATGGAAGCTGCCAAGACTTGGGGCTTCCACTCTCTTAAGCCACAGCCCAGGCTCTATGTTGTCCCCTTTCATCCATGGCTAGATCAACTGGGTCACAGGGCACCAAGTCCCTAGGCTGTACACAGCACAGGGACCCTGAGCCTGTCCCACTAAACCATTTTTTCCTCCTGGGTTTCTGGGCCTGTGATGGGAGGGGCTTCTGTGAAGGTCTCTGACATAGCCTGGAGACATTTTCCCCATGGTCTTGCAAATTAACATTAGGCTTCTTGCTACTTAAGCAAATTGCTGCATCCTGTTTGAATTTCTCCCCAGAAAATGAATTTTTCTTTTCTATCACATAGTCAGGCTGCAACTTTTCTGAACTTTTATGCTCTGTTTCCCTTTTAAAATATAATGCTTTTAACAGTGCCCAAGTCACTTTTTGAATGCTTTGCTGCTTAGAAATTTCTTCTGCCAGTTATCCTAAATTATCTATTTCAAGTTCAAAGTTCCACAAATCTCTAGGGCAGGGGCAAAATGCTGCCAGTCTCTTTGCTTAAAGCATAACAATAGTCAACTTTGCTCCAGTTCCCAACAAATTCCTCATCTCCATTTGAGACTACCTCAGGCTGGACCTTATTATTCATATCACTATCAGCATTTTTGTCAAAGCCATTCAACAAATCTCTAGGAGGTTCCAAACTTTCCCACATTCCCTTGTCTTCTTCTGAGCCCTCCAAACTGTTCCAACCTCTGCCTTTTACTTAATTCCAAAGTGATTTCCACATTTTTTGATATCTTCTTTTTATTTTTTATTTTTATTTTTATTTATTTATTTATTTTGAGATGAAGTCTAGCTCTGTCACCCAGACTGGACTGCAGTGGCCGGATCTCAGCTCACTTCAAGCTCTGCCTCCCGGGTTCCTGCCATTCTCCTGCCTCAGCCTCCTGTGTAGCTGGGACTACAGGCGCTTGGCACCAGGCCCGGCTAGTTTTTTTTTTTTTTTTTTTTTTTAGTAGAGACCGGGTTTCGCCAGGTTAGCCAAGATGGTCTCCATCTCCTGACCTCGTGATCCACCCATCTCGGCCTCCCAAAGTGCTGGGATTACAGGCTTGAGCCACCGCACCCGGCCTTTTGGATATCTTTTTCGCAACACCCCACTCTACTATTACCAACTTACTGTGTTAGTCTGTTTTCACATTGCTGATGAAGAATACCTGAGACTGGGAAGAGAAAGAGGTTCAATTGGACTTATAGTTCCACATGGCTGAGAAGGCCTCAGAACTGTGGTGGGAGATGAGAAGCATTTCTTACATGGTGGCCGCAAGAGAAAAACGAGGCAGAAGCAAAAGTGTAAACCCCTGATACACCCATTAGATCTTTTGATACTTATTCACTATCATGAGAATCGCATGGGAAATACCAGTCTCCATCATTCAATTACCTTCCCCTGGGTCCCTCCCACAACATGTGGGAATTCAGGGAGATACAATTCAAGTTGAGGTTTGGTTGGACACACAGCCAAACAATATCACTGTGGCTTCATACCAACTCTCCAGAAGCATCTCATGTGAATACGTAGCTAACTGTGTATTCTATGAAATCATGGCCATCTCTGCAATACACAACCTTGTATTTATTTTCCCACTTTTTCTCTTTTTTTCAGTATACAATTTAATTTTTAATAAAACAATATATATTTCAATCTAAATGTTTTGACAAGACTTCATTAGAAGACACAGTGAAAGAGTCCACTGTTTGCACCTACATATAGAATCACCTTAAGTGAAGCACGTAGGTTCACACAGGTTTGTTTTGATTGTTTTGTACAAACGAATCTAATACCTCAAGCAGTGTTACTGTTTGTATTGTAATTTTCTGAAATAATTAACAACTTCTGTTGATTTCCAACAAAGTGCAATCATTCCTTAATTTTTTATTTTTTTTTGGTAACTGCATCTTTTACTTGATGAAACCAGCAAAACTATCAAACCTCTGATTAGTTGTCACCTTCTCCCTTGAAATCATTGAGTCACAATTATTCCTTTCTTGTATTCCCTTATGTGTGAGTCTGTCCATTTTTATACATGAGTACATATGTAAAGGTACAGGCTGATGCTGAAAGTGCTCTGGTAAAAAGGTATCCAGGGCATTTTGCTCAGTAATAGTGAGATCCCACTTTTGCAAATATGGCAGACCCATGTTAGGTATGGGAGATGTGTAGGAATTAGGCCTCTGCCCTGGGGAGCTTTAAATTGATAAAATTGACAAGGGGGCATTTTGTGAATTTGCATTATAAGTCTAGGGGTCTTCCGGGAAGAAAATAACCAATCTTCCTTGACATCATCTCCCTAGGATTTAGCATGAGAGTGATTCATGACAAATGGGTGATTGGGTTGTCCTAGCCAAAGCCCATTGGTAGGAAAAGGCCACGGAACAGTAAAGATCAAGTAACCACAAACGCAGAGAAAAACAAAATCAGTATGTTAAACATGGCATTGAATTGGAGAGAAAGAGAGCTGAATAGTATTTCGAATGGAGCAAATACCTCACATTACTCTCCTTCAGCCCTCCCAAGTTCATTTTATGCCTTGGGAAATAGCCGTGTTTTTGAACTCCAAAGTGATTTAGTAGATTGGCAGTCTCCAAAAGCTGTGATACATGAGTCCCTTTGTGAAAAAGGATTGCCTTGATGTCCGGGAGGATGTGTCTATCACAGCCTGAATCTCGGTAAAGGAACTGAGAAATTCTTGACTTTTCAAATCCAGAACCTGGTTCCATTTTCAGGGATCACTTTTCGTCAGAGTAAGCTGAACCCTTTAGAAAAATTGTCGGCACCATTGTATTATGCTACTAGTAGCACCAGTGGTCAGGATTTGAGCAATGGGTCAAGAACAACTTCTGTACGGGATGCAGTCAACTCTCTGTAGTAAAACCAAATGAGACAGACGTTTCTCCCTATCCTGATTATTGATAACTACACAGACAGGGGTGGGTGGAGGTTTCAGTACATGTAAAGAGGATAAGAAATAAACTCTGGAGAGGTTAAGATTTCCAGTTAATATCAAATTGTGAGATCCCTGGGACTTGATCAGTCCCTGTTTTTGTCATTAAATTATCAATATCCCTATTTGTTTAGATCTTTAAATTCTAGTTCCCTTCTTTTGCCTTTTGTTTATTCCCACTTCAGTTTTTTTACATTCTTTTGTATAAAAAAGGATGTTTAATTTTGTTTTAGTCTATATAGCACTCAAACTTCCCCATTCCTCTCTTTTTAATTATTGTAACATCTACATAACTTTAACATTTTAACAGCCAACAACAGTGTGCTAAACTTTGAAGTAATAGTAATAATAGCTAATATTTACTGAGCACTTAGTATGGAAAGGTGCTATGGTGAGTCCTTCACATAAGCCATCTCATTTCATCCTCATAAAAATGAAGAAGCTGAGACTTAGAATGTTATACTTGCTCTTAGCAACAGTTGGTAGTGAAACCAGTATTAAACTCAGATATATTCAATTCTGAAACCATACTTACAATCATTTATATTGTACTGCTGACTTAAACTTAAAAATCTAATAGAAAGAATGAGAATGAAGTTGGAGAACAGAGTTCTAGTCCTAAACCTACTATTATTTGACACTGCTTCTTTAATGTTTTCATCAAAAGATGGGATGCCATGATTTTCAAACAATATTCTTGAAAATCCTAGAATTTGTACAGTTCTCTGGAACTGCGGCTGTGGTGATGGACAATGAAACAGACTGACACAGTGAAGCTCCGGGACTTTAAACTACTTTGCATATTAGGATTTCAAATAAGATTTTGTTCTATTCCTTAAAAGAGATTTGAAATCACTAGAAAAGCTGGAAATCCACATCGAGGTTAAATTACGAATTATGACTGCACAGTGGTTCTAGGTGGCCTTAGATAAATATTGCCGAACTAATACTCTATTTCCTTTAATGTTCTGGCTCCTCTCTTAAAAGCTTGTGATACTTAATTGCTTTCAAAAAGTTAGTTGGACTAACTTGGATGAGATAAAAGATTGTTTTAAATTAAGATGTTTAATCCTTACTAAGAGAAGCCAAGGCACTCACTTATCGTTTCATACATTCGAAACTTTAATCATAGTGTCTTTTTTTCTTTGTAAATATTTGGTAGAAGAGGTCAATGACAAATTGTCCTTGGGCATTTTACTTTTATTAACTTTCTGGTTATTTAACAAACCGTTAAGAAAACATAAGTATCAATTAAAAATTATGTTTGACTATTACCAGTTTCCAAAAGTTTATTTAAAAATGTTTAAAGTGATTTGGTATTTTAAGACATCTTAATTTCTGATAAATTAATTAGCAATTTACTATATTGTTTTATTTGATCAATCTTTAGATCAATACCATTAGACTAATTCATCAATAACCAAACTAATAATAAAAGAGTCAAACCTTGCTATTAACATGATTTCAATTTCTAACTAAGATGAATAAACATTCATGATTTTTTAAAATGTAGTTTGAACATTTTATCATGTTCTGTTTTGTGGATCACCAGGTTTCCATTTTCTTTAAAGAGTGAAAATAAATCTGTAGAGACACTACTTGATTTTTGCCAGAATTCCAGCTCTAATATAAATTAGGAAGAGCTACATAATCGAATAGTTCGGTATTTTAAGAGAGACTAAGAATCTTCAAATTGTAAACTATCGCATTAGAAAAATCATACATTTTATGAGGCTTATATGATTTTGGAAGGATATCTAACATCTCCAGTTTATGAAACATAAGCCAGGAAAGAATATATTCTATTTAGGTCAATGGCTATAAAACTTAATAGCCCACAATAGTTTTGCAAGTCTTTTATTCCTATTTTCAATTTAAAAATAAGAAATTAAAAGAGTAAAGACACAGCAATAAGTTTAACTTATAGAAAATTTACTAATTTGAAAAGCAATACATCTATGAATCCATTTCCCTATATTAGAAACAGATATTTTTATTTTCAAGAAAGGAACACAGATGATGTAGAATAACTGTCATCACATAAAATTTATTTTATAATTCATCATGCCAATAAAAAATAATGAAAAGACGCTTAAGAAATCTGTGCTTTGAATCAGTAAGAGTTACTGGATTAAAAAATATATTACAGTTTTATTACTTGGTGCTTAACATTATTAGAAGAACTGAGCAGGGCTGGGTAATAATATTGTTATTTATTTTATTTGCACATTTTTAAATTTTAGTGTGCTTTGGGTCTGGAAATTATTTTTGAATTGTATTCTCAAATTGATTTAACTGATTTAAAATATTATAGTGTAATTTATGACTTTACTATTACCAGACTGTCTTTTGTCATTATATTTTTTTAACCAGTAGTAGGAATTATTTATAACTGAAAATGGAAATAATTAAAATACATTGGTGTGAAACTTAGAGATCTCAGATTTTAATAAAAAATAACATTTTCAGACTCTCTTTTGTCAATATATTTGGCTTTAACTAGTACTGGGTATTATAATTGGAATTTGAAATAATTAAGATACATTAGTGTGAAACTTAGAGATCTCAGTTTGCAATTTAAAAAATAACATTTTCAAATTTGTTATAAAATAAAGCTCCGAAAGTAATATGATTAAAAATATGATAATATATGTGAAATAATTAGTGTTCATAGAAAGACTAAGGACAAAAACAAAATGGTACTATTAACAAGATTTTCAGCTATAACTTTTTGTTGTTGTTGTTGTTGAGACAGGGCCTTGCTCTGTTGCCCAGGCTCGAGTGTAGAGGCACAATCACGGCTCACTGCAGCCTCAACCTCCTGGGTTCAAGCAATCCTCCCACCTCAGCCTCCTGAGCAGCTGGGATTACAGGTGCACAACACCACACTGACTAATTTTTGTATTATTTGTAGATATGGGGTCTCACTGTGTTGTCCAGGCTGGTCTTTAATTCCTGGGCTCAGGGTCTCCTCCCACCTCACCCTCCCAAAGTGCTGGGATAGCAAGTGTGAGCCATCACATCTGGCCAGAGCTATAACTTCTTATTCCTTAATTTTTGCCATTAAACTTGTATTATTTAAGCCATTTTAAAATATTTATTCCAAAATATTTACTGATATACTCCAGCCTAGGCAACACAGTGAGATTCTGTCTCTCTCTCCCTCTAGAGAGAGAAATTTGAAAGCAATTAGAAATTAAACATTTCCTTACTATTCCACTAAAATTAAACAAAGATGCTCTCTCTCTCTCTCTCAAGAGCGCACCTGCTCTGTGCTAGACATTGTTCTAATAATATTTAAGGAAATTGAAAATTCACTATGATTTATTTATACTATAATTTATATTTAAATTTCTGAAAGTCAAATTTCATGCTACTCATGTTTGATTGAGTGATGTCATTTAAATGATGCCAAACCAAGTTACTATCTTCATTTCTTTTAATATCTTACATGTACTTATTTTATTGAAGTTTGGTAAGCTTCAAGAAAAAAAGTAATTTTATTGTTTTTCACAATGTCCCCTTAAACTGACTGTTATCTCATTTTTGTCATGTATTCCAAGCAAATTAGTCTTTTTCCTTATTCTGAAAGATAAACAGTCTTACTTTCAGATAATGAGAAATGCACCTCATAAAAATATAAAACCTTCAGACTCTTATTCACCTCCAAATTTCTGCATCCCCCAGCTGCTGTAGGATACAGGCTAGAAAGGGTCAAACTTGGAAGGTTCTCCACCTTTTCCTGACCCCTTCTTCCCCCTCACAGGCCTGCTTCTGGTTCCACCACGTCTGCCTCAGAGAGTGTAAGGAGGAAGAAAGGGAGAGGGCAAAATTCTGTGAGGTTTTCATAGTTATCATCTACTCTTGTTCCATTCTGGGCTGTTGTTGTTTATCAGAGCTCCCATGGAAGTACTCTTGTGGGTTTGTTTTGAAATGTCCTATAGTGGCCATCATGAGGATATGAGCTTCTCTGGGAATGCAGCTGTTTGCACAATTTGCTCTGATTCTTGCTTCTGAGTTGACCCCTATTTTGTGGTCACCCCTTGCATGCAGTTTTCATAGTTAACGTTTCTTTAAAATGATCCTAAGTCAACTTCTGTCCAGAAGACGCAAATATTACTTATAAACAACATGCATATGCTTTTGCCCTATCAACCCCCAAAGTTGAGTCTTTTGCAAGAAAAGTCTTCCTTTCTGTCACCAAGCAGGGTACTCCAGACAATCCTCCCTTTTATTTTGTTTTCAATGTTAGTGATTTATTAGTTCCCACATTTCCAACATTCCCAGAGACTAGAATGTTCGAGCTCTCTAAGAGATTCTCTTGAAAGCTCCACATCCCTCCACTTTGTTTAATTTTAGGGGAACAGTAAGGAAATGTTTAATTTCTAATTGCTTTCAAATTTCTAGAGAGTTCTTTACCTTTTCTTAAGTAGTTGGAAATTATTGGCAGAATCAGTTACAAATTCCTGGATTTGGATAATGGAAGTTGTTAATAAGTATTGGTTTTGTTCTGGTATCTTAACCAAACTGATATTAGAAAACTCTTTTTGTAATATATCATACAGACACATACCACAGGTGGACACAAAGAATCCCCGTAACTTTACCAGTAAAGTAGATAATTTTTAAATGAATAAATTAATAATTGACAGATAGTGACTGCATACATTAATATATTAAAAGGTGGTTTTCCCAGCACTTTGGGAGGCCGAGACGGGTGGATCACGAGGTCAGAAGATCGAGACCATCCTGGTCTACATGGTGAAACCCCGTCTCTACTAAAAACACAAAAAACTAGCCGGGCGAGATGGCGGACGCCTGTAGTCCCAGCTACTCGGGAGGCTGAGGCAGGAGAATGGCGTAAACCCGGGAGGCGGAGCTTGTAGTGAGCCGAGATCGCGCCACTGCACTTCAGCCTGGGCGACAGAGCGAGACTCTGTCTCAAAAAAAAAAAAAAAAAGTGGTTTTCATTCAGGCAAATGAATTAATTATGAGGATGTGTAAATACATCATTTGGACTGCTAAGAAATTAGTTCAACCATATTTAGATCTGCTAGATAATAGTCATAAAGCAGTAATTTTAAAAATTTAATAACTATACTTAGCATATTCAAGACAGAGTTTGTAAAGTTGTTGGATAAACAAAAACTATACAAAACCCCTAATAATAATGGAAGCCTTTACATAACCTAAAATTTCTCGAAACATATTATATTGGAGGTATCGGGAAGTGGTGAGTGGCATTGGGTACTGCAATATAGCAGTGGGAAGTCACTTTTCTAATGAAGGCTATTAATCCACAGAAGAGACAAATAGTGGAATATAAAGTTAAATTACACTTTGAGATTCACTGCCTTTTAGATACCAGAAATTACTTTCAACTACTCCCTTGTCACACTTACAGGAGTGCAAACCCAACATATTCATGAGATGAGAAATTATTAAGATAAGGATAAAATATTGTCTGAGAATCTCATGTTTGTACAGAATAATTTTTTTGTTCTATCACACTAATATACTTAAGTATATATAAACTTTATCGTATTTATTTATTTATTTTACATTTCATTAAGTCCATTGCACATAATAGATGCTGCATAAGTTCTCAGATTTGTTCATTGTCTAGTTCAGCCATCCATCCTGATAGAGCAGGAGCACCGTCATCTCGGACAAATACTGCCACTTTAAGTTCCAACTCCCTTTCTAGCCTCATGCATTTCTTTTTTTTTTTTTTTTGAGACGGAGTCTCGCTCTGTCGCCCAGGCTGGAGTGCAGTGGCCAGATCTCAGCTCACTGCAAGCTCCGCCTCCCGGGTTCCCGCCATTCTCCTGCCTCAGCCTCCCGAGTAGCTGGGACTACAGGCGCCGCCACCACGCCCGGCTAGTTTTTTGTATTTTTAGTAGAGACGGGGTTTCACCGTGTTAGCCAGGATGGTCTCGATCTCCTGACCTTGTGATCCGCCCGTCTCGGCCTCCCAAAGTGCTGGGATTACAGGCTTGAGCCACCGCGCCCAGCCGCCTCATGCATTTCAAGGAAATCACTTGTCTTCTAACTACAAGGAGCCAGAAGGAGCAGACCATAAATCACAGACAAGACAGCTCGGGCACCGAGAGAGGTGAGGGGAAATTCTCTTGGGTAACTGCCAAATTTCACCCTCACGCAGTGGGCCCCAGTAAAACAGTGGGCCTTAAGAAGCACGTTCCTTTCCCTTCAGGTGCACTAACACAGGGAAACTGAAAGCAGACTCTAGGGATATGCCCTGTAGCTGCGGAAAGATGTATGGGAACAGACACACAACTGTCCCGCCCAGATAAGCACAGCAACGAGACGCAGAAGCAGTCCAAGCCTCTGATAAACTTTCCCACCCTAAATCCTTAAAAACAGTCTGTTAAGAGGGTGTGGCTCTGACCTAACTCGGCAAGCTGCCCGTCTCAGGTTTATTTAAAATAAACCTGTCTCTGTTGACTGAGAAGTCATCTTTCCGGTTTCTCTCCTCTTTAATTCTTACACCTCCTTTGTTGAAATTCTCTCTATTCATTCCCTGACAAGTAATCCTCAGGTTTCATAAGCCTCAACCTATGTTCTGTGGCAAAACTTCCAAAGACATCACAAACACACAGCAAAGCCTCATGATCAATTAATTCTGCACATTCCACATGTTCTGCTTTTTTCTTGAAAATTCACAATATGTAGCACATCAAAAACAGATCTCTTGAACAATACAATCTATTATATCTGCTTACCCAAAGTTTTTCCAATTTCTTTGGCCATGCAATTCTTTTTCAGATAATACTTTAAAAATCATATAAAACTGATGTTTGCAGGAGCACACTAGGGAAACATTGCTTTAGCCTAGTCAACATTTCAAGTCACAGGACCTTCAGTAACTTCTTTTCATTTTTCTTTTTTAGACAGGGTCTTGCTCTGCCACCCAGGCTAGAGTGTAGTGGCATGATCACGGCTCACTGTAGCCTCGACCTCCTGGGCTTAAGCCATCCTCCCACCTCAGCCTCCCAAGTAGCTGGAACCACATGCACATGCTGTCACGCCTGGCTTTTTTTTTGTTTTTTGTTTTAAATTTATTTTTATTTTTTAAAACAGCTTTATTGAGGAATAGTCTACATATTATAAAATTCATCCAGAATTTCATGTATACAAGTCAATGGTTTTTGTTAACTTTATTGAGTGGGACAGACACCACCATAACTAAATTTTAGAACATTTTTATCCTTTAATAAGATCTCTCATGCCTATTAACATTTAATCTTTCTTCTTATACCCATTCCAAGGCAACCATTAATCTACATTCTGTCTTGATTAGCATGCTTTTTATGGACATTTTATATAGATGGAATCATACAATATGTGGTCTCTTGTATCTGGCTTATTTTACTTGGCATGATTTGAGGTTCATCTACAATGTATCCTATGTCAGAAGTTCAATCTTTTTTATTGCTGAATAGTATCCTATCATATGTATATACTACAACTTTTTATCTATTTGTCAGTTGATGGATAAATAGATTTGGGTTGTTTCCACTTGTTGGATATTATAAATAATGCTTCTATATTTGCATACAATTATCATGTGCACATATGTTTTTAATTATATTGGGTATATATCTAGGAGTGATATTGCTGGATCATACTCTAGCTTTAGCTTTTAGAGAAACTGCCAGACTATTTTCAAAAGTGACTATATTTAGAGACGTGGTTTCAACTTTGCCTAGGTTGGTCTGAAACTCCTGAGCTCAAGCGATCCACCAGCATCCACCTCCCAGATGTGAGCCACTGTGCCCAGCCAATAACTTTTCAGTCAGCTCAAATCATTCATATAAGGTTGTGTGGTGGCATGATCACTACACAACACAAAGTGGCATGATTGAAAATCTTCCTTAGGAAGGCCAAAAATTTAATTCCCAGTAAAGTTTGACTATCTTTCCATATATATCTCTTGAGCACATCCAATATAACTTATTATTTCAGGAAATTATGAAATATTGCAAACATCTAAAGAGTTTAAATAATAAGACTTTCTTATCATTAAAATGTAATGTACATTACTGTTTTGTCATTGTTTTCTTTAGATCATTTTCAGGGTAGAAATCAAGAGAAGTAAAATTTTACTGATATAGTTAAAAGCCACACTTAATCCAATCATTACTGCCAATCTCTTTACAGAAAGACCTAATATCTTGCAAAATATGTGTATTTGTGTATAATAGCATGCATTATTATTTGCATATTTTTGTATTAAAAATTCATATACATAGTGTCTTACTATGCATATCACTTTTTTCTTTCAGTATTATATTTCCAAGTTGATACATTCAGATCATACATTTCAAAGGCTTCATATATTCTATTTTATATATCTAGCATAATTTATTTATTCATTTCTCAAATTTGGCTATTATAAACTGGCAATGTACATTCTTGGTTGTATCTCATTATGTGTATACATGGTAAATAATTTACGTACTGGATGGACCCTAGAGGTATAGATAAGAAACGGTAACATTTTACTAGGAGTCAAATTTTCTGGGGTTTTAAGAAAACAAAATATTTATTTATTTATTTATTTTAATTTATATAAAAAGTATATATTTGTTATATACAACACATTTTCAAATATGTATACATTGTGGAATGGCTCAATTGAGCTAATTAATGTGTGAGTTACTTCACATACTTTTTCATGATGAGAACACCTGAAATATACTCTCTTAGCAATTTTCAAGAAAAAGTTATTAACCATAGTCACCATGTTGAAACGCTCATTGAATTGTGAGGGGTAGAGCAATAGAAGCCATAAATATAAGTAATAATTTCAAGAAATGGTTATATTAGCCAAAATGGTTCAATTTATACCTATTTGCACATATAATGCTGAAGAATTTTTGTTCAGCTATAATGTGTTATTCTTTAGCAAAAACCTTGACACATGTAGTTACAGCCATAATTAGTAACAGCCTATTAAAATACCTTAAGCTAAGAAAGGAAGACAGTTATTTTTTTAATTTTAATCTTCTGCTTAGTATTTTTCTTTAATATTGATACTTCATTATCGACACAAGTGCTCTCCAAACATTAACAATGTATATAGTATGTTAGATCTACCAATCCTTTTCATAAAGAGGTATGGTCATTTAAATCAGAATATTCACATACAGTTGAGTTTTAAAAACTAAAAATAAATTGTATTCTGGTAAATACGAACTTTTCTTAGCATTTCTAATTTTACATTAAAAAGCCAAATAAAGAATTCTGTAATTTTCCAGGTAATAGGGATGCCTAATCAAGTTTTCTTAAATTATGTGTACTGCATATCTTAGCCCTTAATTTTCCATTAGCTGTTTTTAAACTATTTGCAATTACCGTTAATCTAGCTTATGCGAAGTTAAAAAGACTTGTCAAAAAGAAAAAGAAAATTCTGATATGGAAATCGTAGTCCTTGAGTATACTGACTAAAAAACAAACTAAAACTACAATAAAAACTTAACAGAATATATAAATTTAAAAAATAACTGCCTTCAGAGAACATAGTGAGCCTTAGAATCTCCGAGAATTATTTGTGTCACCATCCATTGACCAATTTTAATTGCCAAATTAGGCCAAAATAAAGTGCAAATGATCTTTGCTGATTTTTATCAGGCTTTGACTGTGATTATAATAGTGTTATATATGATAACAGAGCCAAAAATCTCACAGAGAGGACAGAAGTCTCCTGCATGAGACTGTTAAAGTAATTTTAGATATTTTTTGACTTTGAGGGTTTGATCGCCTTGTATTAGCTCCTCACCTGTTTTGAATCCTGGTATCTGTACTATGAAATTTAATATGTGGCTGTGTGAAAATTGTGAAATCAAGTTCAAGGTCACCAACAGACAATACTGCTTATAAAACATAGTAAGTTAGCTTGTTCTGACCAAGGAATAGTCAAATGAAACAAAATATTATCTCCACAACTTTTCTGTAAGTTGGAGCAGAACTTTATAAAGAATACCAATCTTCATCCGAGGCCTGAAAAATCTGAAACTGCTGTGTTTTTAATAAAATTGTCCCCATGTGATATTACTCTTTGGAAATCACAAAACTAAGAATGGTCTTGTTTTTCCTATCTGCCATGAATCACCAGAGATCTGTTTCATCTTAGAAATTTCACTCTCCAAAGTGAACCTCCTTCTGTAACACAAACTTGATTTGGAAAACAAACTTAATTGCAAAGCACCAATTTGTCTTCAGTATTCATTATCTGTGAGTGTTTATTACTGTCCTAGAAAATTATATAACAGTTTTCTTTTAATTATCTTCCTGAGGATACACTTCATTTTCTGATGACAATTGGAAAACATCCAAATGGCGACCAGCCATAATTATGATATGTTACTTAATCAGAAGCTTCAGTAGCTATTCACAGTCACTATGTTTATTAACTTCAGATTCAAATCATAACATTTTTCTAAACTTGTTCATAAAGTATTAAGGTATGCCAAAGATATGTAAAATTTGATGAATTTATTTAAGTGGTTTTGTAAAAAATTGTTTTATAAATTGTTTTTCATTGACTCCTGCGATGTGGAATAATTAATATATACATAAAATATACACACATAGATATAAGGAAGGAGTCAGGTATTTTTATTCTTATAAAACATATTATGGTAAACAAACATGTAATTGAATCAAGAAGAAAAGTCTCCACCAGACCCTGAGGATTTCTCTGACAGAAAGAAATACAAAAGAAATGAGAGAGAAGAAAAGCAATAGGACATTTAGAAAAAGAAAAGAAGGATTTCTCCTCTTTGAGAACCTGGAGATTCTGCATGTGATTGTGGTTTTGCAAGAAGGGAAAGAAGCCAATAAGCACTTTTCAAGTATTACAGCATCAAACCACGTTGTTTCTTAGGTTTGTGTATTAGCACATGTGGCGTGGTCAAGGAGAAGCCTAGACAGAATTATACTCACATCTCCGGGAGTCATAAGAAAGATTTTGTCATGCACAAGAGGAAAGAGACATTTTATTATCATTTTCTTATACCAAACCCATTTATTGAGTAAGCACTTAATAAATGTGAGCGAGCAGTTCAATCAATGGTGATGTTACTGAAAAGATTGCTGGATTAAGTGCAGCTACTGGATGATTCCAGCAGGGGGAAGCAGACCTCTTCATAGTTGGAGTGACTGATTTCAAAGGTGGCCCATTTGCAACTAACAATGACCAAGGAGATGGTTTGTTGATATTCCAGAGTTGAAATCACCAAAACATGACGATGCTAGTCTATCTTCTTAATCATCCTTCATCTGTAAACATTTATTCCTTCAAACTGCATTTTTTTTTAGTAAATCTGATGAAGGCAATAAATATTTTAGAATTAGCACATGAAGATACACAAAGTATTTTATATATTACATACACTGGTAAATGGATTTCTCTCCTCCAGTCCGTAACACAGCTTCAATTAATAATTTATATTCTGGACTCCATACTGAATCTGGAGCCTAGAATCATAGACTACTAGGCAGGAATCTTCAAAATTTGAGCATAGTTGCAGACAGGTTGGAGGTGCAAGTCATGCCTTCATAACTTTGCCATTCCTACTTAGCTATGACTATGCCCTTGATTTTTCTATGTCCTGTCCAGCTGCAATGAAGAGAGCTAGCAAAGGTTACCTAATAATATTTATTCAGAATTCTAAGCTTATCAACATGCCCACTCAGACAATTGAAACTGCTCCTACGCACATGCCCTTGTCTTGCTCTGCTTGTCTGAGTTTCTTGCAAGGTAAACTGAGAGCAGCCAGAATTGCTGGGTTTCTCCAGGAAACTCAATCTCTTTGTTTCCAAGTCTGACATCCCAGCTTAAAGTTAGAATTATGAATAAATAAATATTAGCAGCACCTTTTGGAGTCATGATGAACTCATAACACAAAACTTGAACCCTCAAAATTCATTACTTTGTAGTTTCCCAGGTACCTTTCTGTGAACAACACCTATCATAAATCATTTATATTATAGAAAATGTTTGTCATTATAATTGTTTTGCTTGCTAATTTGTTCTTTTTGGTCTATAAGGCTGAACGTTTGGACTCTATTTGAAGAGCAAACAAAAACAATGAACAACTCTTTAGGAATAGTGGATATGCTATTGATATGGAATTTTAAGTTTTATGTGTGTGTGTGTAAGAGACACACACACAGAGAGAATGTGATATATATATATATATGTATATATAGTGGTGTGTGTATATATATATGTGTGTGTGTATATATATATAATCTTTTGATACCACCAAGTTCAGAGCAAAAATTTTTAGACTGCAGTCAGTGGTTTAGGTGTCTAAAGGGAGGTAGCATGTCCATACTTGGATGGGAGGTGAGGCAGACATGCTTGAAGATGCAGGGATGATGCATAGCAGTACAGGAGAGGGGATCACACAAAAGCTGAGAGAGGAGCTTTGAGATGAAAGCTGTTGCACCACTATGTGCAGATATGCACAATGTCCATTGTACAATTCTGGGAGGAAAGTGAATACCAATTCCAGTGGAATCTTTGTGAGTTGTGCCCTTGAAATTGTGCAGTAGACAATACACAATCTATTGACCGTGTATGGTAGTCTTACACATGACAAGTGACAAAGAACACAAGAAACTCCTTACAAATATTTACGAGGTTGCTGGATTATGTAACGTTATGCCTAATAAGAACCCGAAATATTTAGTTTAGATAAAAACAGAAAGGATGACTACAGAATACTGGAAATTTCAGAGTGGAGAGATACTGTTATAGTTTAAACAAATATCTGCTAAAAACCACCCAAAACTTACTTCGCTTATTGTCCTATGAACTAAGCTTTTCCCTTTGTATGCTACTTTGCAATTCTTTGATCAGAACTAATCTTAATTTTCCATTCCCTTGGTGAAAAAAATTACTTATTAGTTTCATATGTATTTGTTCCTATTGTCTTTGGATTTCTATGCCATATTCATTTTGCTGTTCACTTGAAATAATCTTACATTTGTTATCTTGTCTTCTCATAGCTGAGCCTCCTTGAAGCTATCCCTGTTCTCCATCCTAGAGTTTAATCCCATTAAATATAGATCTATTGTTACAAATAGTGCATAGAGAGATGTACACTTTCAATAAGCACTCTTCCCTGAGTGGTCATGGCTTCGATACAAGTTTTTTATCTCTCTCTCTTTTATATTAAACAAGAAAATCAGGGCTATTTTTTTCTCATTGAACTAATTTAAGAGTATTATGCTTCAGCTGCTGAATGAAGAGATCAGTCTATATGATATGATTTAAAAGGAGCCAGAATCACTCAAATCTATGTAAAATGATTAATATATACACCAGTAGTTGGCAGGCTATCTGGTTTTACAAAGTCTCCCAGGTTTCGTGACCAAGAAGGGACAATTCATTGGGAAAATTGATTTTACTAATGTATCACATGTTCCTGAATTATTGAATTCCTACTTATCTGTCAAGACATTGCTGAGATACCACCTATTCTTTGAAGGAAAACACGTTAATTACTCCCTTCTTTCATGTGTGAACTTCTGTACGTATGCATGTCTTCTCACGGCTCACACCACCTGTTTTGGAAGTAAACGTTTACGACACTGTCTGTAAATGACTGGAGGGCAGCAAACTGAGGTTACTCACCACAAGGCTCAGCAAACTCCCGGCAGGTAGAAGACAGGTAATCATTGTTTTCTGAATCAGACTGAGAAGGGACTAAAGAGAAAAGTTGAAGGGAGAAGCAACTACCGACTGTTTTCTGCATGCCACTCCTCTGCCAGGTTTTCTTTTGTAGTTATCTTTTAAACTTTCCTGTAATTTTCCAACAATTCTGCTAAGAGAATGCCATCCAGAATGGTTCAGAGAGAGAACAATTGGAAACAGTCTTTTTCATTACCCAACATGTCTTGTTTTCCAGTATTGTTCAAAATTGGGTCACTGGTGAAATAAGCTAATATTTGCATCTCAGCTGACTCCCTTAAAACAAATGTTACTGCAAGTAGAAAGGAGAAGAGGAGTGGTAAAGGAATTTTAGAGCACATCATGAAAAGATTATGAATACTTTATATCCTTCACAAGAAGAGCTAACACTGGCAATATTTACATAGACATTTTCTTATTGGACTTAAAATTATACAAGTGGTTACTTTAAAAAAAACTTGGTAACTTTTTCTATTAGGAATATTTAGTTTAGGCTATTTTAAAGCACCATTAGCACTAGTGGATGGGAGAAAGACAGTGTAATATATACTATAGCTAAACTTAAAGATAACACTACTTAAGAATTAACAATAGAAAAAGTATTTTGTGACTTTCCCTAGAGAAGATCCCATTGCTACAGTTCCCTGGCACCTCAAATGTGTTATACTTTATAAGAACCAGCATTGATGATTATCATATAATTTTAGGTAGATGTTTGTATATTATAAATAGTGAATGTATTTCAAAAATAAAATACATTCTGGCAATGCTAATGAAGTTTGAGTTGTTACATAGAAATAGACACTTGCCATTTGTGGCTACCCAAAACATTTTAAATTATTTTCACCCTTGGTGTAATATAGTTCCCCACATTCTCTTGTCGTTAATTATCTTTCCCAAGATAAAATAAAATAAAAATTTTTATTGCCAGTGTATGCACATGTAACTTAAGTCCCACTCAATAAACATACCCATGCAAGAGTTTGAATTGGAGGTGAGTTTTACGGGGAATCAGTGAGATCTTGCTTCTTGCTCCTGGTGTGGGCGGAGGTGGAACTGGGTACCTCTGTGCTCAGTGACCGCAGCAGCAGCAGCGGCAGTTCCTTATCAGGCCGGCTCTACAATGTTGTTTGAGGACTATTTCTGCAATCTCATCCTTCAGTGTTCCTATAATACTGTGAAGTTTCAAACATCCTTCAATAAATCTATTTGAGCTCAAACTAGGTACAGTAAATTATTCTGTTGTCTGCAAATAAAAATGCATATCTTATTTTAAAGATTCTACACCTGATGCCCTCATAAACCCAAAAATTCATTTTTAACTTGACTCATGGAGGATCCTTGAAAAACATTTGTTGATGATGACGGTGGTAGCAAGCATTTGCCAAAACGTAATTTAATGGGATATATTTTACTCACAATTTGTGCTCGCTTTCTCTTTTCCTCAATAAGAATGTCCATGTTATGTACTTGAATGGCATAAATCTCTATATTGTTAAGAAAGAAGATGCATGAATTATGAAGGCCATTTCTTAAAATTCTGATTTGAAATCCTAACTTAGATATGCTAAGAAATATGTTTTCTGAAACCTCTGTAAAAATAATAATTACACACGCACACACATACGTATATGAGAAACTTTCATTTTCCTATATATCTTTTGGAACTAGTTCAGAGACATTTCTGCAGCCAAATACATCTGTCAGTTTCTTTACCATAAAAGGCAAAATTGCTGAATTTCAGCAAATCATCACCAGTTAAATGAAAGAAAATAGAGTAATATGAAGCAGTATAAAAAAAATCTCTTATCATCTGTGAATGCTCCAAGTGTTTTCAATTTTGCACATCTACCCTTAAAAATTATTGTTTAAAGCTTTCTTTTTTCTATAATATCTGAGAGGGAGATGATATGACAAAATCAATATTTAATATAACTTTATCCATGTCCTAACAAACTGAACTGCTTAAATCGTATTCTTTGATGTTTTACAATATTAGAATAACAAAGGGTTTAGATGTTACTGGTTTATGAGCAAGCTTGAAATCCTTTCCTAACCTTTTTCCCCTTTATACCTCAAGGGCACATAATTAAATTGATTGCAACCCTTGCTCATGACTCGTTCTCATCAGAGATCCATGTTCAACCCTCTTTTAAATATTGGTTACTCTTTTGGTTTTCTAATTATATAACACATATCTGTGACACTTTTCGCCTATGGTTTCTGTTTTCCGTATTTTTCCAGCATGCACTCCTTGCGGAATACCAAACTACTACAGAAGATACAATAGAAATGGGAAACCTCACCTCAATCCTTTAGTAAAGGACTCAAAATCTTTTATGGGGAAAGAACACACTCATCATTAAACAGCAATTTGTAATAAAAATAAGAGTTAGCATATGACTTCTAGGTAAAGTTATTGCTTTCACAAACTAGAACTGCTGGAAGCTTCGAAGAATATTAAATGAACAGATACACTATTTGAAACCAAGGCTCAATTAACTTGTACAACTCATGGCTGTCCTATTAGGTATATGTTAACATGTTGTGCTTTTTATAGATGCCACATCAAATCCAAACTAGCAGATGAATGAGAGATGAATACCATGTTGCTCATTTATTTCCAAGTATGATTTAGTTGTAGGTCACTCTTTGGAGCTCTTAAGTGACATTTAGTAAATAAGGAAGCCTGAACTCTGTAACAAAAACCAAACTAAATATTCTTCTACCAAATACATTATGTGGAATTAAAATAAACTCACATTTTGCCTTCTAGGTTTCAGCACTGTGACATATTCTGCAATTATATTGGTCGTATGCATATTTTTCATATATGCCCCATTGACTCATCTTCTTTACATATGGATATTTATGAACTATTCTTAAGCTAGAAGATTTTTTTTATGGGAGAGCTCATGTGGTTGAAGAGACACCAGATTTAGATGACTAACATTTGGAGTCCTGTTACGGAGGTAAAAAATAGAGTGACAGAAGAACAGATAAAGCAAGGATTAAGTATGAGGGATCCTCATGTTAATAACCAGCTGAAATTAAAAGTAGTTAAATGTTTTTAAAAGAAAGTGTATATATGTGTGATGGCTTTCAAAGGCTAACCAAAGGCAAATAGGCATCATTTTTTATTATTCCAGCATATCCCTGTATTTGTCTTCTAGGGCTGCCAAAACATAATACCTCAGATTGGGTGACTTCAACTGCAGAAATTGATTTTCTCACAGTCCAGAGGCTAAAATCCAACACAAGGTGTCTTCAGATTTGGTTTCTTCTGAGGCCACTCTCCTTAGTTTGCAGATGGCTGTCTTATTGCTATGTCCTCACATAGCATCTGTGTGCGCGCATGTGCACTCCTGCTTTCTCTCTGCATCAGGTTGGATTAGGATATACCCTAATGGCTTCATTTTAATATAATTATCTTTTTCTTTTTTCTTCTCTTTTTTTCTTTTCTTTCTTTCTTTTTTTTTTTTTTTTTTGAGACAGAGTTTTGCTCTTTTTGCCAGGGCTGGAGTGCAACAGCGCGATCTCGGCTCACCGCAACCTCTGCCTCCCGGGTTCTAGCGATTCTCCTGCCTCAGCCTCCCAAGTAGCTGGGATTACAGGCATGTGCCACCATGCCCAGCTAATTTCGTATTTTTAGTAGAGATGGGGTTTCACCATGTCCCTCAGGCTGTCTTGAACTCCCGACCTCAGGTGATCTGCCCACCTTGGCTTCCCAAAGTGCTGGGATTACAGATGTGAGCCACCGCGCCCAGCCTAATCAACTCTTTTAAGGACCTATGTAATAAAATAGTCACATTCTGACGTACTAGGAGTTAAGCTTCAACACATACATTCTTTTTCCAGGTGTCGGGGAAAGCAATTCACCTCCTATTAAACACCCTAACTTGACATATCACCCAGATATGTTATGAGCCCTATATTTTAATCGAATTAGAAAAACTCAATTTTCCTAAACAAGCCAGTATTTTATTGCCTTCTCACTTTTGGAAAATATATTCTTTCTCCGTTTTTCTTTGTCATAATTTTACTCATCCTTTAAGAGTCCATTGCTTCATCTGAGGGCATTTTTAATCTACTTGTCTAGAAGTAACCACTTCCCTTGGCTTCCATTAGTCTTTTGTTTGTTCCACTCTTTTAGAACTTTTATCAAATGCCATCTTCTATCAAAATTGATGTACACTTTATTTGCACATTCATGCCGGAAGGTATCTTACAGAACTATTGTCTTAGTTTTTAAATGCCTGGCATACAGTGGATACAAATATGGTTTGTTGACTGGTTAAAATTGAATGATGTAAACATATTAGTTTTATTTTTTCTCCAGTCTGTTAACAGTTTTTCCTAATGTTTTCAATTTTATCCAAGTATGATTTGCCATAAAACTCCCCAAGAATTCACAGTTCACTTTTAAAGATTGCTTTGTTTATAATATTTTAGGAATATCCGAAAATATTTCTCTCAGTCTTTGTTAGAGAGACCAAAAAAGCAGCAATGATAAGCAAGATTGTAAGAACCAATTAGCAAGCTCGATCTAATTCACTTACATGAAACACATCACCTCAACATATAGGTACACATTCTTTTGAATCACAAACACAGACCACATGCTGGCCTATAAAGCAAATCCCAACAGATTTCACAGGATTGGTAGCATGCAACTAATTTTTCTAGCCACAAATAAATTAAGTCTGATATAAATAGTAAAAATAAATGTAATGCCTAAATTGCTAGAAAATTATAATTTATCAAAACAGATCGTAGAAGAAATGCAAGGTTAAATAGTTTTAAAAGCATTATAAAATTTTTAAATGTCATCTATTCTTATTTTTTATAATTTGAAGTGTTCTTCTTGCTCCCAAACACAGTATCTCTAATTCAGCTTCTACATCAGGGGGTCATAAGGACCCAAACACAGTATCTCTAATTCAGCCTTTAGAATAGAGGGTCATAAATACCTTTAAGGCTCATTACACATAGTACTCTATGGAAGAATTGTCAACACTATGAAAAACAATACTAACAGAACATCATGAAAGTCTGGAAGAATTACATCACTGAAGATGATGTCATTTTCATCATGCCTGAAACAATAAATTCCTGCTGGAGAAAACTGTGTTTAGATGTTGTGCATGACTTCATAGAATGATGACAGAGCAAATCAAGGAAATTAGGAAAGAGGTTGTGAATATGCAAAAAAAGGAAAAAAAAGGTGGGGGTTGGTGGGTTAAAAGATGTGAATCTTAGAAGAACATCAAGTGCTGATAGACACTACACCAAAGGAATAAACAGAAGACAGTTTCATGGAAATCAGTACTTCTGAACCAGTGTTAGACAATGAGGATGAAGGCATAGAAGAATCAGTGCCAGAAGACAAACCGACTTGAGTCAATCTGGCAGAAGGGTTGTAATTATTTATGGATTATTTACAATTATTTTATGACATGTACCCTTCGTAAATGGTGGGAGAAGGATTGGTATTGTATAGAGACATTTTTAGAGAAATGAAAACACAAAAAAGCCAGACAGAAATTACAATGTACAGGGTGCCTGCCTCTCCTGCCTCCTCTTCCGCCTCCTCCACTTTGCCCACCTCTGCCACCCCTGAGACAGCAAGACCAACTCTTCCTTTTCCTCCTCCTACTCAATGTGAAGATGGCAAGGATGAAAACCTTTATGATTATCCAGTTCCACTCGATCAATAGTAAATATCTTTTCACTTTCTTATGATTTTCTTAGTAACATTTTCTTACAGTATATCATACATATAACATATAAACTATGTATTAAAAGACTATGTTATCAGTAAGGCTTCTGGTCAGCAGTAGATTATTAGTAGTTAACTCTTTGGTGAGTCAAAATTAATTAATTAATTAATTAATTAATTAATTAATTAATTTTGAGACAGAGTCTGGCTCTGTCGCCCAGGCTGGAGTGCAGTGGCCAGACCTCAGCTCACTGCAAGCTCCTCCTCCCAGGTTTACACCATTCTCCTGCCTCAGCCTCCCGAGTGGCTGGGACTACAGGCGCCTGCCACCTCGCCCAGCTAGTTTTTTTTTTGTATTTTTTTAGTAGAGACGGGATTTCACCGTGTTAGCCAGGATGGTCTCGATCTCCTGACCTCGTGATCCGCCCGTCTTGGCCTCCCAAAGTGCTGGG